>NC_089689.1:22704920-23015099 GCF_031753505.1 Anomalospiza imberbis | reverse complement strand
CTTGTGAGATCCGGGAAAAACTTTTTTTGGTGCCTTTGGGCCAGAGCTGCTGCTCTGCTGGTGGTGTGGCAGGGAGGCAGGGCAAGGAGCAGGACAGAGCAGGGGGACAGCAGGGGACATCTGTAGGGCGGGTGTGAGCAGTCCCGTTCCTGGAAGGCATCTGGGTCCATTTCTCACGAGCTGGGGATTTCCAAACACCATGTGAGTTGGGGGAAGCACCAGCACAGCTTCCTGCTGGCAGCTGTCCCCAGCTGGAGTGTGGGGGACTGAGTCCTGCTCTACTCCAGGGATTTGTGCTCATGGATGCTCTCATGGGTCTCTGTGGCACCAGGGGAGTTTGCACAAGGAAGGCTTGGCGGCAGGGAGATGCTGCTGAGAGCCCAGGGCTTCTCTGAGGCTCCCCCAGCCCATATGCTGGGCCTTGATCCCCCTCCCGGCATTTTGTCTTGGCTCATTTCCTGGAATTTTCTATCGTTTAGGTTATATTTGGGATCAGCAGCCAATAACCCCGTTTCTCACGGACAGCCCAGCTGGGGCTTGGCTCCAGCAGGAGGCACAGAGGGATTGGAGCCAGTGCCCCACACTCTGCTCCCCAGCACCCTCCTTCTGCAGCCCCCCTTCCTTAGATGATTACAAGGCTGGAAAGGCTTGTAAAAAGAGAGAATGTGCTCCCTTCCCTGGAAGCACCATTTGCCCACAGTCCCTCCCTGGGTCAGGGCTGCAGTGTCTGCAGTTCAGGGTTGCCTGGGAGAAGTCTTTGGGACATGAGTCCGAAGAAGCAGCCCTGGTTGCAGAGATGCTCTAAGACAGGCTGAAGACCAAACTGCATTTGGAGTTCTTTGGGGCTTGAAGGGAAGCTCAGAGACAGGGCTGCTGACTCCTCAGCCACGCAGTAAGGCTTCCTAGAGCACTGAAAAGCCAGCTGGGGCCTGCAGGTTTCTGGGCAGACTGTCCATCTGGAGGCTGGCTGGCTGTCTCAGGGCTCTGGCACATGGGGCTGAGCTGATGCAGTCCTTCTCCTCCATCTGGTTTAGGGCTGGGTGGGACTTTGATACTGCCTGTGGTGGGGAGAAGGGAATCCCCTAAAGCAGAGAAGCAGTAGGTATCTGTGTGCTCCAAAGGCAAGATCCCCTGGGAAGCCCGAGGGGAATGTGCAGAGCTGGTGGTAGTTAACCTACACTTTGCTCTATGGTGCCTGCAGCTGGACAGGTCTGTGCTCTGCCTCCTTGGCCTCTTCCCAGAGCAGTGGGAGCTGGAGTCTCCCTGCAGGTTGCCCACAGTGCTGGACCCCTCATTGTGCTCCCCAGTGGTCGCACTGCCCACGAGGCTTGGAGTGTGCTGCTAATACAGCAGTTTCCAGGCAGATGCTTCTGTCTCAGGATGTATCCAGGGAAGATGCACTTGGCACTGGAGCATGGGAGGTGCTGGTGTCAGAGCTTTCCCCTCTCCTTACTCTTCATGGTTGTTAGTGCTTCCCAGACACTTGCAAAGAACTTTTCCCCCTGAAGCCTTTACTATTGCAGCCCTTAAAGGGAGCCTGGGGAGAGAGATCAGTTTTAAAATTTGGGACACTGAGGCAGGGAGCAGCACTGTGAGCATCATCCTGGAGTCTGGCAGTGCATCTGTCTGATCCTTCCTGCTGGTTTTCTGACTAAAGCTTATTAGGGGTCAAAACCAGAGGTTTTCTTTGGTGACCTTGCCCCCATGCCTGCAGGACTGTGAGGAGGAAGCCACACTCCCACAGGTCTGCCTGCTCTTCCCTTTTGTTTTGTCGTTTCTAAACAGACCTTTCAGAGTTGTTTTTAACTTAGAACAAAGCCTTCGCCTTGTTGTGTTCCTCTGTGGTTTTCAAATGATAAGAAAGAAAGAAAGTAAGAAAGAAAGAAAGCTAGTTTAGATAAAAAAACAAAACCAACCCTCAAAACCCTCAAACCTGAAATTAGCACCCAAGTCTGACCCTGAACTTGCATCTCTCCCATCCAGTTAATTTCCTTTCATCTCTGGACTTGCCAGCAATCTAGGACATCAGTTTTTCACATGTCTGTGCCTGCTTCCTCCCCAGCAGTGGTTCTGCCTTGTCCTTGCACAGCTTAACCCTGTGCTTTTCTGGTTCTTGCTGAACCTCACTCAGTTTTGCTTTTGCTGCTGCTTTTAAAACCAGCAGGACTGAAGCCACCAGCAAAAACAGGGGTAGGACTGAAGCCCAGCAGCCTTCATGGACAGGGATGGGATTTGTGGCCACTCAGCTGGGTTTGTAGCCAAGCTCCTCGAAGCCAAGGCTATTTTGGGAGTGTGGATGGGGGGTGAGTGCTAAGGACAGCATGGCATGGATGTCCCATGGGAAATGTCAGTCTCTTTCCTCCCAGAAACTTGACTCATCCTCTTCCAACCATCCTCTGTGGGGACACAGGGTGACAGCAGGGCAAGTCTCCAGCTCCACCTGCTTCGCTCCTTGTCCACTCCCAAGCATAAGATGAGGTTTGATTTGGGGGTTTGTAGATGCTTCAGAAAGGGATTTGTGGACCCCTGGAGTGCCAGCAGCTCCCTGTGATGTGAACTGTGGCCTGGGGAAGGGGGCTTGCAGCCTTTGCCAAGGTTCCTCTTGGAAAGCTTTGATTTTTCATGTGGGAGCTGACGGCAGAGAGCTGCAGGCTGCTGCCACGGCGCTGGCCCAGGCCCTGCCGGGGCGGGACCTGTACGGTCATGTTGTAGGAAGTTGCTGCCTAAGCTTGTTGGATAACACTTTACCCTTAGGATTTCCCAAAACAGGCAGTGTGAGCAGAGATTAGGACTTGGACGGGTCTCCTGCCCCACCCCAAGCCCCAGTGGTGCACGGCATGATTTCTAGGAACACCACAGCCCTGAACATCAGACTCAGCTGAACTTTGCACCATAAACCTTGGAAGATCTCCCATTTTCCATGGATGGATCTGCCCCAAATACTTGTCAATGATGGAAGAGCACCGTTTGGGTCAGGTGCATAAAGGTGGAAACTGAGAAAATCTGATTTTGCATTGACTGAGGCCCTTTTTCACCAGTTAGACTCAGGATGTGTCTGAGTCTATTCACAAAGGATTTTCCTTTTCTTCCCAGAAAACAGGTGGGTGCTGAGTCTCTGCCTGAGGGGAATCTGAGGCATTGGTGATTTTGCAAAGTTTGTTGGCTCTAAGCTGGTGCATCCCATCTCAGTGCCCCATTTGCAAGGGCCAGAGCTGGGTTTTCATGTCCTTGTCCTGGCCACCACTGCTCTCATACTTCCCTCTACATTGATCTTTCTGGACAGTGAAAGCTCTGAAGTGAGGTAGAGAACAAATGTGTTCTTTGGCTCAGTGCCTCTCTCTGCTTCTTCTGGTCCTAAATCTCAGGGTGTATTTTTGGCTTTGTGTTAAATGTAGTTTCTGGAGAACATTTTTCTCCAGTAATGATTAACAAGGTCTTTTAACGACTTGGTGATTTGGTAGTGATGATGATGAGGATCTTGAAAACAAAACTGCTGCCTGGGGAGCAGAGAGGCTGTAGTGCCATGCTGGTATCTTGCAGGCTCAGGGACAGGTCAGCTCCAATCACTTGGGCAGCAATGGGTATTACTCTCCATTCCCACTTGAACAGATGCATGGTAGAAAAACACCTGGCAGATGTTTAGCAATTTTGTTGCTCTTTTTTTTGAACTGGTGTTTTATTCAGATGGTGATGAACCATGAAGCACATTCCCACCTGCCTGATGAGTGAGAGCAGCCTGCAGGGTAACACAGAGATCCAGCTGTGGATGATGCAGGGATGCAGTTGTAGATGAGTTACAGGTCTGGCTTCAGTAGATGAGATGTTTATTTCCCAGTCAGTGGCTCAATATTTGCAGAGAACTTGCAGTGTGGGCACTAAAAGAGAACCGATTTCACTGCCGTCAGCCCCTGCAAGTGACATGTTTGATGGGCTGTCATCTGCCAGGGTAGCTGCTCATCACCATGGAACAACCCAGTCACTGCATGGAGGAGTTTGCAAACAGTAACAGCTCCTGAAGCAGAGCCGATGGAGCCAAGGCCAGCAGAAATGGTAACATAGAGAAATGTTTGTTGGCATGACTTCCCTTGCTGAAATTCCAGGGAAACATGGCTGCAGGGCCAGGCATTGCTCAGGCCCATCATTCCTACTTTGCACTATGGGCAAAGCCTGCTGAGTGCCTCCATCCTGAGGGTATCCCAGCACTTCCTACATTGCCAAATTAGGAACCCTGTTGCAGTGGTTATATATAAATATATATGTATGTATGCATACATGTTTTTTGAAAGCGTTATGTGTTAGCAAACTCCCCAGAAGGCTTTTTTTAGAGGTGTTATCAACAGGATGTGCTTGAATATGTGGAATCCAGGAAGTCCTGGATAAGGGCTTTTCTTCAGAACCTCACTGTGCCCAGAGTTCCCTGGCCTCCCATGGGATCCATAAGAACTGCTGTAGCACAGGCCATTCCTGAGGGACAGATAGGAGTCATGACATCATGCTGGCTTCATCGGCTGGCGTTTTGGAGAGATTGTTTTCTTTTCTGAAGTGGGAAACAAGCTCTTTATCATGCTGTGAGCTGTGTAAGGGTGGCAAAGCTCTGGCTCCAGCCTGTGAGAAAGACCGTGGTTGTGCACTTAATGGCATTCATGATGGGCTTCCCACCCACACTAGGGTGTGCATCCATGCGAGGGTTTTACACGTGCTGGCTGCAATGCAGAAATCCCAGCCAGGCAGATCCTGCAACATTGGGATGATCACTAGGTCCTGCTGCCTCCCAGTGATGGCCCTGGGGTGAGCCTTAAGGGGAGCAGAGGGCTTCACTTGAGAGATGTTTAGCTGATCACAAAATAGGACCTGCCTCGGGTTCAGGACTGAGTTTAGAAAAGAGAATTTACATAGCAAGCTTTTACCTAAAGTTGTCTTTTTAATAATGAATATTCATCCAAGGTTTGCACCATTCCCTCCTGCTTGGGACTTTGGACTTCAGGTCAGTCACTTCTCTTTTCCATAAATATTTTCCTTACTTTTTCTTAACTGCTTCTCCATCTCTTCCCATTGTGGGGAGGCTGTTGGAGGACTTTCTCTTCCCTAAGCCTCAGCAAGGCATTTAACACAAGGAGGCCTTGGTCTCACATTAACACCACTGGTGATTAATGCAGGTAACAAAACACACAATTCCAGCCTGTCCAGGACAGCCTTGGGCAGATGGGATTTCCACTGGATTTCAGAGAGGAAAAGGAAAATACAACTCTCATGTGTGCTGCTACTCTTGGTCAGGAAGGGGTGAGCTCAGCACTTTGCTGAGCCCTGGAGTCACCCAGAGCATCAGCTGCCCCACTCCAAGAGCTGCTGTGTGCATTGTGTGCATGCCGGGAGAGCTGGCGGCATCCTGGCAATGTTGTTCTGCTGTGCTGGGCTGCGTTTCCCTTCTTCGGATGTGGGTTTTGTTCTTTTGGACAAACACACCAGGCAGAACAACAAAAATAATCCCCCCCTTTTCCCATTGATCCTGGTGCTGGGGCTGTGTGAACCAGCAGCCAGCTGCGGTCGCAGTGTGGTCCCCGGGGCCTCGCTTGCCAGCCGCTGCTGCGGGGTCAGGGGTTGTTTGTACTGACAAGTCCCTGGGAAAGAGATGCTTCCCCTTTGCCGGGAGAGGAAAAGGCCACCAGAGTGGGACTGCCCGAACTGGTGAACTCTGCTGATATCATGGATCTCACTTTATTGCAGCACTTGTTGGTAAAAGCCTGGAAGGAAGAAGTTGGCTGGAGCCTGGTGAGCTGCTGGGGTGCTCAGGAGGGAGGAAGGGCTCTGTTTGCCATCAAGCCTTGCATGGGGCACATGTGGCAGGGCTTACCCTCTCCAGTGCCAGGAGCTGCTGTGTGAGGTGGCAGCAGCTGCTCCAGGTCACCCTGGTGGGTGCAAAGGGGCCAGAAGCTCACTCCAAATCTGTGTCCCCATGTGCTGTCAGAGCAGTGGGGTCAGCCAGTGTTCTGCTGCGAACCCCTGCAAGCGTGTCCACGCATGCAGCTGTCTTCATGTGTGACTGAAATGTGTCTCCTCCTCCTCCCAGAAACCTCCATCCCTGAAGACACCAGCCCTGGGTTTCATGTTGCTCTGAGCCTCTGCCCTCACCCTGGCTGGCCCTGCCCGCAATGGCCCTGTGTCTCAAGCAAGTCTTCAACAAAGACAAAACGTTCCGTCCCCGAAAGAAGTTTGAGCCGGGCACGCAACGCTTTGAGCTGTACAAGAAAGCCCAGGCCTCCCTCAAGTCCGGGCTGGACCTGAAGGCCGTGGTGCAGCTGCCTCCCGGCGAGAGCATCAACGACTGGATCGCCGTGCACGTGGTGGACTTCTTCAACCGCATCAACCTCATCTACGGCACCATGTCGGAGTACTGCACCGAGAGGAGCTGCCCCATCATGTCCGGGGGGCTCAAGTACGAGTACAGGTGGCAGGATGACAGCAAGTACAAGAAGCCGACCAAGCTGTCGGCCCCACAGTACATGTGCATGCTGATGGACTGGATTGAGATGCTCATTAACAACGAGGACATCTTCCCCACCAGGATAGGTGAGTGTGCTCTGGTTCCCCGCAGGAACGCTGGGCTTGTAACTACTGCAGGTTCCCAAGCTGCACCTCAGGGTTGGTGTTGATGAACTTTGTGATTCAAAGCCTTGTGGCATTTCCCTTTCCAGGTGTTTCTCAGTGTCTGTCCCACAGCCTTTTGCTCCAAACTGAGTTTGGGATTTCTCATCCTACTACTAGGAGAACACAATGTTCTCCTTTTCTGTGCTTGAACTTACTCTGTGTTTGTGAGAAATGAAGGCTGGTAGGTCATTAGCTTCCTTGCCTTTCCTCAAGAGGCTGAGCTGCAGTGCTGATTAGAGGTGGTCATCACATCCCTGCTTTTCTCTCAATGAATCAACTCAGTTTCTTTCTGGTTTTCCACATAGGTTCATGGTCCCAAGGTTCAACCCTTGCTGCTTCACTCCTCAGCCCCTTTCCATCTCAGCCCTGATTATACCTCACATCTTGCTACGTAGCTGAGGCACTGTTTGAGCAGAGATGTCCCTAGGATGTGGCCTTGCCACTGCCAGGGTGTATGATATACCTTTTCAAAAAGTTTGGCCTTAGGAGCTTGCAGCAGCTGCCAAAGGCAGCACAGCTTTCAAACTAACCCCTCTGCTGCTGACCTGCAAAGCTCAGCAGCTGCCAAGGCTGATATTAGCTGCTGCTTAGCTGTTTTTTGTCATCTGGGGACATGAGTTAATGTTGGAGCTGATGGGGCTTCTAGAGTCTCATGTCATGCCTTGGAGAGGTTGTTTTTCAGATGGAACATGAAGCTACTTGAGTGTAAAAAAAAAAATTAAGGAGCATGGTGGGCGGGAAAGGCATAGCTTTGCAAGTCTGCTTGACCTCTTTTGTTTGCCAAGCAGACAGAGCTTTATGAAATTAGTGCAGCTTATGGTCAAGATTTTCATTAATGTGCTGGGAAACATTGAAGAAAATGGTCTGTGTGGGATTACCAGCATTACTCACTGTTGTAGCCCCATTTGGCTGTGCTGTACATGTAGTTGTGTGTCTTTTTAAGGAAAGTCTCTGGCCCTTGGAGTCTGAGAGGGGTCATGGGTCTCTGCAAGCAAGAGGGGAGGCAGTGCCTGCAGCCTGGTTGTGCCAAACTATTTTGGCTTTAGTGACTCCCCCAGGCCCCTGATCTGAGCTGGCTGCTCTGGTTTTGCCTGGAGTTAGGGTGGGATAAGACCCTGAAACCAAGACCAGCAGGCATGCACTGCCTTCTTCCCCTCGCTGGTGATCTGGGGCAGGCAGGGTAGCACAGTGCCACCTGCTCATGCTGGAGGACAGGCAGGGTAGCACAGTGCCACCTGCTCATGCTGGAGGACAGGCAGGGTGCCTTTGGGATGTGTGGGAGAGGCAGTCCCTGGGATTCACCAGGGCATTCACTGAGCTGTGGAGGCATCTTTCCCTCATGGGCACAGTGGTCCATGCACTCCAGTGAACGGAGGAGGCTGGAAGTGTGGCTGGCTGACAGAGTCAGTGCAGGATACTCTGAGTCAGCAGTCCCAGCTCTGCTGGGGTCAGCAAAGTCCCTGGTCATTCTGACTGCACAGACTTGCTGCTGCTGAGGGGTGAGACAGCAGCCACAGGGAGCAGGGTAGGTGTTCCTCTTCCTGAGGTGGCTTGTCCCAAGGAGAAGATCTGCATGCCATTAAAAGCAGAGGCACAGATGTGGATTTACTCTGTTTTCCCTCCAGCCAGAAAGGAGTGTTCTGCTCCAATATCAAGCCTTTCAGGTAGGAAAGGCTGCTTGACACTGCTCTGGGAAGTAAAGGTGTACAGGGAGTATTAACACCTCAAAAAGCAGCCAGCCATGGGAGGGACATTGCAGCATCCTCTGCTTTCCCACATCTCTCTCTCTGAGGTGCAAAAGCCGAATACAGTCACGGTCCTGGTGGTTTTTGCTTCATTTCTGGCACTTCTCCCTGTGAGTTGTAGCATATCCTGATGTGGGGAGGGATGGCTGGTTTCCATTTCTCCTTTCATTTCAGTCTGGGGACAATTCTGGGTGAGATCCAGGATGACTGTAGGTGAACATGGGTCAAATCCATTTTCTTCTCCTCCAAGGCTGTTCCTGGGGTCCCTTTTCCAAGCCCTTTTGTTGTGGGGACCCTTGTCCCCACAAGGGGACTGAATGACTTCAGGCCCTGTGTCAGCATGTCTCAGTGGTTTTGGCCTCACACAAGTGAAAGGGAACTCAGGCTGAGGTTGCACTCTAAAACACATGAAAGGCTGTTGGGGAAGGCAGGGGGAGGAGGGAGCTGGTGGCACTTTGTCATCAGTGTGTCCCCAGCTATCTGCCTTTCACTGGCCTGCCTTGTTCACTGGGTAATTTCTTGGCAGCTCTGGCATTTCAGAAGATGGAGTCTTTGGCTGAAGGGAAATGCACTGGATGACAGAGGAGGCTGGCTAGGATGTAGGCTCAGGGACAGTGGCCAGGGTGACCAAACAGAGGTGCTCAACCTCTATCCTAAAGAGCAAGCTCTTGGGAAAAGACCCAGGACAAGGGGAATAAGGCACTGAGAGGACACAGAGGAGATGTGAGCTGTTTTAAGGAGGGGAAAGGAGCTTGATGAGGGGAAATTACAAATGTCATGCTTTGGAGTTGTGGTGAGACTCTTGGATGTTAGCAGCAGAGACGGGATTTAGCTTGAAGGTTTGTTTCACTCCTGCTTGTGCTGGAGAGGTTACTGGGCACAGCTGCCCACTGTCTCAGCGGGTGTTTCATGAGCGGTGTGCATCTCAGCTTTCCCTCCTGGCCCCTCTTTGCCATGTGCAGTTAAGCTGCCCCAGGACAAAGATTTCCCTGGCTAAGGCCACCTGACCGCAGACAAAACAGACTTTTCTCTTTTTTAAATTTGTTTTTCTTAGAAGCAGCAAGTGTTCCCCAAACTCACAAACATTGCTGGAGGCTGACCTCAGCATCCTCCTCCATCCAAGAGCTACGCAGCCTGAAGCAGCACATGATTCAGCAGGGCTTGCTGGTGGGCTCCTGACAGTTGAGAGGTATCTCGTGGGTCAGAGTGGGGAAATCTTTCACCCCGGGGTGAGAGGTTCAGCTAGAAATGAGCAGAGATGGTTCCCTGACTTGTAGGCTCACAGGGAATATCCCTAGGCATCACAGGGGAGACCTTGGCTGGGATAAATGGTCACAGCTCCAGGGACCAGAGCAGAGCTGGGCTGATTTGCACATTAAAGCATCTCCTCCTCCAGCACTGTCAGAGGTGGGAGGGCAGCAGAGTGACAAACACCTTTGGTTTAGCCAGGCTTCGTGATGCAGAGCTCTTGCCAGCTCTGCAGTGAGGCCAGAGGGACAGCTGGCATGCGACATGGCCAGAAGGGAGCCCAACACCAGCAGACAGTTTGTGACCTGGCAGAGTTAACCAGCAGGACTGCAGCCCTTGGGTGGAAAATCCCTATGCTGGAGATTATTAGCAGGTCTGGGGGACTGCCAAGCCCTCTGCATTCTACATCAAGGGTTGGGAGAGATACTGTGTCTTCCCCATGCCCAGGGAAATCTACCTGCAGGGCTCCATCGCACTGTCTCATCCTTTCTCTGGAGTGGGAACCTGTTTGTCAGCCTGTTAGGATGAGACAAATCCCTGCATGGCGTGAGTTCTGCCAACCTGATGGCTATAAATCTACAGAAGCAGCAGCTTTCCTAGACAACCCATATCATTTGGTGTGTGCTAGTACTTTGTTTCCACTCTTCCAACCAATGTAGCTGTCCTGAAAAATACATTTAAATGGAGAGTAAGCATTTTTCCCATGCAGGGAGAAATATAAATGCTTCTACAAGTGTACTTTCACCAGCTGGTAAAACTATATCAGTAGATTTATTCAGTGAGTGGACATCCATGAACAAATTACCACCTGGAAAATATCCTCTCCTCCCAGTAATCATTCTGCCCTGTGGTGCCTGATCTCAGGGAGCTGCTGCTGGGCAGTGCCGTGCTGAGGAGGAAGGATGGCTGGGTGGGGTCTCCAGGCTCCATGGCCGTGTCTGCACTGGTCAGCCCAGCACCAGGCTGGTGGTTGCACAAGGCCGGGTGTCCTCCCTCAGCCCCACGGTGGCTGCTGAAGGCTCGCTGTTGTTCGAGGAGTGCAGACGCAGGGTTTGGAGCAGCCCCAGTGCCGGAAACACCCCGCGCTCTCCGCCAGATTTGCCTGTGGCTCGACAGAGCACCGGCCACTGGAGGTTTTATAACAGTTCTTGGAAAGCTTTTCAAAACTCAAGTCTGTCATTCAAGCATAGTTCCAAAACAATTATAAAAACCAGAGAAAACCTGGTGCGAAATGATCTGATACTTTCTTGCCATAACAACAGGAGAAAAATGTTCAGAATTCAGCTAATTATTGGTGTTCTCTCAGCTGGCTCTTTTTAACATAATTTGTTGGGGTTTTTTGCCCTGCTTTTTTCCTTCCAAAATTAATACCATACCAGCTTGCAGCTGCCATCATGCCATTAGTTTTAAACAGGGCTTTAAACACTTATTTTTAGGAAAAATGAATCACTGAACACCACGGTGACCAAAATAAAATTGAGAAATAACAACAACAATTCATCACAAAGTTGACTGAATTACTGCATTTGCAGAGGACAAAAATTGCCAAGAAGCAAAATAGCTTCCCAGTACTGATTCATCGTGAAAAAATTAAATTGGCTGGTGCACAAGTGTTGGGGATAGGAGATGGCAGGAAAGATCCAGGACCCTTTGGCAGTCCGTTACCCTAAGCACAGGCACTTTGTTACCCCTCATTTTCATTTCCTTTTCCACACGGTTTCCTTATGTTTTGAAGCAATCAGCCCAGAGTGGGGAAAACAGATTCCTTGGAGCTTTAAATCATATATTGTGATTTTCAAGCAAAACGTCCAAGACAAACTAAAGGTGCCAATTCATTTCAGGGCTGTGAGTCACTCTGCTTGGAGTGAAATTGTACCTGCTGTACTAACAGCTTTTGCCTTGGCTTGAAGCAAAAATTCTTCCTAATATCTAAACTAAACATCATGCAAGAAGAGTCAGAGGGTGGCTGCTGCCTGCCAGACTGTGGGCTGCTGCTGCTTTCTCCAAGGCTGCTGGATGGTGAGCACCAGGGAACTAAATGTAAATGTAATTTCAGTGCTTTTAAATCAGCCCAGGTGGGTTTTGTGATGTTCTGCTGTCCCCCTGGGGCAGTTAAACCACCATCAATGGGATGAACTAGGATGGTGTTTTTTGGTCCCTGCAGGTGTGCAGGGCTGGGAAGGGTGAAGCAAACCCAAGCAGTGTGACCCTGTTGGGGTGGTTTGTCAGACCTGTCCTGCTAAGAGGACATCTCAGCCATGCAGGGCCTGTCCCACCAGACTCATCCCTGTGTCTCATCCATCTGCTACTGTCCCTGGTATGTGCTACCTTCGAGATGGAGCAAGTCCCCTAAGCAAGAGCCACCAGTGCCCCGCTCCCAAATGCCATTTATCAGTGCACTGGCCACTGGTCGGTCTCTCTGGGCTGGCTGTGAGGCTGATCCGCCTGGCCCAGCCTGGCAGGGAGGTGGGAGCCCTGGGGGGAGCAGCTGCCCCCTCCACGCGTGGGGAAGGGCCCCCATCGCTCCGCAGTCGCTGTCGCAGTGACCCTTCCCAGCAGCCGGAACGGGCCTGGTGGGAATGGCAGCGAGCTCAGTGGAAGGCTGAGCACCTGCAAGGGCAGGAGGGACACGTGTGGCCACAGATCCCTGTCCCACGGCTGTCCCCTGGCTGGGACGTGCTGGCTGCAGTGTGTGCCCGGCTGCAGGGAGGAGGCACAGCCTGCCCTGGCTGTGTCCCCTCCCGAGCTGGAGAGGATGTCACATGTGTCGTCTGCTGGACATCCGCTGCGCCAGCAGCGCTGACCCAGGGCAAGCCGCATTTATGCCGCATCCTTCTGCTGCTCTCGGATGCAGCCTCTACTGCAGAGCCTCTTCTTTCAGCCCTGGGCAAGGGGACGGGGTGTTTCTCCAGCTCCCCACCAGCATGACCAGTGCCTGCTGGGGCTGCTGTGGGTTTCTTTCCAAGTCACTGGAGATCGGCAGCGAGGCACCACTGCTGGCAGAGGCAATCTGCATGTCAGATACCCGCCCTGCTTCCTTCCCGAGGGGAAGTGCTCTGATCAGCTGGCACAGAGCCCTGTGCCAGATGCAGGGTCCGGTCAAGCATCTCTAGCCTGTATCGAGGGTCCTGGCACAGGAGACAGACATGGCTGCAGCACGGGGACAGGAAGCAGGACCCTGCTCTGCCTCCCTGGCCAGGTGTGCAAGCGAGGGTGTTTCACGGAGAAGGAGTCAGAGCCGGACCTGAGCTATCCCAAAGGACCGTAATGAGGGGGTGTCCTGACATGGGACCTGTAGAAATCCATTGGTGACACGCAGCCACCCTACAGCCTGGCCGTGCCTGGAGGGGACGGCCACACACTGACACCTGGTGATGGACACAAAGAAGGGCCGCTCAGCCTCAGCTCCGGAGAGCTTCCGATGCTCCTGGTTCACGTGAAACAGTGGTTGAGTCGTCCAGAAGGGAGTTTGGAGGTCCTGGCAGCCTGATGGTATCTTTCCATACATCATTAGGTTTAGGAGTTCAACAACTCCCATAGTTGCTGATGACGATGAGATTTTAATTAGCTAACCTTTGAAGATTCTTTGTAACTCAAACTATTCTTTGTTTCTGCAATTTAAGCTAAATCTCTGTTCCCTGATGCAAAAGCTGCTTCTGGAGAGCCCAGAATGTGGCTGGAGGTGTCTCTTCTCTAAGTCTCTCAGCTGACAGCATATCCATGAGGACTTGCTGGTGACAGATGTATGAGATAAGACAATTCCTGGCTAACCTCAGGACAAAAGCTGTGGAAAGCCACTTGTCACCATCTGTCATGTCTGGAGGTGGCCCATCTGACAGCAGGATCTGCACCATAGGTGCTGCCAGCCTGAGATCTGTTTGATCTGCTGTTCACTCTCTGAGTTTATTTCCTTCTCAGCTCAGGACTGGGTTGAGGGTTGCTGCTTTCCTTCACTATCACTCTGCAGTTTGGCAATAAATTCCCAGGGATGGTCAGGTCGGATTTCTCCCTCACTGCCTGCTTTGGCTGAGGAGGCAGTTGGTGACTGGGACGGGTGACAAACTGAAGGCAGCAAATTCCTTCCTGCCTGCTCCTGGGCACTTGCTGAGATCCCAGCATCCTCTGGTCCCAGGGAGATGACAGGCTGTCCAGGACTGTGTGTATTCCCCAACCACTGCCCAGAAATGTGCATTCATCAGCAATTATTTGCTGCAATGAGCTTTATTAAAAAAAATAAAAAAAATTCTTTACCAGTTCTTCAAAGCTGGTCTGCAGGGCCCACCCTCATGGCATGTCTGAGTCCCCAGCCGGGTGATTCCAGCTTTTATTTGCTCAGCAAATCCTCACTCAGGGCAGAAATCTCAAATAAAGCCGTTCATAAAGTGCTGTGTCCCTCCTGCCTGCAGGGGAACCTGGAGAGCTCTCTGATCCCTGCCTGTGTCAGACTAGCAGGCAAGGAGAGCTCTGTAGCCAAGGGTGCTGGGCAGAAGTAGATCTGCAGTCACATCTCTAAGGTGTTGGCATAGGGACAGCTTGGTTGTACTTTGCCAGATGTGAACACCTTTCCTAAAAAATCCTAATGGGATCTGTCAGAGCTGGAGGTGAAACAGGTCATGCTGAGGTCCCTGTGGCAGGAGCAGCCCTGGGGCTGCAGTGTGCTCGTGGTTCTGCAGAGCAGTGGCCACAAGTCAGTCTCAAAACCACCTCTGTGTGATGCTGAGCCAAGATCTGTGTTCTTCTCCAGGGGGTGGCTGGGACATCCAGATGTGGCACGAGCGCAGACGCTTCAGCCCTGCCCTCTGCTCCAACACTGTGCATGCAGGAAAGGGAGACTGGGCTGTGCTCAGGGTGACTCTGCTTTAGACCAAAATTAATTTTCTTTTATGAGTTCCAAACCCAGCACCTGCCCAACCCTGGCGGCTGCAAACAGGCTCCACACGTGATGTCGGAAGGACGGAACCTTTGCGTTTGCCACCCACGGAGGAGAGGGGCTCAGCACTGCTGCTGGGAAACAAAACTGTCAGGAGCCTTTGGGAAAATAAACAGTTGTAATTGCCTAGCAAGGCTGGTGAGAAAGATTCAAAGATAAAATTACCATTTTTAATTTTTTAGCTAAGAGATTTGCTGATGCGTTCCTGTGCACAAAATGTGTGAGCTGGCCATGGTTGAGCAGAATTTGTTTGGAAGGATTTTCAAGAGGTTATGTGCTGCTTTAATAAGAAGCTAAGGGAGGAGGCTGGTATAACCGTGGGAAGGGAGGGTTTTATTTTGTTCTTTGTGTATTTGCATTGAATTGCTCTGGGGAGAGGAAGAAGCCTCAGGAAAACAAATATCAGTTGTTTCATTCTCCTCCTCACAAAAAAAAAAAAAAAAACAACAACAAAACAAAACAAAAAACCAAACCAAAACAAAAAGTTTAGTGTTTCAAAGCCATGTTTCCTTTAGAGATTTATCCCAAGGTTGCTGGCACTGTTGGTATCACTGAGATTTTCATTGTGATAGCAGCATATTTTGAAAAGGATGGAAATATCCCACACTGTGTCTTTGCATGGGACAAAGCTGAAAGTATAGAGCCAGGTGTGTTGGGTCCCATCCTATGAGGATATCTCAAGATTATACAGGCACAATGAAAACCAAACATCATTAACATGAGTGTTTTTCTTCCTGATTTAATGAGACATTTTATTGAAATAATGATCAGGAAAACAGTAGAAACCTCACCCATTTCTGCTGATGCATCAGAGGTGATGTTTGAGGGTGTGAGGAGGAAGGAAAACAGCACAAGCCATGCTTTTGGGTTCAGAGGTAGGTATCTTTTCTGGTGGCAGATGGTTTGGTTTTGTTCATGGACCTGGGTAAATACAATTTGACTTACATCGTGCCTGTGCAGGCTTGCAGGGGAAAGGCGGGGAGACAGGGCCAGATCTCTGGATTGAGCCAGATGTGGAGAGTTGCAGTCTCCTCAAAAAAACCCCACTCTTTTTACTCTCCTATGGCAACTCTCCAAATCCTGAGCCATGCCCATGGGAAATTTCTACCTGGGCAATGAGGGAATATGTGGGAAGAGCTCAATGGCACACTGCCCCAGTGTCACCCTTGGTATTAGCCAAGGATGTCCTTCCTTGTCATCTATGACTGCCTGTCAAGCATGACAGACACATTTAAATGCTAACTGGTTTCTTTTTTTTTTTAAGTTCAAATGGCTTCCAATTTGCTTCTGCTTTGCAGGTGTTCCCTTCCCCAAGCAGTTCCAGCAAGTTTGCACCAAGATCCTCACCCGCCTCTTCCGTGTCTTTGTCCATGTCTACATCCACCACTTTGACAGCATCATCAATATGGGTGCTGAGGCTCATGTCAACACCTGCTACAAGCACTTTTACTATTTCATCAGGGAGTTCAGCCTCATTGACCACCGGGAGCTGGAGCCTTTGGTAAGGATGTGCCTGGGATGGGGAGGTGGAGGGTGAGTGGTGTGGGCTGGACACACCAGTGCTGAACCTCTCTGGACTCTTTTGGCCACCCTACCTCAGGCACACAGTCATGTTTTCTGGGACTTCCTGGGACTGTCAGCCTTGGTGCTCTGAGAGACAAATTCCCAGCAGCATCAAGGAAACCACTGATCCTTTCTTAGCCTTTGCCTCTGTTATCATGTCTGTGAATTGAACTTCAATACCCTTAGGACCACCACATAGTAGTGTCCCCAGAGTGACTTGGTAGCTTTAATGCAATTTGCACATCAAACTGTTTCCAGCCAGTTGTGCCCACATGGATTTCCGGAGTCAGATTTGAGCCAGTCTCTTCTCCACAGTTTTTCTTTTAGCATTCCCTGCTTGAGATCCTAGTGTGAATTACACTGAGGCTGCAGGGAAGGCAAGCCCTAATAGGACACACAGCTTCAGATGACAGCTGTCAAGGCCATGCTGGAGAGGCCTCACTGGATCTCCCAGTTCCCTACAGCCTCCCTTGGTAAGCAATTAGCCAGGCAGAAGGTGAGAGCCCTTGACAACAGCAGGATTTGTGGGAAGCAGAGGCCAGACAGCCCAGGGCTCATAAAGTAGAAAATGCACATAGTTGGTTTTGTAAGAGAAGCAAGTTTGTCACAGACAAGGTTGAGTGTAGTCTGACCTAGGGAGGACATCTTGCAGTGGGAAAAGAATTTATAGGAAGCTCAGTTTGCATGCTGTGATAAGGGTTGCTTGCAGAAAAGGCCATGTCCCGCAGCAGGGAGTCAGGGAAGACCAAGAGGATACAATCTGAGAATGAGCTGAGAAGAGTCCCAGCTGCTTGCGTAGGATCTGGAGGTAGGGGAAATGCCCCTGCCCCTAAGTGTTAAGCACTTTAGTGCTTTCATTTGTCTCAGTCAATTTTCTGCCTATCTGCTCTAATTATGATTTAGAGGGATGGAGAGATGACGATGTAATCAGGGGAGACTTGAATGACAACAGTATCGACTTCAATTATTTTGTAGAATTCAGATGTAACATATTATCACAATGGCCCTCAGGTCCAGAAAATGGCAGCTCAGCATCAGTTTGTCTTCTGTCACTGTTCCTCATGACAAATCTCTTCAGCATTGCTATACAGTCCATAGTAGTGTCATCACCTTGGACTGCTGCTTGCTAATGTAAATAATTAGCACCTGCCAGCCAAAGCAGAGGCTGACTTTGCTAAACAGGCTTTCAATGCCAGTGACTCACATGCAACATGAGATGACTGATGGGTCTCCATAAATCTCAGGTGAACAGATTCATTCCTGTGATGCAACCACTGTTAAACTACAAGGAAATGAGACACATTTGCCCATGGTGTATCTGTGTCTCATTGCCTGACATCCAAGCCTCAAGCAGACCCAGCCACATGGGAGGAGGAAGGGCCTCCTTCCCTCAGGCAGTGAGTTGCTTTAGGTGTGTATTGAGAGTGTCCTGCAACCAGGCTGCCTCATCAGCCCAGACAGCTTATCCTAACCTTGCATTTAGTTAGTCCCCAAGAATCCCATGACAGACTTCTAAGATTTCCTCTGGCTGAATCCCCCTTTGTTGCTTCAATTTCCCTTTTGTTAAGCTTCTGTGGGATGCAATTTCTTAGCAGCAAATTTTAGGAACTGAGAATGAGATCCTCTGTACAGCAGAACTAGCAAAAGGCAGTGATTCACTCTCTCAGTAAATCAAGGAAGGTGGGGCCAGAGAGAAGCCATACACTTGCTTCCTTGACAAGGGCAGCTCTCATGGTGCAGGGCTGCAGCACTGGCAGGGGTCCAGTGCTGGTTACATGCTAAAGCAGAGCTGAGGGGATTTCCTGGATGTGAGGAAAGTCTTGGACATTTGGGGCTGGTCTGAGGAGCTCACTGGTGACTTACCAGCCCACTGGTCACTGCAGTCCCCCCTGTTCGTGGCTGCTTTTGTGCCTGCTGTTGTGCCAGTGGGGTGGGTGCAATGCTGTTGCAAGAGGATGTGCACAGTCCTTTCACCCTCTTCTTTTCCTTCCAAGATGTTTGCAAACATCTCCTGTTTGCAATGTGATTTAGTGGCAGAGCACCAACATTTCATTTGATGGCCAGGTTCTGCACTCAAGTGATTTTGCATGTTACTCCTACAGGAAAACCCTCTCTTTGCCACTGTCCCTGATGGATTTGAAAAACAAAGTTCTGAGCACTGAAGATCAGAGTTTGCTGCTTCTGTCTCCCTTGGTTATATAACTGAAGGGCCTTTTATAGGGTTACTCAAGGGTCATCATCCTTTCCTAGTTCTTCTTTTTTCAGAGTTGCATTCTTCCTTCTCCACAGACCAGTCCTACTTCCAACCTATTTCAAGAGTAGCTTTTAATGTGCGAACCTTCCTCTGGGGTGCACGAGGGGACCTGTGGGCGCACAGATTCACACGCCACGAACCCAATGAGCCAGAATCACACTTTTCTCACTGCAGGATTTACAGGATGCTAGTTGAGCTTTTCAAGGCAAGGACAAATACCATCTTCCACCAGCTGAAAGCTGGACACCTTCCTAATGTGGCTGGCATGATGCCATTCTGGCTAAAGAAAAGTCTGTAATCCTAAACAGAGCTGGAGGTTTCCTGTGGCCCTGTTATTAGCACTCATTGGCATTGCAGTGTGACTGTGGAATCCTTGCTGAAACCACAGGTCCTCTGGGTGAGCTGTGGTCAGCTCCTGGAGTGACAGCAGGGAGCTGTTCCATGTCCCATCTCCTAAGGCTGTAAAAAGGGGCTCTGAGAGTGGCATCACCTAGTCTGGCTGCTCTGCAGCTGAGCCAGGAGCAGGACCTTCATCTTTCAATATCTCAGCCAAAGCTCTTTCCTTGGACTGCTCTCAAGGCGAGGGCACAGTCAAAATACCCTTGTGCCACAGAGACCAGGGAGAGTGCCAGGATGGAGCTGCTGAGGCAGCTGAGTTCCCAGGAGGGCTGTCATGGGAAACAGAAGGCTCCCCAGGACTCCCATGGTTGCTTCCCTGGGCTGGTTTTGGACATGTCCCAAACTGCCTGACACGTCATGCTACTCAAACCTGTCTTTTGCACTTAGTGTTTCTTTCTTTTCTCTCCCTGTTCAATGCAGAAAGAAATGACAGAACGAATTTGCCACTGAAATCGTGGCAGACAAACTCAGCTGGCTCACTCAGAATCCGGTGGGACAAGACACCATGTGGTGGGAGCCCTCTTCCCTAAGACTTGCTCTGGGCATTCCAGATCACTGACCTACAAACACTGCAAAAGTGCCTCTTCAGGCCACAACTGAATCCTAAGTTTTCCAAGAACCTCTGGACAGATTTTTCTACTTCTAACAGATCCCAATCTCTGTTGTATGGTTCCTGTTTTAGAAAGCCACTGACTCATAGGAGAATGAGCCAAGTCTGGTTTACTTTTGCACACTCTGATTTCTAAGACTCAGTCCCGTGTCTGACATCAAATTTTCAGCGACCTTCCCTCTTGTTTTGTCCTCAGCTATATTGATCTGCAAATATTTCGTTAGCAGTTCCTGCCTGTGAGCAGGTGTGACCTTGGCTATGAGATGTTACCTTTCCCACAGGCAGTGGGTTTGTGGTAACATCTGAGATCAGCCCTGCAAAGCTGGTGGCATTTCATCCCACTGCCTTCACATGGTTAGTTGTTGATGTGCTGTTTTTAACCATGAGCTGTGAATGTCTCCTTCTGCCCTAGTTCATGCTTTACCAAAGGGACCATTTTCCCTTCAAGGGATTTTTCACATTTGGAAGAGGGAACTTGATGATGTTCTAAGAAGAAACCAATACTGCTTGGACTAATGGCAAGTGCCCCCATACCGAGGAGGTGACCTAGGACAGTATTCAGTGTGATCAGCACAGACTACCTGAGAAAGTCTTAAAAACTGGTGAAAAGAAACTCTGACCATCTGCAAGCATACTATTGCTTCCTGGTCTGTGCCATTACTCCCATGAAAGGTATCACGTCTCAAAATTTCCTCCCCTTCTGCTTGCAGTGACTGATAATTAGTGTTGTGTTCCCTGTGCCATTTTATTTTTGACAAAAATATTGCTATTTTTCCTTTTTTATTGTTTTGGGGGAGTCAAAATCAATTTCTCTGAGCCACAGAATTGTTCTGTTTGTGTTTCTTGTTCTTTTTCTGGGAAAGTTTTCTATATCTGACACAGATAATATTTATAGTCTGGGGTTTGCCCACTTTTGGGGTAGGGAGGGGATGTGGCTAGAAAATGTAAATGTTTAGGCCAACATTAAAGTGCACAAGTGAATTTTTAGTGCTCAAAGCACTCATTTTGTTGTGAAAATATTTTTTTTAATCTTGTGTACCAGATGTATATTTTTACATGGTAATAAAACAGAGCAAAATGGACACAAAACCACCTGATGCATCATTTCAGTATTCTCTGTGTTAAATAATCAGTAAAAGTCCAAACATATTTGTTCTGTTACTAATTAAAGAAACATTAATAAGCCTGCTGTACTTCATTCTTCCCTGATCCATCTGTATGAAACAGGCCTAATGAACAAGGATAACTTGAAGAGTGGTTTTCCCCTGAGAGTTGCAGCACTGATGGATCTCAGTGCCACGCTGAGACCTCAGCTTGCATCTCAGAGAGTGGCTTAACAGAGGCCAGTGTTGCTGGTCAGCATCCTCCCCCTGCAGGCTTTGCACCAGAATTCCCCGGAAGGCGTTTTCCCAGCCATTCATGGTGGTGAGCTTTACTCACTATTTTTTACAAAGGCATGTAGGTCCTGGAATTCATGTTCCTGCCTCTTGACATAAATCAGAACTGCAGACCCAAATTGTTTGTGTGGCACGAGTCAACAACAGCTCTGTCAAAAAGCTTCTGCTTTCCTGAGGAGTGAAGCCTGGCTGGACTCAATGCACAGCACCTTCTGGGAGCTGGGAAGGTTGGGAATTATGGAGAAGCTGTTTCAACAACAGAGTCTAAGGCATGAACTGATAGCAGCCTACAGCTACTTCCAGCTGAGGTACAAGGATGACAGAGTCAAGCTCTTCTCAACAGAAATATTGTGAGACAGTGACCAAGAGCAACAATTTGCAGCTTGGGAGGTTCAACTTAGAGAGTGGAAAACAAAATCCAAGGGAATGGTGCAGTCAGCAAACAGGTACCCAGAGAGAAAGTGTTAAACTTCCTTGGTTAGACAAGACTTGGTGTAAATAATTTCCATAAATAAATGAAGCACAGAAGCCTGCTTTCATTTTTGTCCTCCCCATAGTCCTGAGGCAATGAGTTCCACCAAGTAATTTATTCACTATGAATTGCAAAAGGGAAGTATACTTCAAACCCATGCCTGAGGAGTTCAACCTTGCTGCTTTGGGAATGTTTCCTGTTTATCTCCTCCACACCATGGAGCTCATAGAGATTCCTGTGGAACAGAAAGCATTATTTTTGAAATATCAACTCACAGGCTCATCTCAAGCACCAATTTACAAAGAATTTCAAATGTCTTTTTTGTTTTTTTTTTTCATTTCTCTCCCTTTTTAATCTAGTTTACCCAAGGAAATAAAGCTCATGATTATGGTGTGACAACTATCTTCAGTAACTCTGGAAGCAGTTTAGAAAGGAGACAGGGATATCACTGCCAGAAAGATCTTTTTGTTTCTTCCCAAGTCACTGAACTATTTCCCAGGTCCTCATCCATCTGAGTGCCTCCCAGCCTGGAGACTTTAAGGCCTGAGATATTTCTGAAGCAGAAAGTGCTAAGATAAATATAGGAGTCAAACTGCTCCTTTCAGGAGTCTCAACTATGCCTGTGAAGCTCCAACATCCCCAGAGCCTCAACAAACATCCATGAGCAATTTGAAAGCAGACAGGAATCCTGGGATACATTAAATATGCACATATCACTTGCACATATCAGCCCCAGCTCCTCAAATGACTCATCTCAGCTGCCTGCCAGGTGCTTGGACTCATCTGTCCCTGTGCAGAATTCCTGGGTTCTTGTGATGAAGGGCAGATGTGCTGCTGCCAGGATTTTGGTTTTCATCTCTGCAGTCAACATTTCCTTTGGAACTGATCAAAAGGCTGTGGTGCTGGTCACCAGGTCAGGTAGAGGCTGGCATGGGACAAACTGTGCTAGGCAATATCTGCAGACATTGAGGAATTTAGGAATAGCTTTGGATGGGAGGGAAAGGGCTTTGTGGAACATAATGGCTGCTGTCCCAGTTGCCACAGGGATGTGGCAGGGAGAGGGCTTGGGCTCAGACAGTGAAGCAAACAGCCAGGCATAGGCAGGGATCAAGGCTGACCTCCCCTGACAGGACATGGGGTGGTGGTCGAGGGTTTGCTGGTCTGAGTGGTGGCTCCTGAGTTTAAACCCGCCCAAGCTAAGGCTGGACAGTCCTGGATAAATACTCACAATAACCACAAGAAGATCTGGGCTGAGATATTTCTCTCCTGATAAAAGTTTGTCAAATATAAGAAAAGTCTGGGGAAGAGTGAAAAGAAGACAATTAGAATCTGTTGTTTCTAAGGGTTCAAAATCTGTCCATGCTGGAAGATGACCATGAATTCACTCAGAATCAGAAAGGGATGAGGTGGGTTCATAACACCAGGTAAGGTTTATTCCACTTACTACACTGCTGATTCCTTGTTCACTCTTTTGGAACTCAGCTAACGTGACTCAAAAGACTTTCACAACTAGCTACAAGAGTGCTTCTCTTGAATGTGTGCAACTTTTACTTTCTGGGGAGTGATGGCTTTACTAACCCAGCCTGGTCAGCCAGGTTTCCTCATGCAGGTCAGTGAAGGACAAACAACTCATACATGTCAGGAAAACCCTGAAGCAAGAGTGCAGCATTCAGGTCCCTGTGAAGAGACCCTGAAATGCCATGTCTGCATGGAGAACAGAGCACCATGAGGTCTTTCACACAAGAGAATTTCTTGCTGTAGAGGTGGCTGTAAGGGAAACAAAAGCATGGTCTGCTTGCAAATTTCTTGAAGGCTTCAGAGAACACAATCCATTCATCTCCAATGAGGCACCTTACGTTTATCCATTGGGGATTCCAGGTGATGTCATCTGCTACTGACACCCACAGGGCAGGACCCACTGCCTGTGTAGTCACTCAGTGCTGGCCACACTTTGGCTGCCCCATCATCTCTGGTCTCTCCCAATGCCTGAGCTGGCTCACCAGTGGGGTCAACCACAGCTTCCTCAGCAGCAGCCAGGATAACTGGGATAGCACTGTTCAGGCAATACCCACCGGATACTGAGTACAGCAGCTCCACAACTGCTGCTTTTAAAGGTATTTGGCACTTGTTCTCCCGAATCATGTCTTTTGCGGAAAACTAGAAGGAATTTTGGGACTTTGTAGGAATCCTGGATTGTAGGGCTTTTCTTACAGAACAGCTGGGTCCAGGTACTGTCTGCTGGACACAGGTTATTCCATATTTAGCAAGTGGTGGTATGCATTTAACAATCTGCTGCCAGGAATAATAATCACGAGGCAAGAGGATCCATATTTTCAGGATTCATCAACTTGTACGACTCTTCAGCCTGTGTTAGAAGGAGAAGCTTCACTGCTATTTGGGTAATCCTCCAGCAGCAATCTGCTGGGTATTACTTGCTCTCTGATGCAAAAAGAAATACCTAAATAGATGAGGAACATGAGACAAAACTGGGATGCTGCATTTGAAAATGTCACCACTCAGAGGGAAAAATCATCTTCCCACTTCTGTTTCCAGCAGCGACAACAATCATCTCCCCAAGACACCCTTTTTGTGCTATGACTTACTAATTCATTAAAACTCACAGATACTTTTATATTACACTATCTTGTAACAAGCCCATAGCAATAGGAGGATTAAAGAAGCTCCTTCTCTTGCACAAGCACAAAAAAGAAGACTCTGAAAGCCTCCCTCGTCGGTGCTGATCACTTGTACAGCAGCATCTCTCACATCTGAGGAACCCACTTGTGTAGGATGAAGTTATCAACCCTCACTTATCAAATTGACTTTCTGTACTGTTGGTCATGCCTGGCCCCAAGACTTTTATCTATGTACAAATACTGCCTAAACCTCTGCACAGCTCAGAGAGATATGGCATGTACAGTGTCATTGGATAAAACTGCAGCATCCAAAAAAATTGTCCAAAGAGGTTGTTACTCATCTGGGTAATATCCCAGGGAGCCCAAGGACATGAGACAGCTTAGCGTTGCTCATTCTAATAGGAATATATCATCAAAACACCACTTGTAACACCACTGGATCTCAACCCTTTTGTCCAGTGAGGAACCATTGAGGATGAAATGCAGTCTGGACTGGTAGAAGTCCCTGCTGCTGCTGAGAAGCTGCTGGGGGTAGATGGGGCAGGTCAGGCTGCACAGTAACAGCTTCTAATGACCAGATTGTACAGTGGACACAAGCTTTTTGCTGCTTGTGTCCAAAAGTTTGAGTTGCTGCTCCCCAGAAGGCCACATGTTACTCTCCATTAAACAGAGTCAGTTCAGGATCGCTGTCCCAGAGGGCAGTGGGGTGGCATTGTGTGAAGCTGTGAGTACTCCTCATGGATTTGGCTACAGGAAAAGCAGTATGCAGCCTGGCATTCACATCCACATGGAAATTTTTAGTACCCATTTTGAGAATTTTACCTTGTTCCCTGATGTGAAGAGCTTTGCCAGATGGGACACTGAAACCTGGTCTCTAGGGGTAGAGATATCCTACGTTACTGATACACTACATGTGAATCATAAGGTTTCCTCCAAGGAACAGTGGTTTCTATTTTCCTGGTGTTTTTTAGGGGGTGGAGGTGAATAAGGGACATTCACAACAAAGGAATGACACAGAAGCTTGATCCTGGCAAATGTGATTGCATAAGCCTCTCTCTGTGTTTAACTGCCTAAATTTTCAGAGAAACTGAGCCTGTACAGATTCCTCAAACAGCAGAGGGAACAGTACATGCTGTGTTCCTGAAAATCAGAATAGATTGCAGGTGCTTAAATATAGATTCAGGTGCTTGGCTGTGGGCAGATAAGAGCAGAATAATTCTAGTCAAGGCTTGAAATAATTTCAGCAGTAAAACATAGGCCAGAGTACTGTGATCCATTTGTAAAACTGCTAAATCAAAACAAGCTTTGGTAATTACTTCTTATTTTGCCTAACAGCCAACACAGATGGCTCCTTCTCTTCTCTGCTGCATATGCTGCATGGGTAAAAAGCAGCCATGCACTTGAAAAGCTATTAAAAAATAAAAAGAAGTCACTGGAAGAAAGACTTATTGTAGTTAATAAGTTAATTATACCATTTGAGGAGGAGCTTTCTTCTTCACTTTACATGGGACTTACCCCTGAAATATTAGCATAAACATTTCCCAGAAATACCACGCCTATTCTATTAAAAACAACAAAATGAAAACCAAAACACTTTTTATTTTTTATTTTCCCTTCCTGCTTTATAACAGACTAGATTGAAACAAGATTTGCCTTCTGTTTAAGTATGTTGTGCAGCTGGGTTATCTTTCAAAGAATAAAAGGGACAGAAAAAACAAAAACTCAAGTATATACACCTTGCTTTGAGAACAGACATCCGCTCCCACAGTAAGAAGATGCTGTTTTGTGAAAGAACCCTTTAACCCAGCAGGAAAATGTGGAACAAGAAGCAATGAATGGGACTCAAAAACCAAAATTAATTCAATTTGAAAATACTCTACAGGAGTTTAACATGACTTTTCCTGAATTGATACAGTTCTAGATGTTGGGAGTCTGTGTGTCGTTGCTTGGATTTGAGCTACTCCCACAGTCTACTTCTGTTACTTCTGTTCAAGTGGAGATTAACATGAGAAGTTGTACACACTTGAGTCCTGACCCGTTCAAGGATAAAAGGTTTTGAGGTGTTGTGGAAATAGGTGGGCAGCTAGTGGAGAGCAAAGACTACTAATCCCTTCCCTGAGGAGAGAGAGGGAAACAGGAGCATCCTCAGCCTGAATGGGCTACCAGACATTCCTGTGGGGAACAGCTGCTGGGGCTGGCTTTGCTGTGGAGACGCATTCCTGGGCTTGCACATTCTTAGACGTCAGATACTGCACCAAATTGCACGAGTGCATCCCTCAGAAAACAGGCTTCAATGCTTCTGCTGTTTATACTGCCAGCTTGGTGGCAAGAACAAAGCATGCTTTCATCCTGGGAGAGGATCCCACAGAGGAACCACTGCTGGCCACTAACCCCATCCCGTCCTGGGACCTGCGGGCTTCGGCCGTCCCAGGCACTGCTCTGCTTCTGAGCTGTGTCCTTCGAACCCAGGCGAGGAACTGGCAGCTCTGTCAAACTGTGCTGCATCTTCCTTGGCAGAGCAGGCAGCAAGAGCAGGTAACACATGTCTGAACTTGCCTTGGATTTGCTGAGCTCGTGGCTCTGAGAGTTGAGGATACCAAGCTGCATATCCACAAACTGTGCAGTGCTGCGATGCTCATGGGTTAAAGCTGTAATTCATTAAGTAATCTAAATTTTGTGTTTCAATCTGAGCCATTTCAACAACAGCAAACACTACTGGAATTGAACAGCTTTGGGTGAAAAATACTGTTATCAACAAGTTATTAACCCCATATGTGGCAGCAGAGTTGTAAGGTTTGGGCCAGCATAGCTAAAAGAAGTTGTTCTCACTTTGTGGCACCTTGAAGATGGTTACTGGTGCTCTATAGGTAAAAAGGACCATTCCCCTTTGCCATACATTTTCCTACAGGCTTTTTGCTATTTGACAATTTCCATCTCCCAGGTGAAATAGGGTAACACAGTGTGAAAATTCCCAGATCTTCACAAATGCAAACTAAAATAAGCTAGAACATCTATACATGATTTCCAAAGTCCTGATAACTTGATAACTTGCAATTTATTTGGATTTTTTTCCAGGCATGCTCAGGTCCTGCTTCAAAGTTTCCCATTATCGCTCTGGTATCTGCAGCCGCACAGTGCAATGCTTGCAGTCTCCAGGCATCAACATCTCCCACTTCCCAGCAAAACTAGCATCTCCATGGATGTCTGAAATCATTATGAAAATAATGCTATATCACAAATGAGGCAGGGAGTAGTATCTCACAGGAGTTCATCTACTCTTTTTTTCTTTTTAACACAAACTCTAAATATACCAAGTTTACATATTTTCATTTGTTCTACTAAAATGAGAGTTGAAATGTCACCCAAACTGAGAATAGCCTTATAAAATGCCAATCTGAGTTAATGTGGAAATGAGCTATTTCTTGCTACCCTCTCCACAAATGAATCCACCTTCTTGCTCAGCCTTACGGTGGGAAATAGCACTGACAGCTGTCTCTTCCACTGACAGCAGCCTCTTTAATACCTGTGAAATAAATCAGAACTTTTCTTTGTAAAACTGAAAGACTGAACTCATCTGTAAACTCCAAAGTAAGGTTTCTGCTATTATTTTTTCGCTTGGAGCCATTGTACAAAGCAGGTGCCTTGTAGAGTTTTTGTCTCTACTGAGAAGAAAACCTGATTATTTTTCCAATCAAATATATATTCTGCAATAATACCAACCTAAAAAGGGATAAAACTGACAAATTAAAAGCCTAATTCAATCATAGTTGTTAAAAAATATTTTTAAAGTATTTGAGTGGCATGCTTGTCTTTCCCCTCTTACAATGCTGCCTCTCTCTGTAGCTGTATGGGACACAAAGGGAGCATATGTTTCACTGCTAATATAAAAAGAGATCAGTTGTGGGGAGGTAAGGAATTAGCTGGAGAAAAATAGGCTGCATCTAAATTATTCAAAGAAGAGTAGAAAAAATGCAGAAGGACACTGATTATCCCGAAGGGGATAGAGCAAGTGAGGGTGGGATACAGAGCTGCTGCTGAGGAGGTTTTCAGCACCACCTGCTCGGAGCCCTTTGGACACTTTGTCCAACAGCAGGGTTTCCATGCTGTGCCCCTCTAGTTTTATCCAAGCTCTTGGTTGTTGTCACTTTACTTTGCCTTTCCGTTCTTAGTCTGTCCTGCCTGAAGGTGTTTAAGGAAAGACGGTGAGGAGTTAAAGGAAAGACGGGACGCGGCACTCCCGTGACACAGCGGTGTTCGCTCATAGACCGGCCTCGACGACCTTCGGCTCTCCAGCCGAAGTGATTCTGTGGTAC
The DNA here is from genome assembly GCF_031753505.1 of Anomalospiza imberbis. NCBI lineage: Eukaryota > Metazoa > Chordata > Aves > Passeriformes > Viduidae > Anomalospiza > Anomalospiza imberbis. The sequence goes on along the minus strand of NC_089689.1, from coordinate 22,986,887 downwards.
CGCTCATGGGGGAAGGAGAGGACGGCAAGCAGCCGGGCCAGCCCGGGAGCAGGGCCCGCTCCCCGCTGTGCCCCACTGACGTGCCGTGCCCCACCGAAGCGCCGCTCCCGCTCCGTGCCCTCAGCGGAGCCGCGGCCCCGCCTGGCGCGCTCCCGCGAGGGGGCGGGGGCGGAGCGGCGCGCAGGCGCGCTCCCGCCGCCCCTCGAGGAACAGGGCGGGGGCGGCCCCGCCGAGGAGCGACCCGCGGCCGCCATGGAGGTGAGCGCGGGGTCTGCGGCCACGGCGCTTCCCGGCTCGGCCAGCTGAGGGGAGGCGAGGGAGGGGAGTCCCCAGGGGCTCGGTCCGTGCCCGCAGGAGCTCCTGCGGCTCGTCCGGGAATGTGGCGGGCAGAGCGCTCGGACGCCGGAGGCGGCGGCAGCCCCGGCTGCTCGGGGGCGGCTGGAAGGTGCCTCAGCCCTCCGGCCGGCAGCTTTGGGTCTGGGGGCCCTCCCCAAGGAATGCGGGAGTTTCCTCGTGTATGGAGCTGGAAATTTATTCCCCGAAGGTTTAAAGTGCTTTGTTTCATACCTAGTGCGTTTTTCAATAAAGAGTGGTAAGTGTGTACTCTCCTAAGGCAGCTGCTTTCTGTTGGGGACATTGCTGGAGTGGGAAAATAGCGGGCAAAGGCAAACGAACCAAATTCTAGGTGTGATCACGAGAAATCTTTCCGTTCCTGTGTTTTTCCTCTGGCATAAAACGAGAGCTGTGGACCCGGAGGAACGCTGCAAATCTGCCTGATGTGTACTTTATGGCGTTAGTTCGAGCAGGGTGACCTTCTGAGGAGAGAGAAGCAGCGGGGCAGCCCTGGGTGACAGCTCGGCTGCTGGCATCAGCAGGACTTGTGACAGCCAAAAGTCAGCCCATTCCCTGACACCGCTGGCATTTCTCTGTGGAGTGTCTGATTTGTTGAGAAATAAGCCACTGCCTTTTTCTTTTTTTTTTTTTTTTTTTTTTTTGCCATTTACAAGCTGTCCTCTTCTAAAAGCCTATGTCATGTGATGTTACGACTCACAATTGGGCTTGGAAAGATTGGTGTATGTTCTGATAACTTCAAATTACTATTGTTTGCTTTTTTTTTTTTTTTTCCCCTAAACAGAGCTCTTCTTCATGCCTCCCAGGTGCTGGATGGAAGCAAGGCAAAACACTCTTGCAGAGCTGAACCTTTTCACTGCAGTTCTAAAGGTGTTTTGTATTGGCAGCCTTCCAGGTAAAGTGGGGTGCCTTGTGCATTTGAAACTTTCTTGGTTCTTTAAAGGTCTTTTCCAACCAAAATACTTCTATGACATTATTTCATGGTACCAGTACTCTGTAATGCTTTCAAAAAAAGTATTTACTGCTGTGAGCAATTTCCTCTCTCCTTCTAGTACCTTCCTGGTAACAAATGTTAGAATACTGGTACAAATCTTATGCGACATCAAATGTGACAATGCAGTGGAGTTTAATGACTTAATTTTAGACTTGACAGCACAGAGAAGGGCAAATAAAGAAAAATCAGTCTTGCTTCAAGGTTTAGAGAAACATTAAGTTAGATTAGCTTCTCCGAATGAGGCTGCTTGCTGGTGTAGGTGTATGTTGTGTAGCTTTTTTTTCCAGTGACAAATGTGATTATCTGATTGATCATTTGTAGGGTGTGGAGCAAGAGCAGGAAATGTTTATCTTGTATCTGTAAGAAAACAAAAGTTATCTTCTAAGAAGTTTTTCTCTTTGGTTTATACTAGCAAGGGAGCTGAGGGGGGTTAGAGGAACTACTTGGTGATACAGATACAGCCTTCTGAGAGTTGTTCATGCCATCAGATGTAGAAGAGAGTAAACAGCTTGCTGTTCAGTAAGGGACCCTCAGAACCTACTTATTTTGGATATCTCCTTAATTTAAAAGTGCTCTAGGGGTTGGAAAACCTTTAAGCAGTTGAGTCAATGCACTATTGCTAGGAGTTTTCTCATTTAGAATGTGTGTGATGGAGTTTAAAATAACTTTGCTGCTAACTTCTTCTTGCCCTATGATGGCAAGTCTTAAATATGAGCTATCTGCCAGTGGTCAGTAGCAGTAAATATTCTGTTCGACTGTTCTGCTGGGTGTGGAAGGACAGAGGATGTTCTTTAGTGCAATAACCAACTTGTGTGCCATGTTGTTCCTGAGAGAGCTCACCATTCACAATTATGTGTTAGTCCTGTGAAATACACCCTATTAGATCCTCCCATCCATGTGGCTGTCTTGGAGACACGTTGTCCTTGACAAGAAATTAAAAAGATTACAGTGTTTTTAAGCCACTTTCAGTCTAATTAGTTCTCCTTACTTGTTATGTTTTAGCTGGATCAGGACACTTCTCTTGTTTGCCTTTGTCTTTCCAGTGGGGATGATAACAGTTCTTTTGCTGTCATTCTGAATGATAACTAATGCTTTTAAAGAAATGCATGTGTGCCTGGGGAAACACAGGCTGATTTCAGCAAGTCTCATGTCTGCAGCATGTGTGTCAAAGTAGGCTGTTTCTCCAAAACGAGAGGGAAAGGAGAGTTGTGTGCTCTCCTCTCCACCAAGGTTCTCCCTGCTTCCCCAGCAATAATCCTGGTGAAGTAAGAAATTGGGATGGGAAGAATCTATCTGAAATTACTTGATGTGCTTTCCTGAAAAGTGAGATCCACCCGTTGTTGGAGGGTTTCACTGGGAACCTCAGAAAACCCCTCTTAGTTTGCAAGGGAAGTGTTAACTGAAAGTACCAAAAAGCTACTCTGCAAATTGCTCAAGCAGCAGATGGTGTCACACTGCTCTTCTGGAAGTGTGACAGAGGGAATGGCAGGGGGAAGCATGGATGTAAAGAGCAAGGTTCCTGTAACCTTTTCCCCAGTATGAAGGGTTTCAGGCAGGTGGTGTCAGCTGTGACACTGTGGGTTGTTACAGAAATGCTGTGATAAGGCTGGATCAATAATTTTTGTCAGACTTGCTCTTTCATTAAATTGGATTGCTTGAGCTTCCTGTGAACTTTCGGGTGTTCATTTGGAAATGTTAATGCTCTTTTATATTATTGAGAAGATGATGGAATGTTTTTTAAGTGCCTCTCCCTTCATGGATAACTCGGATTAAATGAAACTAAAAGTTGTACTGTAGGTGGAATGAGAAGGTAGCTCTGACAGCTAAGAATGAATTGTGGAAAACTAGTGCAAAAATCAAGTAAGAGTATTCATTTTTTACAATTTGAAATTAATATGCTTAATACAGAATGAGTATAAAATATTCTCTCTGATTTGTCACAGGACTGTCATACATCATTGCACATTCTTCCTCTACGAATTGTATCTCTTGATACAATTTGTGTAACATTACAAACACAATTAATCACTATGTAGCTACTCTACAAAGGCAGCTTGGGTTGTTCTGAGCTTCCTGCAACTAGATGGTTTTTGCAGAATCAGCACCTGCTGCATGTGTCCAGTTTCATTATGAGCCGCATCTACAAGAATCAGTGTTGATGGAGGAGGAAGGGTCCAGGAACAATGTGAGACACTGAGCTGGGAGGAAAACTGGACTGAAGTCTGTTTTCATTTTGTTCCAGTGAAATTGTAGGGCTGTACTTTTGCTGTGTGTTCACGTGAAGCCCAGCACAACAGGTCCTTGCAATGTCTTTAGGCTCTGGGCACTACCTAAATGTGTGGATAAACCTTTCCATGATTTCTGGGTGGTAATGAGATGGTGTTTCTTTTCAGCTCCAGAACAACTTGGCTCAAGCAAGACCCAGTTTTGGAGCAGGTGGTAGTACCTGGACTCTGCTGTCTTCCACTGAGTTCAAACACACAAACAAGGTATTTTGTTCATAGTAGAAAAAGGCATCTCTTCTGTGTTCTCCAAGTACTTCCTATTACCCACATGTGCTTGTCTTCCAAATATGCTCTTCCTTCCTTTGGGAAGCAGATTAGAATGAGAGGGGAGTTAGGTCTGGGTCGTGGATTTTGGCATGTTCATATCTGGAGTGTTAGGAAGCAAGATGAATGACGATTTAAGGTCTGAATGAAGTCACACTTGTGGTAATCTTTCCCTTTCTTCTTCTCCTGGCTTTGTTTGCAAGTTTTCTTTACAGCAAGAGAGAAAGGCTGTAACTACCTTCCCGCCCCCTCCCCCCCAGGCTCTGAATAGTGTGTGTGTGTTAAATATTGCCTCAACACTGAGTTATGATGATGGTAATAAAATTCAGGGGCTTCAACAAAACTGCAGCTAAGACAGAAACTAGCTCTCATTTTACTTTCAGTGTGGATTTTACTGGTAACATTATCCTGTGAGTAATAATCCTAACCTGACTGGAGAAGGACAGGTGAGAATTTGAAGACACTCACCTTGGACCTGATGTGTCCACAGGCCATTCCCTCCAGAGCAGTCCATCCAGTCTCTGAGCTCTGTCTGGCAGGGTGAGCTGCCCCAGAGCCCACAGTGTCCCTGCACAGAAGCATTCCTGTAGTATGCAGAACACCTCAGCATTGCTTGAATGGTTGAGGCACACTGTCCTTCAGTGTCTCCAGAAACTCTTTTGGCTGTACAGTTGCAGGGAAAAAAAAGCATTTCTTTGAAAGCTTGAAAAATCTCTGTGTTTGGCTGGACTAAAGCCTTTTTCCTGTAGTACCAGCTGTTACTTAAGTACTGGTTCATTATAACAAATGAGTGATGGGAGTGAAGCTGGGATACCTTTAAAGGATGAGCTGTGTTGACAGAAGTGAGCTTCACAATGATGTGAAATAGCAGATCAGAGCAGTAATAAGAATCTAATACAGCTAATGTTTCATGCTTTAGTGTGATGGCAAATTTAGTCAAGACTGTAGGTTAAAAATGTCAACTTTTCAGCTACTTGGTTTCTGTATACATGACTAGTGAACTTCCTGTTTTCAGGGAAGCAATTCTCTGTAATTTAGGAATGGAGTCGGACTAAAGAGAATTGAAATAATGTAGTGAGTTAATAAACAGCTGACTGTAAATATCAGAGCCAGCTGATAGAGTGCAGGAGCTGGTTGTGAAGCTATCAACTGTGCTGAAGATTCACATTCTGGAGTTTTTGCTGATTTTTAGTCAAAGCTAGTATTTTTAGATTTTTAGTCAAAGCTAGATTTTAGTTTCAAGCTCTGAAGCTGTGATATTTGAAATGGAATAGAATCTGTCTAGCTTTGAATTGTAGAAGGTCAAGTCATTAAAGTTACTTGTTGGACACCTTGTGGAAATCAAGTACCACCTTCAAGCAGAGCAGCCCCATCTCTGAGCAGCTTCACATGTGTCATTTTAGTCCCAGTTCTGAATAACTCCTGATGCAGGTTGGATTGAAAAAGAGGAGAGCTGGAATTAGCTGCCAAAGGCTCGCCTTCTCTTTATGTTAAAATTTGAAGCTGTATGTGTCTCAGTTTGAGTTAAAAGGAAGCTGTTTCTTTAGAAATTAGTAAAATGTGCTTTATATTACTGTATTTAAGAAGTCACATATAACATCCATCATGATGATTTCTGAACACATTCTGCCTAAGACTTGAAAATGAGGATTTACTATTGTTTTGAGGCTTTGAGTAATATATGTTTAAGTGTTTCACTAAGTTGTTAAGGAGAAAGGACTTCCAAAATAACATCCTAAATTTTCAGACATGTGGGTTCTAAGTGACATGCACAGTAGCTATTACTGACAGATAAGAGCAAGAAAAATGTAATGGAGCAAAGAAAAAGTATTTCATTGGTAGATTGCGGTGGAATGTTTTCTGCCTTGGAGCTTCTCCCATGTTTTGAGTACTTTAGAAACAGTGGAAGGCAGAAAAACTGCTCATCACAATCTCTGTTAAAAGAGAATTGACAGAAGTTTTTGGGACTTGTTCTTTCATTACCAGTGTTCTCATAATTATACTATTTCTATTGATTTAGCTTTTTCTATAGTACAAGATGACTAAAAGTTAATTTAGTTGGAATTCCTCCTGGCTGTAAAATGTCTTAGGTGCACTTTGCTACTGCCTTGAAGACTTTCAGCTGAGTTTTCAAGCTGCTGAGGCAAACTTAGCTGGATGTGACTGGTGTGAAGTGCTCCTGCCTAGAACCTCAGTGTGGAATTATTTAACCTTTTGGAGATAGGTTAGCTTTAAAATATGGCCATGTTTTTATTTAGGCCTTCAATAACAATGTGCAGGTGTTTTTTTCTGCCATATTACCTTGCATCAGTGAATTGTCACCTCTGACTAAGCTCTTGTAGTATCTGCAGCTAGTAATGTAGGGAAAAAAATCTAAATGCCGTAAACACTTCTTGCTTTGGAGCATAAATTACCCCACTGATCTGTGGTTTAGAAAGGTACATTATGGTTCTGTGAGAAATGGTTTTCTTTATGGCCTTTTGGCAGCATCAACTGACCTAGATTGCTCCTGTGATACCTTAACTCCTGTGCTTGCTTCGTTTCACTGAGTGATTTGAAACTTTCCCACACCTTCCTGCTGTTTTGGAGGCTCATTTCCTAGAGCTGATTTGAAAAAAATCTCTTTGTAAAACAGTAGAATAGCTCAGAGGAGTGCCCTTGTGAGGGCTGCAAGCGCTGTCTGGTATCAGGGCATGTCTGTTGTGGGTTATTTCTGTGCCTTGCCTTACTGTGCTGTGAGATAAGGATTCAGTATAGATGCATTATTGTTCCCTCCTGTTTTTACATTTACTTATCAACCCCCCAAACTATTAATTGGCACCCAAATTGCCTTTTTAGGTTTCCTCTGACATTTGTAAAAGAGGTGGCAGCCTGTCATGAAGAAAAGCAGAGAAACTTTTGGATAGATAAGAACATAAACACACAAGAGTATGTGCATTTTCTCCTGAAGTAATCGATTGTTAAAGTCACCTCTATGTTCTGCCACACAGAGATGGTCAGCAGCCAGCCTGTCCCCATAGCAGACAGTGGGAAAAGGAAAAAGAAAAAAAGAACCAGAGCTACAGATCAGGTCCCTGGGAAGTTTGAAGGTTGGTGACAATTTAAAAGCTTTTACTTGTTACAGTCTGCTTTGCTTCTGCTGTTTTTCTGTTTTCTTAGTTAAACATTGCATTTTTTGGTAGGAACAGAGCTGATGTCAAAAGGTTTTGATTGAATAGATGTGTGCACAAATACTGTGAAGTTTTGTAAGTAAAATATAGTTCAGTGAGAAAACTGAGCAGTATAAAACTTCTGAGTGGGCAAGTAGCAATGGAAGGTACATTTCAAATAAGAATGGTAGTAGCATTCTAGGTTTAAATGTTCAAGTTTGTTATACTTAAAACATCATCTCTACAAATAGATTATGTATGGCAGGCATTTTCTGATCAAAGAATTAATTGTCTTCCACCTGAAAAAAGGTTTCTGAGTTTTACATGAAGACAGATACAGTGGCTGAGATCCTAGAGATTACACATTTGTTCACACTAGAAGTGTTTTATATCTCAGCAATTTTGATGCTGTGATAAAGTTTACATCTTAATTTTTCTGGAACTTGAAAGAGGGAGGTGAAAAAGGAAGTGTAGTTAAGACCATTATGTCTGCTTTAATACTACATAAATTTGAGGGATGCTTATCAGATGAAGAATTTGTCTTGATGTTATTCATGAAAATAACTTTCGCTTTCAAAATTCACTTTGGATATGTCCTTTCTTCTGGATTTCTTTGGCAGACTTGTACAAGCTGACTGCTGAGCTGCTTGGTGAGGGAGCATATGCTAAAGTTCAGGGTGCTGTCAGTCTCCAAACTGGGAAAGAATATGCAGTCAAAGTAAGTAGAGACTAAAAGCAGCATCACTTCTGTCTGTGATGTGTCTTCTCCCTCTGAGTATCTCAGGGAAAACCTGCAATAGAGTGGGTAATAGCAAATCTTTCTGGAAAATTTTTGATTCTTGAAATGAGCTTGTTTAATAACTGTTCAGAAAACCTGTCATCTTAAGTGTTGTGCCTCCAGAGTGAACTGGTGTATCAGTTGCAGGTAGAAATCACACACAGTAAATCACTGTGATTGGATCTCAGGGCAAGCTTTCTTCTCATGCCCTGCTTTAGTTGTAGTCTACCTTTGTCTCTTCTTATGGAAGAAGAGGCTGAGTCATACAGCATGGCCTCCCAAAGAGTGCAAGCTTCTGGGTGCTGTTCATAGAGCATCAGGTGCTGCCAATGGTTCATGTAAAGCTGTCTTTATTTTTTGATAGAGGCCAGTCTTCTTTCTGTAATGTCACTGAAAAGCGTTAGGGCTCATTTACAAATTTGTTGTTATCCTGAGTCCCCCATTTCATTACAAACACAGATAACAGCAATAGGGATGCTTTATGTTTGATTCTATTCAAAAATAGGCACAAAATTTTAAGCTCCTTTAAAAATGTAGTTCTATAGATGCTGGAATTTTTTCTCTACTTTGTAAAATTGTTGAAGATAAAGGTTGAAATAAACAAAGCTCTGCATTAGGAATTGGATGTGATCAGATGCAGAGACCTGCGTAATACTGGTGGACGGTTGCCTGTTCTGCACCAGAGAACTCAGGCTGCAGAAATAAGAAACCAGTCCTGGATACAGATGGTGGTAATGTCATGAGCTTTCAGTTTATGCAGCAATCATTCAGGCTCAGCCTCTTGTCCTCTTTCAACCTGAGGATGGTGGGAAGGAAGGTGACTTCTGATTGCTCTGAGATGGAATGTATGTTTTCTTTGGGTTCTGTTATTGGGTCTCCATAAAGTTTACAATATGAACTTTTGTGTTGAATTTGATACTTGTTGCTTAAATGCCTCCAATGACAAATCTGTTCTTTTTGACTGTTCAGTGTCTGATGTGACTCAAATCTATTCCTTGGTAGAACTCAAGAGGATATCCTGTTCCCCACATTGCAAAGTTAAAATGATGCAAGAAAAAGTTTGTGGTAACTGGTCACTGCTGTGTAACATGTGGACTTAGTTCCTTTCTTCTCTTCCTGCCCTAATTTCTCTTGTCCTCTGAATGCCTTCCAATGCTCTGCTGACACTGCTGTGCTCTGTTAAAAAATGCCAAATGAGAAATTGAACAAACAAACAAAGGTGGAGTGCTTTTCTCCAGTGGGCATGCCCTAGATTCAAACCTTAGAACAGTTACCTAATTCCAGAGCTATATGCATAGTTCCTGTGGTATTTTTTTAAATACGAGTTCTTAAAACTCTCTTTCACAGATCATTGAAAAAAATGCTGGGCATAGTCGGAGTCGGGTTTTTCGTGAGATAGAAACTCTGTACCAGTGTCAGGGTAACAAGTAAGTATGGTCTTGTCTTTGTTTATTTAAAGTGTTTGGATTATTTGTTTTCAAATTTTTATGTGTGACAAGGTTAGAAGCTTTGCAGTAAATTTCCCCTTAGAACCACTTGAAATTTAGATTTGGCTTATTCAGAGTAAGAATTTCCCCTTCTTTACCTGTGAAATTTAGGGGAACTATTTACCAATTAATAGTTACACTCAATTAGCAGCCAGGACAATGTAGCTTGACTGTGCTTCAGTGATGCATGGCTTTTGTCCAGATGAGAAATTAACATCTTGACACTCTCCTCTGTGATTTCACCATCATCAAAAGCTGACATGATACCAGCTGCTGTGGAAAGGAAATCTTACCATTCCTTTCCCTGATGTGTGGCTTGTCCTCCTCCTTGTGTCAGCCTTCCTGCTTTTGCACTGGAGCTCTTAGATCAGCAAAAAGCTAAAGTAGTTCTCATTTGGATGTCTGCTGACTTCATGCAGCCACAGGATGAAGCAATTGTAAAGCTGCTACTCATGACTGAAGAAGAAGAAAAGCTGTGCAGATACTGGCAGCATGCTCTGGGAGCTTTGTGATGAGTTTGAGCCAGTTCTGAAGCTACTTTTAGATGTCTCTCTTAATCTAGGATGTATATACAACAGATGGTATATATATTACAGTTGTGCAGCTTATATTGAATTTTTCAAACAAATATGTAATATAACATACAGAAATAATTTTTAAGCTAACTTGTTTATCAAACTCATGAGCTTATGTTGTGCTGTAGAGCAGCAGACCATGTTGTTCTTCTTGTGTGAGGTTAAGAGTAAATGGTCATCCAGTGCACAACTGATGAAAAACTCAAGCTCACATGACCACATGCAGAATTTTGGGAGTTGGGTGTACCATTAAATGTAAAAAATTCTGACTTACACGTTTGACATTCTCAAAGCAACCTGAGGTATTTGTGCTGCAAAGAATTTACATGAGCTAAACAGGAGTTAGTCTAAAAATGGCAAGAAGCTGGATTTAATATCTTGTTGACAGATGCCTGTCTCCTTTGAGCCCTGTGTGTTTTGCTTTGTGATTTCCAGAGAGGAAGAATGCCAGTTTAATTATTTTTTCTTTATTTCTGCCTTCAGCACAAATGCAGTGTTTTAAATTATTAAATACAACCTACTACCAGTTATCTTCCTGTCAATTGAGCAGTAGCAGAACTCTCACAGTCTTGTCTGAATGTGGTGTTTGGCCTGTTTCCTGTGCTTAAATTTCAGTGGGTGTTGGAAATGTGGTTTTAATGCCACAGGCAACCAAAGCAACTTGTTTAACTAGAACTTGTGTTTTTGGTTACTTCTGGCAGTTCCTAGCTATCCATGCTGAAACTCTTCATTGCTGTGTGTACATCCATGCTTGTTTCTTTTAGTCCCTTCTTTTTTGTTTCTTTTTTTAAAGGAACATTTTGGAGTTAATAGAATTTTTTGAAGATGACACAAGATACTACCTGGTCTTTGAGAAGCTGCGAGGAGGTACTGTGCAGAAATTGTGTCTTTGCTCATTGAATCATTTTGGCTCCTATCTGCCTCTGTTTTAAAGTAGTAATTGAAGAACTTACTTTAAATGCTTGATAATTTCAAGACAAGAAGTAGAGGAAGTATTATACACAGCTTGAAGTATGGTTATTCTTGAGTATTGATGGGTTTGGTCATGCATTTGCAATGCATTTCTGTGGCCTGAGTGATGGCAATGTCAGCTCTATTAAAGTGCCAGGTTTGAAATACAGTCAGTAGGTCACAGGGGAGGGGAGATACACAGGATGTCAGGTGTCATGCATGGTCCTAGTGCAGCATCTGTGTACTCTGGCGGAGTATTCCCTTGATGTAGGATTGAGTTAATTGCCTGGAACTCATGGAACTCTGTTACGAAAATCATCTTGCCTGTGCCTGGGGTTGATGTTATTGAGAACCAGTTGTGCTTATGGGTGTTTGAGAGCCCATCAAGTGAGCCTGAGTGGTCACTGGGCTCCAGCACTTCCCACTCACCTGGGGAATGAGAAAGCTGCAGCAAGCACTTCATGGACTTCCTCAGATTTGTCTGCATGGAGTATAATTACAGTACATGCTAATTGCATGGCTGTGCAAAACCAGGAGTTAGTGTGGCCAACCCTTTGAAGGAAAACTGAGCTTCTGGAGTATCCTGGTGCCCAGAGACCATCATCTATTGTCTCTGGTCAAGAAGGTTTCCAGGAGCAAACTGTATATGCAAGAAATAAAAATCTGTTCTGCATAGATGCAGAACTATTTTTGAAAGAGAAGGATGTGTATATTTTTGAGTAAAAACTTTTGTTTAACTTTTCTCAAAATTCTGTATCTTTTTATTGTATTTTCCCATAACACTTTTTCTTGATGTACAGATGTCTCTGACAAATTAGCTGTAATAGGGCCTGATTGAGGTGAATCTGCATATGTCTTTTTTTTTTTTCCATCTCCACATTCTTCCATTAGTTAACTCTCTTCTTTGTGAGTCTGTGGTTGTCAGTGTACTTGCATGGCTGCTGAGAGGATAATAATGCTATTCCCCTCTTAGCTACCATTTTTACAAGCTCAGCTAGGACTAAGACTAGTTTTCTTTTAAAAAATCAGTATTTAAAGGGTTAGGTATGTGGTTTGAAGACAAAGAATGGGAATTAGGGTCAGCTCTGATGCACTGCAGATTCAGATATGAGTGGCTGGCAAGAATGAGAGCATTAATCTTCAATGCAAGTCTTACTTCAGTAACTCCAGTCTCAGAGGCTGCTTTTACTTACAGCGTTGGAGCATAATTTGGGCTTTCCGTTTTCAACTTTGCCTTCCAGTAGCTGTTGTAACTGAAGGAGTTCTGCTCCTGTTTATCTGTTTTCAGTTCACTGTGATGTCCAGAGTCCCTTTAGTATCCTTGCCTGACAGCATTTTATAATTGAATGAGTTAAAATTGAGCTGATTAGATTGAACTGGCATGATATAAGAGTTTTTTCCTCTTTTTTTCCCCTCTGAAATGCATTTTGAGAGGTGCTGTATGATGCATTCTCTCTGATGAGTACTGGAGAGGTAGGAACAACTAGTGCCCTGCTATTCTTTCTTCATGATAATTCTCTACGTGGGCTGAATATAAAGTCAGTAAAGTGTGTTTTTATTGATATTGATATAATTCTTATCTGAGAGAATTTGAACATCAGCTCTATTCAGATAGGTAGTTTCAGATAAACCTGCTGAGTGAAACGAGTACTTACAGGTGGCTCAGTATTGTTTCCTACAAAGTGTGGGGTCTTTTCTACCCCCTGGAAACATTGAAGAACTGTTACTGCTTTCTAAAGGTGCAAAGCACAACTGCACCAGGAAACCCCTTTGAACTTCATGCACTCAAGAAATCTGTAGCAAACTAGGTGGTGTTGGTTTTGGCAAGGGAAAAATGTCTGTGTTTGAAATCTGATAATCTGGTCCAAAGTGGCCTTCCTCCACCCACCTGACATAGCATGGCTGTGCATATCTGAGCATATCTCTTCTTTTTGAATGTCCTTTCTCTTCCCTCTCTGAATGCTCGCTGTGGAGGAGGAGTGGCAGTAGCATTGATGGTATTAGAATAGGAATTATCCAGTAGGAGATTTCCTTCCACATATAGAACTGAAGAATAAAAGTGAAATCACTTGAGATACAAAACGTTGAGTGTACTGGGGCTAATAACAAATAGCACTTAATTCTTGAATTTCTTTGCCTGATTGCTTTTACAGATAAACCTCTCTGAATAAGACAATAGAAGGCAATAGTAAGGCTACTTAGGGAGCTGGGATCTCTGTGGATTACATGTTTTTTTTTAAAGACATTTTTAATCTTTCAAGAGGACTGATTGAATTCACTTTAAGAAAAGGAGGAATCAAACCTCCCTTTATTCTTTGTTAAAGGGATACCAGTGAGGCTCTGTCTGCAAGCTACCAGCCCTTCAGTATGTTTTAATTTAGAGGTCTTTTGTCAGTTTTTATATCTCTGAGCAAATTTTGCCTTAAGTCAGTGCAGAAGCCTTGCCTTGATGCCTGTGGGGAATTTGATGTGTATTTAAAGGTCAAATCTTTTTACCTTGATGGTGTTGAGGCACAAAACATGTATCCTTGACTTTAAGTGCAGGGTTTCGGTGGTGACATTATAGAAAATGAGGGGAGTTTGAGTATGACTACCCATGACCTGGGGTAGGTTGGGTTTTGCTGAAGTGTTTTTGTGTATCTCCTTAGCTGATGTTTGAGTTTTACTGGTACTATTGACAAATCTCTACTGTCCCAGTGTGTGGAAGACAGGCCAGTCATGTCCTGGGGCAGTAAAAAGTGATTGCCTCTCATGCTGTGCTTAAACTAGACAGCTGCACTGTTTGAAAATTATGTTCTAGCACACTTAAGTGGTGAAGCTGCTCAGTTGTGCCTTTTCTTCTTAGTCATCCCCCTCTTTGCTCCACGGAAGTTGCCTGCTGTGAAAGGCTGCTATAAGGAGTGAAAATGAGATTATGGATTCCTGATACTTGGAACTAATTCAGCATTCATACTGAGGTTTTCCCTTTCACCTGTTACCCTGACAGGTTCAATCCTGGCCCATATACAAAAGAGGAAGCACTTCAATGAACGAGAAGCAAGCAAAGTGGTGAGAGATATTGCCTCTGCTCTGGACTTCCTTCATACAAAAGGTGAGACAAGGCTGCCTCCATCTTTACTAGTTAATACTGTACACTCAGGTTATAAAGCACATTTATCTCCAAGTAGCCAGCTTTTGCTAGTGTTCCCATGTACAGCAATGCCAGGTGACTTAAGCTGTTTTCCTCTATGATGCTGTTTTCACATTGTAGTATTTTCAGTAATTGGGAGTGTTAAAATGGTACAGACTTTCCAAGAAGAAAATTTGAATCAGCATCCAGAGAGAGTTAACATTAGGGTTCAGTCTGTTTGTTCCCGTTACACAAGCTACCGTATAAAGGTTACTCAAAAGTGATCTAATAAAATATTAATTTCCTTATTTTTCAGGTTGACAGAGTTACTTTTTTGTAATTACTCAGAATTTCTGCTGGTCACAAGACCTGTTGGTTTACAGTAGCTTTTGGTCCCCCACACTTAGATTCTCACTGTTAAATTGAGAGACCTAGGTGAACCATAGTCTTTATTGGAAGCTGTCCTCAATTCCTTTGGAATTTGTTTAGATTTAAAGCAGTTATGTTTGTAGAGAATTTTTTTAATGTTAGTGTTTTTCTGCTGGTTTTTTGACTTGGGAATACTTTGGTTTAAATTAAAAAAATTCTGTGCATTATGGTCATCCCAGAGTATATTTTTGGGCTGTATATGGTGGATAGTTGAAACTTTTGAAGTTTTTTCCTATGTTGTGATGATTTGGCCTTGCAGCTTCAGTTACTGTTACAGTGACTAGCTCTGAATAGAGTGGCATGTAATTGAAGACTGTTTATGGGTTATTTATTTTGATACATTTTTTCTTTCTTTTTTGCCATTCTGATTAGCCTGGTAGATCTCAGCAGATTTGCATTTGCTGCCTAAATTGCTTAGTACTGGCCCCGGATCAATAAATGTTTAGTTGTTGTCCATAGTTTCAAGTCACAGGCCTGTTGATAAGCTGAGTTGGAATCACAGCACTGGTACCTCAACAAGTTGAACCCATTAAAAAGAAAATTGTATCAATGCATAGGAATAAAAAGGGTATACTTGAGGAATGTGGATCTTGTCACATGTTGTGAATGTTACAAAAATTTTATTTGAATGTGAAACCAAACTTAGTTTGGATCAAGAGATTTTGTAATCTTCACAGCCTGTCTGTGATAATTAAACCTTCAGAGAAGGTGCTTCTTCAATACCTGTGTTTAGAAGATTTTGACTTTGAGATATGGGACATATAAGAAGCAGGAAACTTAGGCTGAATATGTGGAAAAAATATTTTTTGATGTGCAGGGCTATAATGGGTTTCTTAACAGCTGCAAGTCCAGGTATTCCACTCAAGAGGTTTCACATCAGCTGAGCTAATATCTTTCTGTAGCTCTCTCTCAGCTTTTAGTTTTAATTCCCCTTTTCCCAAACAAGAGGAGGTTGATTGATTAAAATAGCTGTAGAGCAGCAATCTGCTTTCTTGTTGTTTGCTGTGAGCTGGGACAGCAGGGATATAGCTTGCAGAATCAGCTACATCCCCTTTTCATTTTATTGTTCTCTTTATGGTTCTTCCGTGTGACATTAAAATAATTAGTAAGTAGGGTACAGAACACTAAAGTAAACAGGAAATTAAAGTAGTTTTATTGCACAGCTTAATGGTGAAGTCTTATAGTTAAATGCTTTTAAAAAAATTTGAATGAGGACAACTAATTCTTTTGACATGAGTAGTTTAAAACTCAGCTGGATGATAATCCTGCCTTACACCCACTTGGGATGTGTGTGCTTTATTGCTAATAATCTACTGAAGAGGTGTTTAAAGGCAGTTGTTTTCTCAGTGCTTTGTGCAACTGCAAAATCAAATGTTACATAATCAGACATTTGAATTCACACAATAATACAAAAAGACACTGTTGGCTTTCCCACTGTGAGCTAAGCCAACCATTGGGAGTATGGTCAGCCTTGTTGTAAATATCAGCACAGGCCACCTCAGTGGGTTCATTGTGCCGTCTTTTGTGCCAAAGCTGTGTGCACTGTGTCAGTATGAACACTGACTCCTTTAGACTGGGGCTCTGCTGTTCTATTTTATGGCACATCTTGTGGAGTGTGCTGAAGAAATGACATTAAAAGCTCCCTTGCCTAGAGTTTGGTGGAATTTTCCTTCCTGCACTCTGAAGTAATATAAGGTGTTCTTGGAATGTAAGTTTCTAAATCAAGACTAGACTGCAGTTAAATTACAGCCAAGTTGCTCATTTGATTAGATTTGTTTTGCCTCTCATTTTCCACCTTCCAATTGAGTTTGATCATATTAAATGAAGAACTTCCAGAAACTGTGTTTTTAGTCATTTGAAGAATGTCTTTGACAACAGAGAAACATCTTGCATGTGGATTACACAGATAACTTTGTGCTTCCCTGTTAGGTTTGCCTATTCTGATAGGAATCAAATAAAGAAGGCCTTTGGCTGTTTTCATTTAGCTTTTCTTCAGCATCTCTAACTGAAACTTTAATTTTTCATTTGCTTCAGCAATGATTATGTACCTCAAAGGGATATTTTCTTCTGGGAGTCAGGGGATTTTTTGCAGAGGAGAGTGCCTCAAGTACTGTCTGTGCTGCTAGGAGTTCAGCAAGCCAGTTGATCCATCTGGAAAGAACAACTTTACTGTAAAAGGCACAAAAATAATTTAATTAAACTGTGTAAAGAATTCAACTTTCCTACAGGTCAATCATCTTAATAAACTGGTTTTAAGGAACTTAATAGATTTGGGCTAACAAAATGTTCTGATGTTAAGTTCTTTCTTGCTCGACAGACTCTCCTGTACAGTTAAGGATGATAAAGGTATAGCAGGATACAACAATGACATTTAACAGTTGCACTTTACAATTAAATTATTATATTTAAGAAGGGCAAGTGTGTGTAGCAGACTCAGACCTAGAATATTTCCCAGGCCACCTTCTAATAAAGAGACGTTATGAGAAATAAAACAGCAGAGTATCCTTTCTAATGAATGTTTGTACTCTCTGTGTAGGTATTGCTCACAGGGATCTGAAGCCTGAAAACATCCTCTGTGAATCTCCAGAAAAGGTGCTGCTCTGGTCTCTTAACTTTCCAAACTGATTTTTTAAAATTTGGTTCCCAAAAACAGTCCTTATATTTTTTTCTCTTCTTGAAAACTTTTGAACCCATTAGTGAACTTCATCTAAATTTAACAGAACTGAAGCTTAAAAGAGACTAAATTCTTCTTTGAGCTGTGAAAATGTGAACATCTGGCTAAGAGATAAAAAGCCAACTGGCCTTGTAGAGGGACAGCAGTGACACCCTAGTGCCTCATCTATTCTGAGCCAGTGCCCAGATGGACAAGCAGCATTTAGAGGCCAGCTGGTCACTTTATATGAGTTTTCAAAGTGCCCTGATGTGTACTGGCACTTGCCTAACCAAATAAAAGAATAATGTACCAGGATCAGGTGCTGGTGGTGTGGATGCAGCTGGGGCAGGGCAGGTGAATGCAAGGAGTGGAAGGTGGCTGTAAGAGACTGGGTCTCACTAGGGATTTGTGTTCTGTCCTGGGGTTTTCTGCTTCACATATATACATATTCACAGATTTTACATTAATCCCAGTCTTCCTGACCTCTTAATTTTTTTTTTAGATATCACCAGTGAAAATATGTGACTTTGATCTTGGCAGTGGGGTGAAGCTGAACAGTGCATATACTCCAATAACAACTCCTGAATTAACAACGCCGGTGAGAGACCTGTTGTGGCTTTGTGCTTTCTTTGTTCTGCTATAAATCAGTTTTTCTTATCTCCGGAGTAGTCCTTCTAAAGGGCTTACTGCCACTACACCCAGTGCTGGGCTGTTCATTTCAAGCAAGTGTATGTGTGGTAAATACTGTCTTGCTTTCCCAGTTACAGAACAAATAAACAAAAGCACAGGAGCTCACATTGTTAATTTTCCTGTTGGCCAGCATGTGACATATTGGTCCTGCTTATATCTTACACAATCACATGGAGAAATTTTTGTGCTCATTTTTGTGTGCTTATGGACAGACTTTAAACCTTAGTTTTGTGTTCATTTCCCCATGTTTTGGTTCTGTAGCCAAGCCAATGAGCTAAGGAGAATGCAAGCTCTCTAATCAGTGTGTAGCTTTAGAATACACATTAGTTTGAAAAACTACAGTCCTGTGCTTTTGCCATTTTCTGTGAAAGAAAAATCTGACAGTGTTGCAGAAGTCTTACAGAAATCTATTCCCTTGATACACTTGTCTGGTAACTAATGGATAAGATTTAAAAACCTGAAAGATGTAAATTAATATTTTGACCTTGGATTAAAGGTTCACAGCTATGTGGAACAGCTTGTGGTGCTGCTAAAGAGCTATAGGAACTTCAGTATTCACTGATGCCTAATTTCTGCTTTTCCACCAAGCCACTTGGTATAAAGAGTGGAAAATGATAAACCTGAGTCGTGTTTTGATGTGACCCTCCCTTTGAAAACTTGGTGGAATTTGGTTTCTTAGTGTGGCTCTGCAGAATACATGGCACCTGAAGTGGTGGAAGTCTTCATGGAGGAGGCCACGTTCTATGACAAGAGGTGTGACCTGTGGAGCCTGGGGGTGATTCTGTACATCATGCTCAGTGGTTACCCCCCTTTCGTGGGCAACTGCGGCACGGACTGTGGCTGGGACAGAGGAGAAGTCTGCAGGGTTTGCCAGGTGAGTGTGCATGTCCTGGGTGTGTGGGGAGTGCAGAGTTCTTCCCTGGGCTTTGGGTGTAGAACTTGCTGCAATGGCAGCAGTGGAGAGCTGTGCCTGATGCTGGCAAGTAGCTGGGAGGATGAGCTGTCACTGCAAAGTGAGGGTGACAGTATAGAAGTTGATTCTAGTTTCTAAAGTAAAGTTGGGCAGCTGCCTGTCCTTCCTCCTGTTGTGAGATTTCAGAGCTTCTCTTCACGCTCTCCCACACTCTGGAATCCTCCCTTGTTCTGGTTTATGGTAGTCACTGCAATTCCTCAGATAAAAGCTGAGCCCTGGGAGGGTTGAATTTATTTTCTAAAAATGGAGTATTTTATCTGCCCTCTTAGGGGTGGGGGGAAGTGTTTTCAGCAGACAGTGTATTGTGTCCATCTTAGGCCGCACTGAGCCACTCTGTGGAGCTGCCTGTCACTCTCCACTGACTGCATAAGGAGACTGCATGGTTTCAGCTGCTGCCCTCCACATTAGGTGGATAAAAGTGAGTGGGAAGTCTCACCTGAGAAACCTTCTGGTTGCAGTGTATTTCAATTTAATAATTTTTCCTTTACCAGAACAAGCTTTTTGAGAGCATTCAGGAAGGCAAATATGAATTTCCTGACAAGGACTGGTCACATATTTCCTCTGAGGCCAAAGATCTCATCTCAAAGCTTCTGGTTTGTGATGCCAAAGAACGACTTAGTGCGGCTCAAGTTTTGCAACATTCATGGGTTCAAGGAGTATGTATCCCCCTTTATATGAAGAGTTATTCTTCTTTCAGAGAGACAAATAAGCTGTTCCCTGTCTCTGAACTTTTTGAGTCTGTGTGTGTTTCAGTGCTTGTATCTTGATTAATTAAATGATACACAATGGTAAATATTTTTCTGCGTGGTAAAAATTTGGATGAATATGTCAGCCTTTGAGTGTTTTCTTTGTTTTGTTTAATTGTTGCTTTGTGCATTTTAAATGGCTTTCTTGTGAATAGCAAGTACTGCAGTACACAAATTATTGTGCTAATACAGTAATGCAGAATGCTGGTACATATGGTTATAAAAGAACAGCAGTGTCGTCTTATGTTTCAGTTTCCTGTTCAGGAAAGAAGGAATAGACCCTCTGGAGAGCTTCCAAAACTGTAGTCTTATACCTGGAAGCTGTGAAATCTTCTTGTGAGGGGAGACAGATTATGAAATATGCTTTGCAAACAGTGATTTGTAAGCCCATAGTGAATTAGTTTTTTGCAATATCTGTTAGTTGTAAGGATTTGGGGGAGTCACTTGTTTTTTGTCCCTAGGGAAAGCTTGGTTACCGGCTGCTAATATGTAACTAACTTCTCTTCTATGCTTCTTCTAGCAGGCTCCTGAAAGAGGATTGCCCACCCCTCAAGTTCTTCAAAGGTAAGGTTTATTTTCTAAACATCTGTAAACATGGCCAGGAATAATTCCTGAAAGAATGGGTGGGAGGGAGGAGTTGACAAATTAGGAGGTAATATCCCTGGCTGAGAATGGAGCTTCATAAATGTGCTGCACTAAATTTGTTAAGAACATCAGAAATATTAAAGCTCTGAATTTTCTATATGATCTAATCTTGCTTGTTTGTGGCAAAGCATTAGAGGGAATTCCTGCAGTGCAGTGTTAATCTTAGACAGGAAAAAAAATGATGGTTTGGTCAGTTTGCTGCCCAGGAGGGGGAGAAAAAGGCATAAAGGCATGTGTTACCTAAAGAGACTGCTTTCTGATGGGTGAATAATCACCATAAACACAGACTTGGATCTAACTTTCCTTGTAGTTGGTGGAACTCACAATATTCATTTACTGTGCACAGGTCAAGCCTCATTGGAGGTGATTTGATGGGAGATTCTCTATGCCAGAGAGCCTGAGTCACACATCTGTTTCTATCTCTGTGTCTGCTGCTGGTGATTTCAGGTGGTTCTCCCATCAGCAATGCCTTTCCTTAAGCCACAGGTGCAGTTAGAGTGGGGCTGCAGTTCTCTAGAGGAGAGCAGAATGGCCCCATATGCCCATCCTTTGAGAACAGGTAGAAATTAAGGATGACATCTGAGGTGGCTTCCTGGGTTTGTAGTCAAAAGTCCTTGGCAGAAGGAAGAGTAGAACTGTGGCTGTTTCCAAAATCCCAGAGTGTTTTTGTCATGAATTGCTGGTCCTCTGGGTGAGGATAAATGCAAATATTAACTGGTCATTTTGCCTGCTGTCTCAGTGATTTGGTAGAAGAAATAAACATGCTTGGAAATAGATACTCTGCTGTGAGGGCAAGTGGGTGAAGTGCCTGTGTTGAAACTGCTTCCTCCTTTTCTTTCCCTGGCCAGGAACAGCAGCACAAAGGACCTGACCCTGTTTGCTGCCGAGGCCATAGCCCTGAACCGGCAGCTGTCCCAGCACGAGAGCGAGCTGAGCGCGGAGCAGGAGAGCGCTGCCCACGCTGTGTGCTCCATGAAACTGTCCCCTCCCTCCAAGTCCCGCCTGGCCCGGCGCAGGGCCATGGCACACGCCACCAAAACCAGCGACTTCCAGCCAGTTCCCCATAAAGCCTTCTAAAGTTCTTTCCTGCTGTGGCGGGGGCAGGACGAGTCTGTGTTGTTATTTGGATTTTCAGCGCTGATAAAAGCTGCTCTGCTTCCGACACTTTGATTAGGAGCTTGCTCTTGTGATGTGACTTGTAACTTAAAGGGGACAGCTTTTTATGGGAATGGTTTTTTGCCTGTCAGATTTATTGCATTAAGATAATTCAACTGATTTATTTTTTTTAACTGCAGAAGATGAGTTTGCTGCTGTATTATCTAAGGTGATAAATCACTAAGTTTTCCTCATTTTCTTCTTAGAAGAGCACAGTTTAAAATGCAAACTTGAATACATCAGGAAAAACCCACACTGCCAGGCAGAGCATCAAGCCTCTCCGTGCTGATGGCTGCTCTCCTTGGTGGCACGTTTTGAAGGTGCTGCTGGTATTGCCAGCAGTAGGTTCTGTTCTCAACCAACAGAGCCTTCCTCTCTTTCTGTACTCAGGAATGAAGGTGATGACGGGGTGGATCTCTGTCTCCATTACATTCATTGGGCTTAAATGGAATGAGATGGTACTGTAAAGGTGCAAGGATTGCTCATATTTCTAGAGATGGAGAGAGCTCTGTCGTTGATGTTGTTGATAATTTGTGTGTCAGCATGTGGAGTGAAAACTGGGAGGGGTGAGGTTTTTATGTAACATATCTTTGCCCTTAACTCTAATGTACTCCATACCATCTCTTTTTTAATTTTCTGGAGTTTGATGTCCATTATGTCCCCTTGGAACAGTTACATTCTTAAATCTGATAACTGTAGTGTAACAGACTGTTTATGTAACAGTTTACATTTAGTGTTAGGCTTTTTAATACTAATGTGGGGTTTTATTATATTAATGCTATCCTCAGCTCAACCTTCCTTTCTGTAAAATTGTATTTCTCCATGACCTTTTATGTGTCCTACCTGGACTTCCTAATGTGAACAGACGGACATCAGTGAATTTAGGTGTGTGAATAATTTAGAAATGCCACAAGTAGAGTACAGCTGTACAAAAATGGTGCTGCAGCCACAGAATTCTGCCTCCTGTAGTAATCTCAGGCTGTGTGTCTAGATTTTTGCTTTCAGTTTCAATAATGTGGTGCAACAGAGCCAAGAATAATTTGGAAGGGTTTTGGCTGAAAAGCTGAAGATTTTAAGTGACCAAAGGGAGGTCCATGGAGAAGGACACAGATGTTGAGCACTTTCTGAAAAATAAGCTGTGAATATTGGGCCCATGAGATGCCCATGATGCACCTTAATTTGTCAGCCCTTTTTGAAACCTTTTGCCAGGGCTTTGTGTGCAGGTGGGGGAGGAGGAGGCCCCCAAGTGCCAGTACAAAACCCTCCCGAGCAGACTGAGAAGGAACAAAGTAGCAGATGCAACAAGCACTTGGAAGTTGAAAGGTCAAAGCTGAATGTCTTTGCATGGCCTATTCGGAGTGGTTTTACATTATCAGTAATATCAGTGCATATAGCTATTTTTATAAAACACGCTGTATTTTGTGACTAATATTAAAGTTGTCATTTAAAAGATTTTATACGTCGTGCCAGCCAATGAATGATGAAATGTATTTTGCTTTTTTAAATTAAAATGTCCTAAGTTATGTATTTAACACATTTGGCAGTTCTTTGTGGTTTTTTCCCTCTTTATTTCTGGTGGCATAGAAAAGAGAATTACTTCTTTGTGTGATGCTGGATTTAAGACAGTTGAAGTCTCTGAGGACTAGGCATACCTCCCTCTTCTATTGATTCATTTTATTTATCAGTCTGTGATCTCAGATTTCTTTTTGGGAACTGAAAAAGCACCCCAAGCAGGGAAGAAGTGTTAACTTAAGCCAATTGTTATGCTGTCATGTGTCGTCTAGTTCTGAGTGCCTCTTGCAGAGTCATTTTTTAGTTTCTTTGGAGGTCTGTGGCTCTTGGGTGGGGAAGGCAGTTTTCCTGGAGGTATGGGATGTAGCACTCCCCAGTGCTCTGTGCAGCTCATGCCCTGAGTGAAATCTGAACAGAGCAGGAATCTCAAACCATGTGCCGGGCCCTTGATTTGTACTTGCCTTTCTTTTAAAGGAAATGCTTTTAGTTGAACTGTGCTTTAAAATGATCTGCTTCTCCTTCCCTTTTCCTCCGGGACAAGAGAGGTAGCAGAGAGCACAGGAGACCTTTTGGCAGGGGTACAGGAGTGATGTTTCAGTGGGGCAGATCTTGGATCTTTCTTTGCCTTGAAATGAGTCAGATTCAGCTGATGATCCAACAGGTGGCTCTTTCCCCCTGATCTTTACCTTTCACTGGGAATAACTCTTCAGGTGAGCTATCCCCAGAAGGCCTCATTTGGAAGATTTTCACAGTGCTCTTTTCATGTCAAGTGAGGAAGAGGTTCTTGCTTCTGGGTGGAAGGTCACTAAATCAGGGACTCTGTGATCTGTGCATTTGAGGTAGTGCTGGATCTGCTTGTGTTGCCTGTGAATCTCTTGTTAGGCAGCCTGTGGAACATGAATGCTTCATCCCTGAATCCCAGTGCCTCACCTTTGGGAAGGGCTGAATCTGTGCCATATTTTTTCAGTTGCATGTGATAAAATACACCAGGCAGCTTGTGTGGGCTCCCTGGCTTCTGAAAAATGACGGAAAGGTGTCTTCTTTTGGGGAAACTGGGTTGGGAAGGCAGAAGGTGACTTTCAAGAATTCAAAAAGTTATTCTAACCAGCAAGGAGAGCATCAGAGCAGCTAAGATGATCTTTAATATTGATTAGGCAGCCCACAAGAAAATTTTGCTTTCCATCCCCAAGGTTTTTCTGGGAGGTGGGTGAGGAAACTGAGGGAGAGCCATCAGCATGATTTATGGGGAAATAATTTTGAACAAATGCAACCAAGCAGCTCTAGTCTCAGAGAAGTCCCCTCAGGAGCCAGTGACACAGGATGTTCTGTAGGATTTTGCTGACCTTTATGTGCAATATTTCACAAAGTGCATTCAGCCTTGTGCTTACCAGTGTGTTTTCTGCATTGTTGGTTGCATAAAAGGAAGCTCCCATTTTTCATTGTGTGGTATTTTTTCTGCTCTCTCTTCCTTCCCCACATGTTTATTGAATCCTTTGTCAGGGATGCAAAGATGCATTTGTTATTTGGAGGGCTGTGGGTGGGCTGGCTTTCAAGGTACTGAGTGGCTTTGTTAATTTTCAGAACTAATAATTTTCTTTGGGCCACTTCAGTGGCAGCAACAGGCTTCAAATTTGGCTTCCATGGAAACATACTGCCATGGTAACTGAAAGGCTTCCCTTCCTTCCCTTCCTTCCCTTCCTTCCCTTCCTTCCCTTCCTTCCCTTCCTTCCCTTCCTTCCCTTCCTTCCCTTCCTTCCCTTCCTTCCCTTCCTTCCCTTCCTTCCCTTCCTTCCCTTCCTTCCCTTCCTTCCCTTCCTTCCCTTCCTTCCCTTCCTTCCCTCCCTGTGTGTTTAGTTACCCCTGCCAGATTCCATCAGCACTTTTAAAATTCTCCAACCATGGAAATTCACTTCTCTGGGGAGAACAAAGAGTTGTAAAACCAATGGTGCTATTTCACTGCCATTGTTGTGGGGGGAAAAAATCCCTCTTTCATGTCTGGAGGGAGATGTCACAGAGACACAAATTCCCTTCCAATGTAGAAAAAAAACCCCAACTTTAGAAGAATTGCTTCATCTTTAGATTGTCTTGTGAGAGCTTGCTGTCATGGGTTGCTTTGGGAAATTGGACTCTGCATCCAGCCCAACATCTGTAATACTGAGGAGGGTGAGAATTGACTCATCCAGAGGTTGTAAGCCACAGTACCAGTGTTTGGGTCCCTTCCAGCCAATTAATTTGACACCAGATTTTCTGTTGCTGCCTGTCACAGCTGCTTTCACACTAAGATTGGTTAGCAAAGTTTGGCAGGCTGACAAGCAGCCCCAGTTCAGCAACTTTGCTCTGATTCAGCCTGGAATGGGAGGGAAGGGGGAATTGGGCCTTCTGGAATGTTTTGCTAAGCAAGAAGCAGGGCAAGGGCAAAGACTGCAGAGCAGAGGGTACAGAGGAGCTTGGGGTCACATGCTTTATGTTTTTGCTTTCTCTTTGATCCAGAACAAAGCTAACTGGCACCACATCTGATTAGAATCCTGTGGCCAGTTCTGAGGCAGCACTGAGTGTGTATATGGGTGAGAATCTTGCTTCCCTCATTGTTCCCTTGCCCAAAATCATCACCCTCAGGACTTCAGAGCTTTTCTTGTCAGCTGCCTTTACAAGTGTAATGCCTGCACCCAGCTCCAGACTACTTGTGGGGAAAGCAGAGCCGCCTCATCTGTTTCCTGCCCCTTTTTTCATTCCTATTTTTGACCCTGATGTTCTTCTTGCAGCAGCTCTAGATTCACTTGCTTAGCCAGGGGATGCTCCTGCAGCCTGCCATGGCCTCTGCAGCCTGCTCTGGAATGAAGTGGAGAAATAGCCCCTGGAGCCACACAGCTGTTTTTTGGAGACCTGTGAGGCTGCTCCTGCTGGTCACTAAGCTTTGCTGGGGGATTTTGTTGGTGACAGTAACAATCCAGGGACTTCTGGTGGTGGTGGATGAAGCAGATTGGCTTTTGTTCTCCAGCAGAGGGGTTGAGGCAAGTAGTGCTGGAGAGGGGAGGGCAGAATGGGCTGCACTCAACCAACCCACACTGCTGGGATGATACAGGAGTGGACTCCCTTGGATAATTCACAAGTGAGTGCTGTGTTCTGGGTGACATTATCCATGGGCACGTGCTGCTTTCAGAGGAAAATGTATTTCCCTGCCACGGAAGACTTATGTGGAGCAAATGCTTTCTGTGCTCAGTCTAAGCACCAAGCTCTGGTACAATGCTTCCAACTGACTTCAGCAAGTGTTGCTCCCACACTGGCTGATTTATGTTGAGCTGTGTCATATCTCTACAGAGAACTCTTAACCTAGTTTGGGTATTTTCAAGCTGACTTTACAGCAATCTCCTAATTGTCTCCATGCTAAGTGGAGTACACCATCCAGAATTTCTTTCTGTATTTTGTGAAAAGTTCATGTCACCCCTCCCTTGGGAAGGTCCTGTTTATCCCCCATATTCTTCTAGCAGCATCAGGATGCAGCTTTTCCTCGTGACTGGCCTGCAACTGCCTCACAGTGCTATGATGCCCTGCAAAGCCATTTTTGGGGTGTCTCATCAGCACAGAGTGTTTCCCTCCCATGCCTGCCCCTGTTCTCAGATCCATTGCAATGAAGGGAAGGACAGCTGTAAAACTGCCTTATTCTGAGCAATTTACTTCAAGATTTACTTGAAACTAGAGCAGGTTCCCACTCTGGCAGGAAACACCATGAGGCTCTTAAAGGTTTGACAATCCCACTTCTTTTCATTTTAGGTCTAAACAGTTTGGGCAGCATTGAAGGCCTTAACCCCACTATTTTTCACCAAATGTGCTGCTGGAGCAGCTGATTTCCCCATGCAGTTGCATTGCAGGAAGCCAGCAGTGATATCTGTGCTGGTGGCATGAACACAGTCCTAAGGCTTGGGCTGGAAATGCCAGAACAGTCTGTCTGATCCTCACTGGAAACCTTGCTGGCATATCAATGAGCTCTGCTGCAGTCACAGGCTGCAGCTGGGGGATTTATAGGGGGAGTGATCAGATTAATTGAGCAGCAGTGGGAGTGTTCAATTACACTGGCTTCTGATTAATGACCCTTGCTTGGAACGTGTCAGCACACTTCCTACTGCCGAAAGCATTGCCCGAGGTGCGTGGAGCAGCAAGGCCTTCACTTTAATCGATGGCAAAGCCATGCACTCCTCAGCACCAGCAGTTCCACTCCTGCTTTGTTGATTCTGTGGAGAAATTTGCAAAAGTCTCAGCCAAGTATTTGAATTTGAATTTTGATTCTACAAAAACCTGGGGTGATGAGGGAGATCTTTAGGAAATCAGATGGAGACTTGGACTCATCTCCTTGACATGGAGACATCAGCTCTCATCAGTGTAACACTGCAAACACTGCCACCTGAAAGTGATCCTGCTAGTGTTGGGGTGCTTTCTTTCCACACACATTGCCCCAAAGAATGGTGATTTTAGGGGATCTCTGGGGAAGACACTAAGCTGGCATCAGAGCTTCTCCAAGATGCTCCATCTTTTCAGCCTGTTTCTCATGGCATCCCTTCCCTTCTTTCCAGGGCTGGAAGCAATATAAGGTTGTGTGTTGAGAGTAAGGGCTACTTGCCTTTCCCACCTTCAAAGCCATGTCCAGATGCCATGAAAGGTTTGGGCTGTTGAGAAGGTTCCATAAGAATTTTAGGCTGTGAAGGTTGGAGGAGAGCCTGAAGGGAACATCAGAACACATTTGTAGCCTCTCCACCCCTTCGTCCATGCAATAGCCTCATCTTCCAGTGTAAATATCTCTACATTTCTAAATGTTACTCCTCATAATCACATTCCTTCTGAGCCCTCACATGCCCAGGTAAATACCTCGAGTCCTTTGGGTGGGAACCCCCCCATTCTGGTTCCAGCTGTGTGCACCAAGGCAAGTCATTGCTTTACACAGTGCCCTGATGCCTCCCTACTCCACAGAAGTCTCTCAGCCCCCTGTGAAAGATTTCTCTGGTATTTTGGTATCTGCAGCCACTAGCTTGCTTCTGTTTATCCACTCGTTTCCTCCCCTCTGGGAGCAATAGACCAGAGGTCAAGTTTTCATAGCAAAAATTCTAATTGCTCCCTAAGAGCAGGGCTGTCTGGTGTTGTCTTTCAGCTCTGTTGCATTACTGAGGTGCTCTTTAATATCATGCTTGTGATATTCGGGTCCTCTTCTGAATGAGGGCTCAGTGTCATTACCAGATCTCACTGCCTGGCTTCTCTTTCTGTCTGGGTCATCAGCTAAAGTGATTTAATTTATTCCATTCTAACGGAATGCTATGAATTACATTGTTCCTGCTTTCTCCTCATTTGTTAGATCCTGTCCTGTCAGCATGACCATGGCATAGAATTCTGGCTTCTGTGCAGATTCCTCTCAGTTACTTTTGCACAAAATGTATGGATGACCAATCTCCTCACAAAAATATACATAAATCTATTTGTACAAGGAAGAACCTGCCTGGGAATGAATGTGTGGGTGGCAGCCTGCTGCATAAGCAGTGCTGCTCTTTCAGGCACTGCAGTAGCTAAAGGATGTGCTTTCCTGTCCTCTAAACTCTGGTTTTACCTTCCTAATATTACATGCCAATTAAAATAAGCAGAGCCTATAACTTACGAAATTTTATAAAACTCAATTCCTTTTGCTTTATCACAGGAAATTATATAAGCTGTAAGAAAAGTCAGAGATCTCATCTGTGGTTTTCTGTTTTCTTCCTAATATTTGAGTATTTTTGCTTTGACAAATTGAAATTCCTCCTCCTTTTGATTGCCAGTTGATATCTAAATCACACAGTCCCTATTTATGCTTCAACACACACCCTTCTCCCTGTCCATGCTGCTTCTGGAGTATGGACAGTTCTCCATGCTCTTCTGTGCCATCCAGTCTGAATACTGATTTCTGCAGGGGGGTACTTGCTCCATGATCTGGAGGCATCTCCAGGTTGCCAGCTCTGTTTTACCTCTCATCTCCCTCAAAAATTAAGATGGAGACTCCAGGTTTGCCCACTTGCATGCAGCTTCCCAGCAATATGAGGATCCTCAGGGTCTCCACCACCCTGCTTAATTCTGTGCCTGAATCAAGCATTTTCTCTTGTTAGGTTACACAAGAACAGTTGCTGGGCAATCTCTACTTTCTCATCAGAATTTTTGGTCCAGTTCACAGCTTTGTTGTGGCACAAGATGTCACACATCATCTCCTCTTGCCACTGGCACATGCGAGGCAGCCCTCTCCTCTGCTGTGGGTGGTTAAGTTCCCCTGAATTACACAGTATTTTTTGCACAATAAAAACACACACAGACTATTACTGTGACTCCTCATGGTGAGTTGATTCAATGCTTAAAGCCTGTGGCTGGATATGGAAAATTTCCAGCACCACCAGTTACTCACAAACTGCACACAAACAGATCCCTTACATTATGGTTTTGGAAATATTTCCCCCTCGGGCTTCTTCATTATCAGTTCGAGACAGCAACAATACAGTCCTATATCTGAGTTATGAATGCCAGCCTCTGTCTGCTGCTGTGCAGCCACTCAGCCTTGCCAGAGCTCCTTAGATGGGTTTAATCCCAAAATGAGTTTTGAGGAATGCTGCCAAACTTTTACAGCAGCACCAAAGTCGATGAACCGCCCTTCCCTCCCTACTCTTGTAGCTTTTTATTATTTTTATTTGTCGTGTGTTTTTTCTTCTGTTGAATAATTCAGCTAATAGGCTGGCACT
Organism: Anomalospiza imberbis; assembly: GCF_031753505.1. Classification (NCBI taxonomy): domain Eukaryota; kingdom Metazoa; phylum Chordata; class Aves; order Passeriformes; family Viduidae; genus Anomalospiza; species Anomalospiza imberbis. Next base: position 22,957,401 of record NC_089689.1, on the reverse strand, counting down.
GGAGCACTTGAGAGCTGCTCCCTAATGAGGGAAGCAGCTTGCCAGCTTTTTATCTTTCCAGTCGTTTGACTGCAAACCCAACATTATTAACAAATCACCATGGAAGAGCCGTGGCAATACAGAACAAAATGTTGTTGTCTTAACTTAAGCGGGCAAGGAAGAAAAAATAAACAAAATAAAAGAAACCCAAGCCCTGCCTGGAAAAACAAAGTGTGAAAGTGAAGCGTGCATGGAAGGAAGTGATGGTAATAGAAATCTCTTTGCAACCTCATTCTGTCTCAATATCTGCAAACAGGAAAGCTGGATGGGAGAAAGGATGTTAACTTGCTGAAGAGACCTAATTCAGAGGATGAGTGTAGGTGTAGCTGTTGGCAGCTCTGTTTCTTGCCATGTTTTAATGAATAAAGGTTTGTGCAGAAAGCTTTTTTTTTTCTTTGCCAACTTTATTAATTTTTAAAGGCTGGATGATTTATGGTCCATGTGATAGAGATGGGACTAAAAAAATAAGTATGTGATGCCTTTTTGCACATTGCTGAATCCCCTTTAAAAATACATTGACATCACTTTGCCTTGAGTTTGCTCAGATAAAGATCCACACTGACATTTCAGATAAGCAGTTTAACCTGTGGTCCTCTCTGCATTTGTCCTTTCCTGGATGCCCAGGTTTCAGCAGCTCTGGATGCCTGAGGAGTCCCACTAGGGAGGACATTTGCAAGGTCCCTCCTCTCCTTTGCAGGACAATAATGCCACAAGTGGGGAGCAGGCAGAAAGTCAAGCTGATGTGGCTCAGATGAGTCCTCTCCCAAGCCAGCAGCTTGTCTGACACCAAAACTCTCATCTCAGATTCCTGTCCAGTGAAATTCTGCAGCTGAACTAAAATTACACCAAGTGCTGCATCCGAGTTTGACATTGTTAACATGGTGATGTTTTCTGCCACACAGGGAATATACTCATCTTAGGTCTTGGGGCCAAAATCTCACCCATGGATATAGCGTGAGATGCTTAATTTGCTAAGAGGATTTTATCTCAAAACTGACCAAAAAATATACATCTAAAAAACTCACGCATGGCAAGGTCCCAGTTATACTGTACAAACATGGGTCCAAGAGATTCTGATCTCAGGAAGTGTTGTTTTCTCATCTCTTTCCTGTTATGTTTCCAGCACTTGCACAAAATGCAGAACTCTAAGCTGAATGGCACAGCTGGGCAAAATTTGGCACTTCTGAATTGAGCTAACCTGGCTTGATTGGAAAATAAAATCCCACTCATCTAGCCTGTAATTGCTATAAAAGGGTCCTTTGAAGATACAAGGCTGAGTTAAATCAACCTTGCTACATGGACATCCAGGGGATTGCAAAAAATTAGAATGGTTAAAGATCTGACTCGTGTTTGCACTCAAAGCCTGGAGAATGGAAATTGAGATGAGCAAAAATTATGATGGTAAGGAAAAACAGGGGAAAACAGACAAAAAAAGTGATTGAGAGCTCACAGAGACTTGTTCAAAATGGGCCCTCAGGGAATGCAAACTCCCAAGTGTTACTTCTGGGAGACAGATCCCCTTTTGTTTGCATGGATGTATTGCTGAGCAGCTCCCTCTGCTTCTTGCTCGGTTATAATGTCTCCTGTTTCACATCAGTCCTGCTCGTGTCTTAGTCCATCCTTCAGCTACTGGTGGCAGGAGATGAAATACCCTTTGCTTTGCCTGGCAGGGATGTGTGTGATGTGAAGCCAGATGGCTGCCAAGAGGAGCATTTGAGAGTGTCTCCACATTATTAAATTGCAGCTGCTGTTTCTGTAATCAGAGGTGATGGGCAAGTTCCCAGCAGCAACCAGGAGCAGATGGGCAAAGAGGGACATGTCTTGGTGGGATGTGATTAAAATCTACTGGGATGGGGTGTGCTCAGTCCCACTTCAGGCTTTGGCTTTCTGTCGGACAGTAGGATCGTAGGAATGGGTTTATTCTGCCTCCCCATAAAGGTGGTGACCAGGAGCTTGCTTTGATGCACCAGTGTGATCCCACTCTAGCTGGTTGAAGCCAAACTGATTTCTCTTGTTTCTTGCTCTTTTTTCTTTGTTTTCCTCTTACTGCTGCATTACCTTAGTAAAAATACCTAAAATCATATCATTTTCTGAGCTGCTTCCTCTGCTTGTTCTTGTTCCAGGCACAAACATCCATCTCTCTCTAAACTCCTCTCTCCTCTGCCCAACTTAAGTCATTGCTTCAAAGTAGAACTTCATCTTTAGGGAACCTGTTATTCCATAGTCCTGACTTGCCTCCCCCTGAGTTAACAGGAGACTTGGCCCTCAGGGCAGGGGTCTGGCTCGGTAACAGCTGAAGGGAAGGCTGACAATGCCATCATCCTCTAAATTGGATGTTGGAACATCCTGGCTTCTTGCTGAGAATTAGAAGGGCTGGTTTGGGTCAAGCTGAATCCTGCGTAACTCTGGATCCTTTTTCAGTCAGAGGCCAGGAGGACATATTGAAAGAAGAAATATAATTACTGTACTTTTCCTGCTGGTAACCCCCAGCCTTTAGCAATCAGCAGCTTAAGGACTTCATGTGTGCTGTGCAGTCTGGAAAAGGCAGACATGTTAGTGCCTTTATGAAATTTAAAGAAGACCTCCTATTCCATGTTTCCCTCCTGTCTGATTCACCCATGCCACAACCCTCCTGCAGCCTCATGGCTCAGAAGACAGGCTGACTTTCAGCTGATGTTGTTCTTGAATCAGGATGTTTCAGGGTGGGTCCTGCCGGTGATGAGTTTTGCTGTGTGCTGTCTTCTTGGCAAGCTGCCCTCTAGATTTGGATTGATAGCAGAGGTGTCAGAATGTGGTGTTCTGGCTGGGAGCTTTTCATGGAAAATCCTGCCCTCCAGGTAAAAGGAAACAACAAACAAACCAAAAGCCAGCTCAAGAGTCATTGTAAAAAGGCCCTTTGCTGAAACTAAGTTAATGTAAACCAATGGAGCTATGTTGATGATGCCATGAAAACTATCTCAGAGTGGGAGAGGATCTGGCTTGTCATTTTGGGAGCCTGTAGTGGTGACAGTGGCCTAAGGTGGTACCTGACTGGTGACCACTGTCATGGTTTAACCCCAGTGGGAAGCTCAGCTCCATGCAGCTGCTCACTTCCCCTGTGTGGGATGGGAGGCAGAATTGGAAGAGTAAAAGTGAGGAAACTCATGGGTTGAGTTAAAAACAGTTTAACAGGCAAAGGAAAAAAGCCACGAACACATGTAAAGCCAAACAAGGAATTAATTCACCACATCCCATGGGCAGACAGGTGTCCAGCCACCCCCAGGAAAGCAGGGCTCCATCCTGTGTGATGGTAACTGGGAAAGGCAAATGCCATCACCCCAAAGATCTCCCCTTCCTTTCTCTTCCCCCAGTGTTTTATGCTGAGCATGACTCATTAGCATGGTGTGCAACATCCCTCTGGTCACTTGGGGTCAGCTGTCCTGACTGTCCCCTCCCAACTTCTCATGCACCCCTGTTGCCCTGATTTTTAAAAGTGTTAAGTTTTCTTTTATAGTTCTTTTGAAAGTTTTAAAGTTCTCATAAAACTTCTTTAGCCTTCTGATAATGTTTACATATTTAAGAGTCAGAGTTCCCACACAATCTCATGTATAAACAAAATAGTTTACATATTTCTCTGTGGGTAGAGAGAAATGATTGATTGATCTTGGGACCAGTGTGGTTGGAAAGGTGGTAATTCCATCCTCCAATCCACGGTCACCTTTGAAATTCTATAAATACCAGATGTTTGAATGAAACTGGGTCTTTTTCTCTTTTGAACTTACCAAGCTTCTCTATTAATTTCGGGTCCAATAGCGACACACCCCCAGCCTGCTCACTGGTGGGATGGTAGGGAAAGCAGAAAAGGCCTTGACTTAGTGTAAGCAGTGCTTGGCAACAACTAAAACATCAGTTAGCAACATTATTCTGGTGTTAAATCCAAAACGCAGCACTATACCAGCTACTTGGAAGAAAATTAACTCTAACCCAGCTAGAGGAGAGCATGTCCTGAAAGCAGGACATCACCGAGATACCTGGATCCCAGGGAACATGCTCAAGGGATGATATCAGAGATTTTGCACCAGGACACAAATGAGTTTTCCCTGTGTTTCTTCTACAAAAGAATCCTTGTTTCTGGAATGGGATGGAGAATGAGCTGACAGGCAGTTTAGGAAGGGTAAGGTCCTTCATCAAAAGGAAGGTATGGAATTTGTACCCTGTCCTTTCCCCAGGATGTCAATAGGCTCAGTTACACCGCACATGACAGCTGTGCAAGGAGCTGTGTTCTGTGCATCTCTGAGACCAAGTCAAATTTGGTTCTATTTTCTCAAAAAGTGTATCCCCCATTTTAAAAGGCCTTTTTTTTACATTTAGTTACAGCCATGCATGCAATTGCATGTTTTCCGTGCATGTGTTTGCACACACAATCGCCCTAATTCTGAGCGTAGCTATTTCCTATCTGTTGTGATCTGACTACAGCAGAAATTAAAATAAAGATTAGATTAGTTACCGTGGTAACAGCTGCCCTTACTTCATATGACGCACAGATTCTGTGAAGCAAAGGAGCACATATCAATTTGTGCTCTTAATTTTTGGGACACTCAGGGCTCAGCTCTCCCCAGGAGGTCCTCTGATGACAGCAAGCGATATCTTCCCATTCCCAGCAGGCTTATCCTCTTTGACATTTAGTTCATAAAAGCTTCAGAGATGCTGACACCATCTCCTGGTAGAAACAATCTCATTTTCATTTCAATTTATTTCTTGAAACAACAACAACAAAAGGAGCAGGTGGATGAGGAGCAAAGTCTGGCCTAGGAGATAGTGAGGCTGTGAGAGGGGTATTTGCCTCCTTGTGAAAGGGAACAGCCAGGATCTCACAGGGCATCAGTGAGGAGGCTGAGTGGGTTCTGTGGCTAATAAGTAATTGCTAATGAGGGGGAGAATTGTCACATAACATCAACGGGCAGGAATTAGCAAAGTGTGCAAAAGAGGGGAGCTGTCAGATGTGCTGGGCGCCTGGCTCACTTGTTCTCATGGCTGCACATCAAGGTTTTAAATGTTTCTGCTTTGTATTAAAGAAAAATGAACAGCCTTGAGTGGATGCAGTCAGACTAATGATGTCTTGTGGTGCGGGATGTCACTTGTTGCATCTCCCAGCTATGGGATGTTTGGAGGTGCAGGATGAGATGAATTGTTGGGTCTGCAGGAGAAGAGCACATGAAGAGATAATAATACACTTGGCTGCAGTCAGATTGCTGCTGTGTTTCTGCACATTCCACAGGGATAATGGGTCCTTTGCGTTCTTGCCCCTCGGGCACATATTCATGTTGTCTTTCAGTCTGCACCCTTGGTCCTTCCTCAGAATTTATTCCAGAGCTATCACTGGCCCCAAAGCTGCACTTTGCAGTGCAAAGGGCACAGCTGTGAGCCTGCCTGTAATAAAAAGGTGAGAGAGGAAGGTCTGGGGGCTGCCTCTGTCTGCACTGTTCCCACATTTTCTGTCCATTGTTCCCAGCCATTTTTGTCTCTGTCACCCTTACAAACATATTTCAAGCCCCCACTTCCAGAAGAAACTGCTGCCCTTGGGTACATTTGGTACCATGTTCAGTCACAGATTGAACAACCCACCAACCTAAAAACCCACAGACCTTGGCAGGCTGTTTTGAAAAGGGGAAGTGGAAAATAAGTTTAATAACTCTTCAGGTCTCTATATCTGGCTTGCTCATAAAAATCAATCCCTGTTGATCTGTCTAGCAATGTGTGAACCTGCCTGGTAGCACACCTCAGCCCTCTCAGCTGGAAGCCCAGCTCAGGGTTTCTTGCAGCCTTTTCTAGGGATGCAGACTGTGGCACCTGCTTGTCCACTTCAGAGAGTGGGAAACATCTTGGGGCTTCTCAGCAGCGTGGTCAGGCCTGGATCTAACAAAGCTGTTTCTAAAGCTGGGATGGGGAACCAGAGGCTCTTGTGAAATGTCAAATCTTCCCTTGTCCTGACTTTCCCTTGAAAAACATTTAGGAAGAACTTCCTTTGGGGCAGTGGCATAACATGCTGAAAAAGGACAAAACGTCCCAGCTCACACCAGAGGGGCAGCAGTATAGATCGAGGTGTCTGTGCTGTCACAGCTGTAAGAACAGAATATATTATGAGTGCTAATTATATTAATTAAAGTTGTGCTGCTGTTTGTGGGAACATTTCCAGAGAGGAATGCAGATTTTCCCCATTGTTTGATTTCCAGGCAGAAGCTGGAGGCCTGACAGGGGCCGAGTCTGTACAGCACAAGAACATACGTGCTGTGATTTCTGAAATGTAACAAAATACCCAAAGTATTTTAAAAATGCAGTCACCAAAGCAGTATTCCTTCCTTTTGGATTGATTCCCTAGAGATTTTGAGGCATGAAGCACATTTGCTTTCCCTAGGGCCCTTAACTTGACCTATGGACTCAGATGCCTGTCCTGGGGGCTGCTTTGTACCTCAGTTTACCTCCAGTGTCAAGAAAGGAAATGTGATAATTAATCTTCCCCTGCCTCCTAGTTTTATTTGGGACATTCTCTCTTCAGCACCTTTGCCTGTGTTTTTACATAGCCCAACACAACGTGACTGTCACCTTTTCACTCTAACAAAGCAATGTCAGCGCCAAAGAGGTGCAACTCTGTATGCTCTGGGAGGAGTCTTGGACTGTGGAGAGCCCATCAGGCTTCAGGGATGAGCTGTGCTCTTCATCGACCTTGCAGTTTCTCCTCCTTTCAGCCCCTCCAGCTCAGCTCAAGCCCCCAGAGCCTTTCATGGGGAGCACTGCTGTGGGTTTCACAAAGCCCTTACCGCTGTTTGTTCCTTGCTTCTGCTTCCCCAGGGCCCCGCTGCTGGAGCTAAAACAAGGCACCATCTCCAAGGGGCAAGGTCCTTTATTGCGCAGCGCTCTCGCCTTGGGGAGGAGAGGGCAGCTCCGAGCGGAGGAATGAGCTGTCTCTCCACACAAGTGCTCTATTTATGGGCTCTTAAGGACTCTCGCAGAGTCCAGGCTGGCTCCTTACGGGGGCTGCAGAAAGCGTTGTCTCTTCTGCTCTTGGCTGGACTGCAGGGTACCTGTGCCAGCTCCGGTCTCCTACCGATGCAATCACCCAGTGTCTCAGCACTGAGCATTTACAGAGCAGCCTCACTCCGACCTGGCCAAGACCATCTCGTTTTCTACCCGGATTCACTTAACAGTAGCCAGCTCTTGCCCTTTCTTCAGCAAAAGCATTTCTCCCTCTCTGCTTAGCAGTCTGATTTCTTGAAAACCTGTAAGAACACAACCTCTCTCCCAGACTGGCTGGGGGTCTTTTGAGCTATTAGAGAACCTTGTCCTCTTCTGCTCTGAGCATCTGGATAGTTAATGCAAAAGGTGAAACAAGTGGAGAGGCCAGATCTAGTAAAACCTTACAAAAAAAAAACAAAACCAAACCTCTCCTTTAATTAAATGTCATTTGTATACGTAGCAAAAGCTGGTGCAGGAAGGAAGATGTGTGTGCTGTGTGCAGGTCAGCAATACTTGTGTTTGCCTGCTCTCTTCAGCACCTGGCCTTGTATTGGTGTTCCCTCTTTGTCTCACCAAAATGAGAAAACTTGTTGAGCTCCCTCCCAGCTTCTGACTTAAGGAAGAAGAGTAGAAATAGATTTTGGGACTGGAAAAAGGGCTTTGTGAAGACTTTCCTGCTGCCCCAAGGTAAGCCTGGTGCATTATTAGGATCAGCAAATGTACTTTTCTGCATTACCAGATGCAATAATGGTTCTGTGTCTTTACAAGCAGCAGATTCAGATCGATCAGTTGGTATATGGTTTGCTACAGAGAGAGAAAATGAGGACAAAGGCCTGATCAGTGTGATTTGGGTGAGGGAGAGTGGTTGGGAAAAGAGAAGTTTTAATCCTCAGCCCCACTAGAGCCTGATGATGAGATCCAACAAAAGCCATTTCATTTCAGCATGTAAAACAGGGCCGGGGGGGTTTCTTTTGTGGCACATCTGAGCTGCCTGTCAGCACCTCTTGGAGGGACTGGATCCTATCCTGAGGAGCAGCTACAGCTGCACTGACCACAGTGGTCGTGCCCACCCCAGTGATGTTTGCAAGGCCTAAATGTGGGACACAGACCTGGCCTTGCTCATCAGAAGCAAGGGAGCAGGTAGCAAGGCGTTTATGATATCCTACATGTTCTCCCTCACTGCTGCAGCCCCTTGCTTCCACTCCCCCAGCAGCTCTGGCTTAGCAGTGTCCAAAAGATTTAATGCAGCCACACTCACTATTGCTCTCCCTAATCTTCCCCATTTCCAGGGACACCCAGCTTTCTCTTTGTTTTGCTGTTTGTTGTACCAAAGATTTGAGCCTTTCCATCTTTAAGCTTGATACCTTTCTGAGCAAATGTAATCTCATGCTTACAGCAGCTTTTCTGAGGCACAATGTGTTGTCCTCCCAGTACAAGCTGTCTCTGTTGGCTCAAAACTGCAATAACAATTATCTTTAATAATCTTTCTTGTTCGGCTTGTATAAGGGAGCTTAACTACAGAAGATGAACTTGAGAATTTTCCTAGCCCACGTCTGGCATGATCCCAGGCTGGCTTCTATTTCCTACCCCTTTGTAATAATGAGTTGGTGGTGAAACCTGAGTGGAAGTTGTCTGGGCTCAGAGAGCTGATGTTTGCTTCCTATGACATACGAAAACAGGAAGACAGTGGGTAAAAAACACTGGGTCACTCTGCTCTCACAAGACTTACAGAGACAAACAGCAGCTCGTCTTCATCCTGAAATAATCACTTGCAAAGTTAGAGCTTTACAGGTGGGATGTGTCAGCTGCAGCCTTGGCAAGAGTTCCTGAATCAGTGACCAAAGAGTTCAGCTCAGCAGGTGATGAACATCTGTTTCCATCTTCTGCTTTCTAGTCACAGATCTTCACCAAAACCAGTCACAAAATGTTGCTCTCCCTCGTGGCCCTTTTCCCAGCCAGCCTTGCTCTGCCTCACAGCCCAGGGGCCCAGGAGGGCGTAACTTAAGCATGAAGCAGAGGGAGGAGACCAGTGTGGGGTTCAAGGAGGCTGTGGGTGGGGAAGAGGGGAGGGAATCACGCTGGTACCAAAGGGTGATGGAGCCCCTGAGAGCTCAGGTCTGGCAGGATGGGCTGGGATGGTGTTCTGGGGTGAATGGTCCTTGGTAATGCCAGACCTGTCTCTCCCATCCTCACACCTACAGCCAAAGGGGTTGCTCTGGCTGGAGCTGATGGGAACTGCTGGCCACAAAACTGTCTTGTGTCATTGAAAATCAGAGAGAAAGAGGAGACAAACAGCATTTCTCACACATCTGCAGAGTGCAGGCGCTGGGGATTGCATCTGGGCTATGGGAACATCAGAGGATCCTGATTTATAAAGGGCTTGCAGGCTGAGCACAGGTTGCCTTTACTCCTTTGCTTTCTGTGGGCTCACCTGTGTGTGAGCTGAGCTGTGTTGTTTGACAGAAATTGCTTCTGACACTGTTTATGTCTCTGCCTGGACCTAGGAGACCTGAGTGAGTGCCCACACAGCAGGAATGCAGTGGGGGTGGGAGCCTGCAGTGCTGGAGACATGGGATTGCACTCCAAAAAGCATGAAAAATAGCTAAAAAGCATGTCTTTAGAAAGGTCTAAAATACACTGCAGTGTTACTGCCCAGCCAAGGAAATTTTACAGAAAGCAAAAGAAAAAAAAGGTAAAGTGTGAGCTTGGGCTCATTTTGCAAACTGGCCTGAAGTTAATCTGTGTCCTTCACATCCCAATAAATCACCCTCAGGCACTGGGTGTCTGACCTGTAACATTCAGGGAAATAAAGCTCAGCAGGTGTCAGAGCTGATACCTTATTGTGGATTCCTTTTCCAAACAAACCGATGGCTGTCCTGGTCTCAGCCATGCTGATTTCCTCCCATCCCAAAACATCTAAGCAGCCAAATAGATCTTGTTATTTATGTTGGAGGGTTGCAGCTCTCCTTGAGAGTCTAAAGCAAGCTTAAAAATCTAATTTTTCTTCAGGATAGAAGACTTCAGTTTGGAGTTATGTTTTTGTGTGAGCTCGGTGCTCTCAGGCCTGGTACCTGCTTGGGATGTCTGTGGGTTTTACACTGAGTGTGGTTTCCTTCAGTAGCTGCTGAAACCTTTAAGGGGTTGATGCCTCTGTGGGATCTCTGTAGCCATCTCCAGGCTCCAAGGTCTCTGCCGGAAAGCTGCAGAGAAATCTCTGCCCTGTTTAATCCATATTCCAGCAGGCTGTGGGACCTGGTGCCAGTCCTTGGGCAGTCTAGGAGGAAAGCAGGCATCCAGTCTCTGCAAAAAATCAGCTGAGATCCATGAGTTCTAAGAGGTTTTGTATGGTTTTCTTGGTGCAACAAGGGTTTGAAAGGCTTCTGATCAGCGCTGCCTGGTTCTGCTCCTCACATCTCCACCCAAGGAACTCTGGTATCCAGTGCTGTGCTGCAAATGCAGAGCAGAGAGCTTCCTGCCTTGAAAAACTGGGACTTCCTGGTGTGGGTTGGGATTTCTGGGTTCCAAGTGGGTCCCCTGTGTGATCTGTGTCCCTGCATTGCTCCTGCCATGTTTTGTCTTTGGTCTGTGTCCTGTCCTGGCTGTGTTGTGATTTGTACTGCTGCTGCTAGCAGCAGGAGGCAGGACACAGGTTATATTCAGTGTTTTCTCGGTGAAATCAGCAGCACTCCTGCCTGTGCCCCAGTCTGGCTGTTGATGTGTTTCTCTCTGCTCCAGGCTAGAAGCAGCACCTGCATAGCAGTCAGCTCTGAGATGACACTTACTGGGCAGCCTGCTTAACAAATTATAGCTTGAGCAAATTAAAAGCAAATGGAAAAGGAATGATAACAAGCAGAAGGGGTGGTTGCTGGCACTTTCTCAGAGTATTTAATTTTTGGCTGATTCCTGCTATTTTTCTCCATCTTTTACACTGACTTCCTCTCACTTTGCTGCAGAGGAATCTCTGGATGCCTGCTGGGGCTGGAGGGAGCCGTGCACAGTGAGAAGAGGCTCAGAGCATCACCTCTGCCTTGTCCCAGCCCCACCACACCTGGCTGCTCACTGATTGCCACACACCCGTGGCTGGTCTGAAATGAGAGCTCTGAAATGCCTGGGCAGAGGCACATGCCTGTTGCTGGGTCCATCTGGCATGGGTTTCAATAAGTCTTAGTTATTTTTTTGGCTGGGTTTCCCTCAGAACTGAGGCTCACATGGCGCTGTTCATGAATCTTTGTGTGTCTCCCTGCTTTGGTTTTGTTTCTTTCTCTGTTCATCTCTGCTCTGTGCTGAGGGTGCCCTGCTCTTGCCCTTCCTTGTCCTGATTCCTGCTCTCAGAAGCACTGGGAGTACAGCTGGGAGGGATCAAATAAAATACTCATTTGACTTCTGCTCTGGCAGATGAAAAAGCTACATCAAAACCTGAATCAATGTGTGGGGCAATTCTGTCTGCCTTGGAGGGACCAGCAATCAATCCAAATGCTCTGGCATAATGCTAAATCCCACAGAGATTCCTGCCACCCCAAAAGGGGCTCTTCTCCCCCTATTTTTCTCCTCCTGCCTGGAGAGCAGAGAGAGCTTCCAGCCCACCCAAGAAAGAAGAATTTCTCTCTTCTGGAAATGAGCCTCAGTACTGAGAATATAAAACTTTGCAGCAAACCCATAAATTCCTATGTAATGTTTCCTATGAATTCTCCTGGATTATACTGCAAGTTTTATTAATGCTTTCTAACAAACCCACCACTCGTGGTACAAGAAGTCAGTCATACACTATCTGGGAAATTGTGTTGCATTAATTAAAAAAATAATAAATTATTTCTCCTGCAGTCAATCCTTTTGCTCCTCCCTCCCCACACAGACACTTCTGCCACTAAAGGGTATCAGAATCAGCTTTATGTTGTCTATAAAACCAGGTCACTCTCAGTTCAGTCCCTCTGCAGCTGTCTCTATTCCTCTGGCCATTCAGGTCACTGCAACTTAGAGCAAGATGCAGAGCAGCAGAGTTTGTGGCTGGACAGATGGACCAGGGGGATGGAGAGGCTCAAAATACAATTAGCCACATGTTGCAGAGAGATTGTGTCACTCCAAAGGTGCCATGTGGGATTCAGGGCAGAGGCAGGAAGAAAAGGGCACATCCCCTCATTCCCAAAGTCACAACAACCTTTTCTCAGAGCCTGGCTGGTGCAGGAATCCCTGTTCTGTGCTGTGGGTGGTGTGGTAATCAACAGGAGCTGAGTAGAATCTCCTGACCAGGAAAAACAACCAAAACTCCGTTGCATGATGAACACAGGGAGGACTCAAGTCTGCAAGTGCCTGTTGATCCCTGGGCTGCTCCAGAGCCCCTTGAGAGTCTGCCTGCTGGGAGCTGTGGTCACCAGGGGCCCTGGGCCTTGGCTCCCTGTCAAGAGTGGGCTGAGGCTGTACAGGAGCAGATTTGGAGGAAGCACAGTGGTGAGTTAGATGAGAGAAGCATCTCTGTGTGTGCTGCACTTGTGCACCCCCAGGATGACCTGCTGGATGATCCCTGGAGGGAGCAAACAAGTGAACTGAACTGGACCCAAAATGCCAGAAAACAGCACTCTGGCTGAGCCAAGGGCTGAACTGTTTCCTTAGCAGCGAGGATGTTGCTGTGTTATGGGGGATAAATAGTTACACCTGAAATAATGCTCATAGATTTCCAGGCATTGATCCAGCTTGGCTTGCAGGTCTCAGGCCTAGAAAATAGACTTGAATGGTTATAAAAGGTATAAATTACTTTAAATTAATCATTGATTTAATCTGCCTCTCCAGAACCTGGGATCACCACACTATTGAATAAGGAAAAAGCTGCAGTTGCATATAAAGAACTATTTGAAAAATGCACATACTCAGTACTTTGTCTTTCTGCTCTTTCTATGAAGCACACACCATTTCCCACTGAGATGAGTAGGTGTTGTACAAGCCCCAGCAGTGAGCAGAAAATCTCACAGGGAAGTGCCAGTGCACTTTCAATCCACCCAGCACCAAATTGCACCTATTTGAGCACGCAGGGGAGCCAGCAGAAGATTCCTCCCGTAGAGTAAAATGCGGTGTCCGACCGGCGGGAAGGATGATGTCTGAACTCCAGTGATTTCAGAAGGCTAATTAATTACTTTATTATACTATATCATACTATAACTATATTACACTATCTTACACTAACAAGAACTATCACCAACTAGCTAACTAGAAAACCCGTGACTCCCTCCTGAGAGTCCCAAGACACACGTGGATCCAATTGGTCAATGAATCCAAAACACCATCACCAGAACCCAATCAAGCAATCCCCTTGGGTAAACAATCTCCAGACCACATTCCACATGGGCACAAACACAGGAGCAGCGAATGAGATAAGAATTGTTTTGATTCTCTTTTCTCTCACAGCTTCTCTCAGGAGAAATCCTGAGAAAGCCAAGTCTCTCTCTGTTCAGAGGGTATGTGAATACCACACTCCTGGGTGAGCTAGGCATGGGGAGAGCATTTGCCTCGAATTTTATAAAATGGGGTTAAATGTGACAAACACCCAGGTGAGCCAGTGATCTTTCTGTGCCTGGGGATGCCCTAATATCCTCATGGGTGATATGGTGGTAAAAGGCTGGAAACAGAGAAGATGGGGGGGCCTTGGTAAAATGAAGCTTGTCAGGAGGTTGGAGGCCTTGGAGAAGATGCTGGAGACCATCTGAGGAGCATTTTCCCTGCCTACTCCTGTGGGCAGCCTGGGAGCTGGGGGAGCAGAGGGGGAAGGCTGGGGACACGCACAAAAAGTCCTCCTCAATAATTCCATTGGAGGAAAGATGACAGCAAGGTCATGGCTAGGCTAGCAAACTTGCTAAGGGAGCAGAAAGGAGCAATGAGGGAAATGCTTAATAAATTACAGACTTCTGTAAAGATGTGGCAAGTCACTGAGCTACCACTTAACGAGGCAGCAGTTATGAACAGGCTCCTTCCAACACTCCCTGAGAATGCCCCAGGCCTCTGTCTTGGGTGCAAAGGGAAACACGTCACCTGAAAGCTCTCCCTGAGGTACCTAATGAGGTGCCCCTCATTAGCTGAATCTCCAGAGCTGCCTCTGTGTGTGCTCCCAGCCTGTGCCATGCACAGTGACGCAGATGCATGGTGCTGCTAACACAGCCCCTAATTGGAAAAGGGATGGGAGTGTGCAGGGTCACATCCTGAGAAGGGGTGAGAGAAGCAAGTCTGCATGGAAACCAACAGCAGCCATTAAGAAGGGGGTTTCCTTGGTGGAGAAAAACTCTGTGCTGGCTGGGCTGGGGCCACAGGTCAGAACTGCAATTGAACGCTTAAGCAGAAGCTCAGATCCCCATCCCTGTCTCTGAGGAGGCAGGGGAATGCTTCCATACCCCCTGTCCTGTTTTAGAGCAATGAATGATCCATTAAAGAGCACGTGTGAAAGATGAAAGGGAACCTTGTGTTCAGAGGAAACTCCTTCACTCTTTCTCTACAGTCACAGAAACAGTCTTCCAGTGTCTTTCCATCAGTTGGGTTTATTAATTTTTCTTTCTCTTCCTCAGTCATTTTTGCAGCTTTTTAGAAAATGGCTGGCAACTTCATCCTGTGTCCAAACACGTTGCAGTGTTTTTAGGGCAATCTCTCACTTGCTGGCCGTGAGAAATGGTTGCACTTCCACCCTGGCTTCATCAGGTCCTGCAGATCTTCCCTCACCAGTTTGCTTTAGCACCTCCCTCAGTCAAACCAGTGCTGGCCAGGCTTTCTCTCCCAGCCCCAGTTTCTCAGCCTCAGCCTGAGCTGCTGGTTTTTTCATTGCACAGTTTGATCTTCAAGATGCTGGATTCATGGACTAGTTTTTTCCAATTTGCTTAAAATGGTGGTGAATAATTCTAGGCACCACTTCTACTGCCCAAGGAATAGATAAACTGACTCCTCACACAGACAGGTTCAAGTGTCCTTACTATCTTTTTACAAATGATTTAGTGTGAAAAGGTGTGAAACCCTTTATCTTCTGCAGATCTTAGAGAGTGCTCAGCTAGTGGCTGCCAGTCCTCTTGGCAGCGGGATGGGGTGGGATGTTCACAGTATCTGTGCAGTTGTGCTGTGTCTCTGGATGATGCACAAACTCTGGGAAGCCTCTGCACCTCAGTTTCCTCCTGTGCCAAATGTGTGTATCACCATTCCCCTGTGCTCTTTGAGACAGAAATCCCTTATATCCATGTGTCCACTTGGCACACAGACACACATTTGGTCCCTGAGCTCTGTGGAAGGGTTGAAATGTTAGTGTTACAAAAAGCAGACTGAAAGGTGATGAGGGAAGGGCAGTGTGGCTGTGACCACATCTGTGCTGCTGGAAAAGTGCTCCTGGTAAACCAACATCTGCTTTCAGCAGCACTTTGTGATTTCTCAGCTCTACACGTCTTGCTAAAGTGTGTATCAGATTTAATCAGAATTTCATGTTATCCTGGAGGTGATGATAGCTGAGCACCCTGTGTTTAATTCTCACCTGGTTTGAATCAGTCTGCTGAGTGAGGAGTTAGCAGGGTCTCACTGGTGCTCAGGGCAGCTTTTCCCTGCCTGCACTGTCTGCGAGTGGGATGGGAGAGGGAAATAGTGCAATTTCAGTGACTTACAAGATTTAATAGCACTAAACAGTGTCTCCAGAAAGGTGTCTCTGTCTGGCTCCTGTCCTGCCCCATCAGTTATTCACCCAGCTGCAGCAGCTGAGCAGCACTTCCTTGTATCTGCTGGCAGAGTTCCAGGCTGGTGGTGCTCATCCAGATCCTTCTGCTCCAAACCCGCTGACACAACCCCTCCTGACATGTCTCTGAAATGGTGTCACAGGAGAGAGGTACATCTCCTAACTCACTGGTTTATGGACCCCATCACTCTGTAAGTGGTGTGGTGAAACAGGAGCCTCTGCTGTGTGCCTGTTGTTTGAAAGAGGTGACTGCTCTTTCCAGGAGCTGGAACTTGTTTGTCTTGGGGTACCTCACCTCTCTCTTCAGCTGCTGTAGATAAAACTCTGCAAGAGTTTTCAGATCACAGTGCTGCTTTCTGCTGAGGATCTGATGCTAAAGCCTGCTCAGTTAATCATGTATGAGCTGCTACAGTTTTCATAGCACATAATTATTATGGGATTTCTTTTCCTTGTCTGGATCCTGCTCTTGAGGCATTAACTGCACATCTACCACATGCAGCGCATCTCAAACCCGTGGGAAGCAGTGGCTCCCTATGGACCTGTGGGTGGTCATGAGGACTTGAGGGGGCTGTGCTTCTCTGTATCTGCTACAGACAAAACCAGGACTTGTGGTCTGTGGTGTCTGAGGCCTGAATCCCTCCTGACAGCAGGTACTTGGAGGGAGAGGAGAAGCTACTCATTGTGTCCATTGATGACACTGGGAGGGTGATGTGAGAACTGAGTGGCAGAAAGATTAAGTGTATTAGGAGAGAAGCTTTGTGGGAGAGCTAATGAGTTGGAGTCAAGTGCTTTAAACAGATGCTTCCCCGGGCTCTGTGTAAAATAAAACTTGTGCAGGCAGGTGCTAGGCAGGGTTTGACGTGATGACCTTACAACCACTTCACTGAAGGATGTGATTAATGACCTGTGCTTTGTCATGGTATAACTTGATATCCCATATTGAGGTGGCAGACATCTGCTCTCTACCAGAGGGTACATACTCACAGGACAGCATCCTACAGACCTTGTTCACAGCCTGCTGAAGTCACTGCAACCACTTCCGTGCAGTTCTGTGGGATCTGGATAAGCCCCAGAAGGATCCGAGCAGTCTGGTTCTTTATGCACCCCGCAGCTGAGGAGAGAAAAGATACTCACTGAAAAGCTTTTCAGATCTTCACATAAGGACTTCTAATTCTGGTCTTTAATTGTCACTTAATTCTTGCCTATTTTGCTGAGCTGAAGAGTTAAGGACTCACCTTGAGAAGTGTTTTACTGTTATACTGCAGATCAAGCCATGGGGGACCCAAGAGTTTTTGCAAGCCACAAAAACTTATAAGAGATGACACCTGTGCCCAAGCTGTTAGATATTTTGAAGGGACATGGACTCTGTCACCCTGACATTGCTTTTCTGCCTGTATTTCCAGGTCCCAGTCATCCTTGTAGACTCTGGGCTGCCTTGTAAAGCCTCAGCCCTTGGGTGAAGACTTTTGGATGAGAAGCAAAAATGTCAGCACCCTAAGCAGTGACAGACATGTCTCCTCCTCAGACAGAAACACCATCTGTTCATGATGTTGAGTCTGACATCCCTCAAAGCAAGATTTTCCAGGAATCCAAACTGGTGAGAGTAATGTGATTTGTGCTGCTGGTAATTAGTATCTCTTGTGGTCTGGCATGCTACAAGCTGACCATCAGGTGGATATAACAGGCACAAATTCAGTTTCCTTTTGTTGGCTTACAAAGCAGCAGCAGATCTGTTCCAAAGGGGGTTTGGTCTTCACGTCCAGGGACAGGTTGAATGTGGAAAGCTATGATCCCTCATTTTACTCGTAGTATCTTAGCCTGCTTCCACTGGGAAATTGATTCTGTTGGTCTAAATCACCATGTGGCTGCTTTTCCCCACAGGGATGAGAGAAGTGAACATATTTGCATCTGAGGCTCCCAAGAGCACGTTTGCATTCAGGCTCTGATGTTGTGCATGGCTCAACTGGACAGCAGTGCCTTGCTCAAAAGGGTACAGGAGTGCCTGGATGGACAGGAAAACTCTGTGGGCAGGATAATGGATCCCTGGGTGGAATTGGTTCCCAAGTGGATGATGGACTCATGTGGTCCATCATCCAGTCAGAAAGTGGCACAATTGGCTGGCCTTTCCCTGTGTGTAGGGCTCAACCCCAAGAATGGTTATTCCTTTCTCTCAGATTCCATCATCTATTTTTTTCTTCGTCATCAAAATTCCAGTGCTGGTTTGTGATGCCACCTGAATCCCATCCTGAGGAATGTCTTCAAATTCACCTGAGGCATACTCCCAATAACAGAGCATAAATCCTCCTGGAAGGACAATTCCTTGTTCACTGATGCCTCATGTTTGGAGCCTCATGTACATCAGTGGTTCTTGTGGTGATACCCAAAAACAGGTTGGATGTATTTGTGTATTCTTCCTGGAGAAGAAGGGAAAAATAAGGAAAACTGTTATAATATGTAACATGTAACATCCACTGTATAATCTCTAAGATGTGAAGCACACTCTGATTTCAGTTTATGAGGAACAAACAGTCCTTCAACTAAAATCTCTACCAGCCCTTCTTTTAAAGAAGATGCAACACCGAAGTGCCTGATGAACAGCGTTTGAAATGATGCCGTAGAGCTACTGATGGGCACAGTGTGTGGTTTTGTCTTTTCCAGATCGCCATCAACTGCACTTTGGTGTGATCTGGCTGGCAGAGAGAACCATGATGTGACAGAGGAAGATGAACTGGGTGTTTGCCTCCTGGGTGAATAAAACCATGTAACTTCAGGCCTTCTCTTCCCGTGATGCTGCTTGCTAATTAGACTGTCAGTGGGAACCTTTGAGAGCTAAACAGAATAGACTCAACCCTCCCTGTAAGGTAATTACAAACATTTGCCCCGGGCTGATAAATGACCCACTGATTTCTTCCTGTTTGAGAAAGCTTTATAAAAAACTACTGAGCTGTTTGTGTAACAGGACAGCCACTTGCACAGATGTTTCCTGTCCACTAACCTTTCAGAGTTGTGAGAAGATGTCATAGGAAGGAGAAACTTGTTTAAAATTCTGGAAGACTGCTTAGTTAATTTGGTGGGTTGTTTTGTTTTTTTTTTTTTTTTTTTTTTGTTTTTTTTTTGTTTTTTTTTTTTTTGTGTGTGTGTGTGTGATGGGGAAAAACTATCTCCAGATTATTTTAAAAAATGTAATAAACCACAGAAGTGTTCTGGTAGACCAGTAGATCAGAGGGATCAGAGGGTAGAGGCAAAGCTTTAGTGATGCTGAATGTCAGGCTGGTGGTACCTATTATTCTGCCTCAACAGCTGTCAGAATCACAGATTAGGAGGACAGTGGCAAACTTAGAGCAAGCTCTCCTCCCCAGGTCATTCCCAGTGATAACATCATGTGCCTGGAGCTGCAGCTGGTCTGTTGTGTTTGACAGGTCCAGCTGTGTCTGTGTTCCAGGTCTGAGCACATCAATGCTGGTGCTGTCCACAGTAGAGTCCTTTGATTTTAATTACACAATGTACAAGGAGGTGTGTCCTTTATGGGTTTAAATCTCCTGCACAGCAATTTCACAGCTGCCTCTAGGAATGACAAATACTAAATTTTTTGCTTCCTTTTTGATGCTATAGACAGATAAAGGTTGCAGAAATTGGCCTCTGCCTCTTCTGGATTTCAGAGGCAGCACAGAGCACAGAACCATGAGCCACTGAGGATCGTGACATAGTGCAATCTTTCACACAGACATGGTGGCATTTAGAGTTGGTTTGGAGTGACAGCAGCTTCAGCCTGGCATTTCCTTCCCTTAAGAGGCAATTAAACTGTAAACTGACAGAGAGGTGCCAGATCTGGAGACCTCATGGGAATCTGCAGGGGGAGGTTTCTGCAGTGACCTTTGTCTAATGATCTAATTAAGGGACACAAACTCCCTGACACTCTCTGTGATGGGCACAGTTCAGCAGGCAGCAGAATGGGCTCTGCACTTTGCTCCTGCTGCGCTGAGGGATCAGGCTGCTGGCCTGCTGCTGTTCCCATGAATGCTGCTTGTGTGCCTTTCCTCAAGGATCAGTCCCAACCAAAATCCTTTGAAACCTCTGTGGAACATTCCCACCCTTCCCACCTTTTTTCAGTCATTCTCACGTGGAGAAAAACCCCTCATAAGCAGTGTGAAGTCTAAGAGCTTCGTATTGTGGCACTCACCATGCTGACCTGCTTCAGGGCAGGATGTGGTGGCACTAAAGCCCAGCCTTGGTGGGTGCAAGAGTGCCTGAGACAGATTTCTTAGGGCTGAAACCAGAGTCAGGAACTGACAGTGGGAAAAGACAAGCAGGCAATGTTTCCTCACATTCAGAAATTTCTGACTAACTAATTTCTGAATTCAGCAGAAGCTGGGAACAAACAGTTTCTCCCAGAGGAATATTATTTCTAGTCAGCATAGGGTTGGGATCTTTCCTCTAAAAAAGGCAGGGCTTCCCAGTTCCTGGCAAGTTTGAAGCTAGAAACCATCAGTCTGGCAGAAACCCCTTGGCAAATCATAAATGCTCATGAGCTATCAAAGCTCTGCAAGGAAATGAATCTGCTCTGATTTATACCGATGGGAAATCTAGCCTTTAATTTTAGTTCTTGAATTAGCAGTTGTTTTAATCACATGAATGCAGTCTGCCAGTTGTCAGGGCCACATATGCAAAACACAGAATTACTGCTTCAGTGGAGCCTGAAAAAATGTAACATTTCAGTAAAGCCTTTTTTGGGGGCTTATGGACCATTAAGAAGAAAGTGTGATGGAGAGTCATGCAACAGCCAAAGGGAAGCAGGAGCAGCCTTCTTCATCACTGCTTTGTGCAATTAGGGCACAACTGACAGGTCGTTCAGTATTAATTGGCCCCTTTGGAGCCTGAGCTTTATGAATGCTATTACACAATGTGAGAGCAGTGGGCTCAAATCAATGACCCTGACTGTCTCTTCCCCTCTGACAGCCACGGTTCCTACATAAACATGGCTTATTGGAGTGTTCCTGCTGGACTCTGGGGTGTTACACTAGGAGGGAGTTCAGCCATTCTGGTTCTCTACCCAGCAACAGGCAGCAAACACTGAACACCAGTTCTGCCACAAGTGGAACTGTCCTCTCAGAGATGCCAGGGGGAGGTTTTCTCCACAAAATCTTCCACTGTACACTCTCTTATCACTTTTCTGGTAGGGTTGAGTACACTGAGCCATTTTGAACTTCATGTTACAGGTCCAGGGAATCCCTAGAGGAGACACTGCATCTCTGGAAAGGTCTGAAATGAGATTTCCCAGTTGTTTCTGTCTATAAGCCCAGGCGGTCAACACATCTGATCAGTGCTGGTTTTCTGATATCCTCCTGCCCTGTTGCTCAAACCATGCCATGTGCTGTTGGTGTTACTCAAGCTCAGGAGAAAACAGAGTTGTCTTCCTCAGCAGAGACTGAACTCCTTTGTGTGAAGTTTGGTTTTGCCTGAATTTCGAGGATGACCTGTAAAGTGAAATGCAATATGGTGCAGTAGAGGATGCTGCTGTATTAAGAATCTTCAGGCTGAAGTGGTGCCTGGAGAACAGAGAGAAGTGTTCATTCCTCCTCAGTGATTTCTCTCTTTGACCTTTGTTTTTCACTACCTCTGTTACCTTTCTCCTCTCTCTCGCTCTCTCATGAAAGCAACAATCTGAAAGAGAGGGGAGCATGATTGATGTTCAGTGAGCTCCAGCCTGGTTCGTAGAGGATTCTTCAGCAATAAATTGGAGAAGAGCCTGTGCTCAGCTGTCACTGGCAGCAGCCAGGCTGGTTACAGCAGTGGGAGCATGGAGAGCAGACGAGGACAGCTGAGTGTCAGCACATCTTAACTCTGGGAGAATTATCTCTACTCCATCCAGTGCACAGCTCGAAGTTTGCCATGTCCCCTGTGCTCACCAGTTCTGCAAACAGACGGAGATTGGCCCCTTAATGTGGGAGCTAAGATCTGGCTGTGCTTAAAACAGGCGTAGTTTAAGACCAACTACCTCTAAGTGTACCATAGATCTGATTGCTCGTTTGAAGCAATAGTTTTACATCTGGGGACTTTTTATTTATTTATTTATTTATTTATTAGCACCTCCCCACGCTCCGGACATTACACCTCTGGAGGTCTTAGCACCTCTCACTGCCGGCCGCCCAGCACGGACTCCCGGCACGAATCCCTCTAGCATCCCCCCACCATCCAAAGGCACCGCACACCGGTTGTATTTCTTTTTTTATTATTCGTTACGTGCGTTTCAAACCTTTGAGAGATCCGTGCCTCGCTGCAGCATCGGCGAGCCTGCATCCCGTTCCTTGGCATTTGGAGCTGTCTCCTCTCTCCCCCGCGGCCGCCGCGCTCCGCTCCCCGCCCCGGGGCTGACCCTCGGCGGAGATGCGCTCCCGGGTTTTTCCTCTCCCTGGGGGAAAAGGGGGCTGTTCTGCTCCGGGCGCCTCTGTCAGCTGAAGGGGGCGGGAGCTGCAGCCTTGAAGTAGAAAAGGAAGAAGAAAAAGCAGCGGGGCGAGGATGAGCGGTGCCGGACAGCGGTGGGCGGTGGGCTGAGCCTCCTGGGCACCGCGGGCTCGGGGGGAGGAGGAGGAGGAGGAGAGGATGCGGCGGGGCAGGGATGCTGCGGCTGAACACACATCTGCCTAAGGGGAGCAACATCGTCCTCCGAGGGGAAGGAAGAAAGTGGGGGGAAAGCGGCGGAGCTCGCACAGAGCCCGCGGAGCTCTGCCAAGGACTGCCCGCCTGACACCCCAGCAAAGTTTCCCGAGCTCGGTGGCGAGAGGGGAGGAGGGATGTGAGATCCTTCTCCCCGCAGCGCACAGCTGGGCTTCCAGCCTCGGTTCTGCTGGGACTAGCCATGGCTTTGTCATCCTCGACTGAAGGGAGAAGGTGAGACCCAGGGCAGCCGCTCTCTCCATCGCCTTCCCTGGCTCCAGGCTCCAACCCAGGTAAGTATCCTCCCCTTCCAGACACCGAGGCTCTCTCTGACCCTACCAGAGAGTTTCCCAGCAGTTTGCACAGGAAAAAAAGTCTTGTGCTACTCCTGGCAGCTAAATGTTGCATGCCTGTGTTTGTGAGCCTGCCTGTGTGGGGTGGCTGTCGCTGTCTGACTGCAATTTCAGTTTGCTGATCATTGTCATTATTTTTCTGTGCCATCACACCTCTGGAAAGGGGACTCATCTCTGGTCTGTCAAATATTTGCGTTGTACTGCTGCACTGAGATGGTGTGGAAGGATGACGGCTCAATTTCTCTCCACTACAACTAAGAGGGAAGCGTGCTTAGCTGTACATGCTGCTGGTGCTGCTGCTATGGCTTTAAACAATGCTCCTAAAATGCTGGCTGAATATGTCAGTATGCCCTTCAAGCTCTAGGAACTCTCAGAGATATGGATGAAAGTCTGTGCCCCTGAGAGTATAGGGAGAGGTGACTGTTCCCCTGGAAGGAATCATTATAGCCTCTGGATTTCCATCATGCCAGCTTGAGTGTGCAGCTTTTATTTTTGCATAGCAGTGCTTGCAGTAGTGCATTTCAAGCTGAAATATTGTTTGGAGAAGAAACCTACACTATAACTGATAAGAAAAGAACCTGTTTGAAACAAAGAGCCCAAAGAGAACTTCTTCCACTCCTGTTGGAACAGAAGTTGGTCATTTTGATCAGGATAATTTGGCTGAAAAGCTGGTAATTTTTTAAGCCATTGATTTCACTGTAGTGAAAGGTAAGAGCTGCCAGATATCCTCAGGCAGGTCAGCAGTGAGGAGCTGACCCACATCAGCCCATCCTTGTGGCTAAGAAGGGGATGGAGAAGCATCAGCCTGTGCTTTAGGAGATGACAGAAGAGCAAAGATGCTTCTGTTGTACATGACAGTCAGAATAAACATGGGCTTTATGTTGTCATGGGGCCTCGTTAGGTAGAGGATAGCGTAAGGCATTCTGGGGCTTTGGTTTCTTTTGTGCGTTATCCTCCACTGCTCTGTTGGCTTTCTCAGCCCCATGTCATCTGGTGGTCTAACAGGAATCCCTTATGTATAATACCCGATGTTTCATATGGAGATCAAGACAAAAGCAACCACTGATCTACATTCTATGTGTTCCCAGTCCAAACATTTCTATGTGCTCTTAGTTACCCTGTGGTGTGTGTGCAGATCATGTTCTGGCCCTGCAATCATGCTTGACTTCCAAGATCTTCTGCCCCCAGTCTGATGGGAGAGGTTCCAGGCAGGAATCTCCAGTGAGTCCATTGTTTTCTGCTGGGAAAGGTCCATTACCCCATGTAGGTGCTGCAAGCAAAGAAGAGGGGAAAGAAGTTTTGCCTTGGACAGAGCATGGCCAGAACACTTCTGGTGCAGCTGTAGAGAAGGTGTGACAAGCTTAAGCCCCTGTGCTCAGGGATCTGTAACGATGAACAAAAATTACCAGGCAGAGAAAATGAGCTATGAGGAACCATGCTGGGTGATATCTCTGCAGCCTTGAAAGCAGCCAGAAACCACAGGGTCTCTTTGGAGTGGCTACAGGTGCCCACTGACAGATGGGATGGGCAACAGGTTGAAGCTCCTCTTGAAAATCCCAGGGGCAGCCAGACCTCTGGTGATGCCTTGCCTAAGAGCAGAAGCAGCTGGAATGTTTAGTGTCCTGCTGGAGCCCAGCTGCCTGGCTCTTCCAAGAGGGAGAATTCCTTCAGACTGGAAGCAGGTGAGTGCTGAGAAGCCAGGTGGAAGAAAGCTGATGGAGTGAATCTGTGATGTTTTTTAACCATGAGAAGCCCCACAGTTCCCCAGGGAGAATGTGGGGCAAACCAAGGGGAAGAGCCACACCGGGCTGTCTGCAGCCTCTATGTGTGAAAGGTTTGGGCTGGCATCTGCAGGAGCTGGTCTGCAAGCAGTGCAAAAATGTGTCTTTAACCAGAAGCTATTTTGCTGCTGGTCCAGGGCTGGTGAAAGAGGCAGAATCAGGGCTCCAGCTCCCATCAGCATGCCAGGGTTCCCAGACAGAACAATAGGACACTGCTAGGTAAACATGGATGTGTGTTAGCCTGGATGATCGAGAAAATGCCCTTTCTCTCTCACACGCTCTCAGTATCCTGAAAAATCTTTGCCTGCTGAGTGACCTCTCCCCAGTCAGGCATCCCCAGATGAGGAAGGATTTAATCCTGTGATGCACCTGTCCCTGTCAGCTCCAGCTGTCTCACTGAATAGGAACTCTGCTGAAAGTTGACTGCTGCACACATTCAGGTCTAAACAAAAGCTCAAGCCAAGGAAATGAGATATGACACCTGACAGAGCAGCAGAGAGCTTTGCCACAGCTGGAGTTGCCAGAAAATTGTATAACCTAGGAAACATGCTGAAAATGCCCGGCTGATCCCACTGGCATGTTTCAGTGTGATGGGTGATGGCTTATTATTTGTTGTTGCTTTTTTGTTTGTTTTTGTGTTTTTGTATGGTTTTGGGGGTTTGTTTTGTTTTTGTTTTGTTTGTTTTGTTTTTTTTGTTTAATTTAGTGGCTACATAGTGTTGATAGCACAACAGAGATTCTTGGTTCTTGCCATAGAAACTGAGTGGTATCAGTTTTTTGCTGACAACACTTTTGAAAGGGATTTGACAGGAGAGGAGGGAAGAAGCTAGGGAGCTAGGCAGGAGAGGAAGGAAGAGCAGACTGCTATTGTTTGCAATCCAGCTGGGAAGAGAAATGCTCTCCTGCCTGTAAAATCAAAGACATCACCAGCAAACTGCTGACAAATTGGCTTCTGGCAATTTGACTTCCCAGCAAGTATGGCAAACACAAATCCAGCTCTCATCACATCCAATAATCTCCTCCATGGAGAAGCTGCTACCGCCAGTTAGAGTTGTGTTACTGCCTTGGGTCCTAGACAGATCCCCACACAGGCTCTTTTTCAACTTCAGCATCTCAGTTTCCATGACCCTCCATCCTGGAGCTGATACTGCTCATGCTCAAGCCTTATAGAAGTTTGGGTTTATGGCTGCCGAGGCAAACAAGATTCCCAGTCCCCTTCTGTGGGGTCTCCTGTGATCACACCAAAGATGGTGAGATGCATGGTAGGAAGCATGGTGTAGCTGACCAAACACCCACATTTGCTCCATTTTATTACAGACTTGTGTGACTGACAGGGTGTCATTCAGTTTCTGTGGATGGCTTTTGTATCACCAAGCATCCAAGTGTTACCTGCTCGAGGGATCTCCAGGGTTGCCTCTCTAGTCAGCTCAGCCTCCCAGTACAGACATTTTTGGGGATGTTCTGGGTCATCTTCTGGGACCTTTTATTCCCCACTGGCTGGAAAGGCAATCTGGATGACTCATTTCAATTACTGGAGAACTGAGACATGGAGCAAAGCGTCCCCCTTTCTGTCACAATTGTGGACCATTACCCATTCAATAATACATCACCCTGGTACTGCAGCGAGGGGTGCTCAGGGCAGTGCTGGATTCTGTTATTTTGGGCAGGTGTTGGGTGGGTGGTGACAAACCCTGTGAGACCAGCTGTGGCACAGGCTCTGGCCATGGCACGCTCGGATTCACTTGGGCATCATCCACATGGATAGCAAAGGACATGGAGCACGCTGGGCTCAGTGCTCCAGCCTGAGAGTGACCACATGTGACGCCCACAGTCAGAGAGAGTTCAGCCTTGAAAGCAGGCTTGGATTTGTGCTTAGTTGCTGGCACCAGCAAACCCGGAGGAGATGCTGGTCATCAGGAATGCGGGGGGAGGAAGGTGCTTTGGTTCATTGCTCTCACAGCTGCTTCTTCATTCCCCTCCAGGATTTCAAGGCAACAGGAGACTGGAAACAGCCTTCTTAACACAGCTTTTGCCCTGTGAGGACTGAGGTGACCTCCAAGACTCTTCCCAGCATGTTCAGTGAAAAGAGCAGCGCTTCTTTGTCCCAAAAACCCACCCAGAAAAAGACCCGACCCCAGGGCCTCCCCTCCCCTGCTCTCTGCTGTGCCTGTGGACTCTGCATCATGCTAGCAGGGATCAACATCACCTTAGTGGGAGCATTTGCCTTTGGGACCTTCCTCCCTGTGAACAACCCTCCCATCATCATCGGACCCATCTTGTTGGTGGTGGCCTTCACGTTCTTCGGTGCCTGCTGCATCTGCAGCCGGAGGCCCCCAGCCCACGGGGCCCGAAAATCCAAACCAGGTTCTAACATTGGGCTCATCAAACCTGGCAACACAGCCTTTGAAATTGAAACCAGCGAGCACACGGTGCAGGACACCACCGCTGTCCAGCTGAGCCCCACAAATTCCCCCATCTCCTCCAAAAAGTCCACACCGGTTCATGAGAACGCCAAGGCTTGCAAACTCTTCACCATGGAAGGCAACGGGCCGGTGGCCAAATACACCACAGGGGGAGAGGCCATACAGCTCAACCTGCCCAGGGACCTGGCCACATCCTAAACCCGGGCAAAGATTTTGTCAGCAGCCAGCCAAACGCTGCAATGGGTGGGCTGGAAATGTGCCATCAGTCAGAGGTGTGGGGAAGGTGCTTGTGAAAAGCCAGCAGTCAGGTCTCTCTCAACCACTTTAACAGAGATGCATGCAACAGCAGGAAAAAAAAAAAAATCCAGATTTTTGCTGAAACATGTCCATTATACAGTTTTAAAAAGAAAACTGGTAATGATGCTGCTGTGAAAAGATGATCTTGGTTCCTGGAAATAGGCTGCCATTTTTGGGGAGCAGATAGGAAGAGGGGAATGAATTAATTTGTCTGCTATAATGTGGAAATGTGACAGCTGGAAGGAGAGACTACATGGGACTGACAAATGACAGCTCTTTCTTCTCAGAAGTGAAGCAATTCTTGGACATAAAAGAAGCAGGAATGCAGTAAATTACAGCTTGCTGCCACTCAGTCACAGAAGATTTCAGCATTTTTAGTGCCAGATTTTTTGGCAGTAGGGACAAAGCTATGTCTTTGCTACTGAAAAAGCAGTGTGAAACCATCTCTCCTCTGTCAAAAATTCTTGCCCCACCTTGTCCTCCTTCGGGTGATTTTACCGCCCATTCTAAGAGAAGGAACCACAAGGATCACAATCAGCACTGGTATTTTCCTCTCATGTTAATGAGTTTGAGCTGCAGCTGTGCTACTCCTCACAGTGTATTTCTTGGAAGATCAGTCAGGCTGAATCCTTGGGGATAAGCTCCCGGGGTAACCAGAGACTAACAGGAGCCTGCAAATTTCATTTTTGGGCCTTGATTATGTATTGAGCACTAGGCAACACTCTTCCCATATTTTTGTGGAAGGCTGGCCTGGGACATGCCTCGGGGCAGGGGGTAGATAACTGTATGGACTTCAGAATAGCTGTGCTGGAAGATGGTGACTGTACCACCTTCCCTGAAGTGAGATCCACTGCCCAGGAGCGGAACCTTGCTGCAGGAAATGGGCTGCGCAGTGTACTCATGGGCTTGCAAAGCAGTGGGATGAGTTTGCAGAAGAGAATTTATCAAGAGCTGTTCCAAGCAAAGAAGCCCCCTCTGCCTCAGAAAGACCCTAATCTGATGGAATAATGCTGCAAAGGATTTGTGTTCTTCTCTGGATGATTCTGGCTGGGAACACGGTTCTGTGCTGATGGGCTTTGCTCTGATTCCTGTTCACGTGTGGGAGCTGGGACCAGTATGAGGAAGGACAGCACTGATAGGCAGGACTTGTATGTGCAGCAGCAAGAGAGTGGATTTTGAGTAGGAATGACTGCACAGGTCCTCTGTTTATGGTAACTCTATATTTGAAATGAGTTTTTTGGGACTTTGAGTGACAAGGAAATCATCTGGACCATACTACATCACTTCAGTGGCCCAGCTAGCCCAGAATCCAATATCTGACAAGGCTGATAGCAAGGTCTGAAGAAGAACATAAAGATGGGAAAACCAGGATGCTGCTTGCCAGAAGTGCTTTCCCAGCTTCCAATGTGCTATTGCTTAGGAGCTTCCTGAGCTGGAAGTGGTGCCTGTATGTAGCAGCCCTGAATAGATTTCTCCCCCATGAAATAATCCATTTGCACCTTGACTGTCTCTCAATTCTCATCATTTGTGATCCTCCAGCAGAGAGTTGCGCACTTTGGCTTATTTTCATCCTGCATCCTACTACCTCCCTTTGATGGCTCAAATTTCCCAGCTTAGAAGGGTCAGCAAACAGCCCATGCCCTCACCACCAGTCGGGTTTTCTGAGATGTGTTTTCCATGTCATGTTCTCTCCAGTCATCTCTCTCTTACAGCACTTTACATCTCTTGTAGCCAGAGGAAGGAAACACTTCCCATTTAGCCCAGCACCAGCTGCTTGCTCGGCTGAGGACAACACAGCCCTGAGGCTTTAGCCATCAGAACTCCATGTAGAGAGAGGTGGGAGGGCTGAAGGTGAAGTTCTGGAGGAGAGAGAGGGGTTGTGGCATGGCCAAGGCTCCCCTTGGCCACCAGGTACCTCTGTGTGGCCAGGCTGTGAGAGCCATGTGGGTGCTGTGCCGTGAACCACGTGCAGCCATGTGGGAGCTGGAGAGAAAGGCCATGGTGCTTACAGAGGCCATGCAGGAGGTGTCCTGGTTGCTCTGGGGAGCCCCTGGGCACCTGATGGTCCCTGCATGAGCCCAGGTAGGATGAGGTTGAAGTAATTCCTTGACAAAAGGTTAACCAAAGAGTTGTAATGTGAGTCCTTGAGTCCTCCAGCAGTTTGCTGCCTCCAACAGCTCCTTCTCCACCAAGGAATTACATCTTGATTTTAGCAGGATGGATCTGTACGGATTAGGAGGAGAAGGGTGTTTGTGTAGGGCTGGGTAGATGCAGGTTCAAGTCTTTGGTACAGCCTCCAGGTCCTGGGCAAGTCATTGATTTGTGCTGTGAGAGGGCAAGCACCTGCTCCCAGCTCCATGGAAATCTGCTTTAAGGATGAGCATTGCCAAGGAGCAGGGTTGGTATTGGCACACCTGAATGTGGAGATTGCTCCGAGGTGGATGGGTCTGCACGGCCTGATCCCTGTGTGATTTTCCTTAGTGCTCATTTTCTCGGGGAGCTCTGCCCCCAGCACTGCCTGCCCTTTGGAATGCAAGAGCTGCTGGGCTGAGAAAAAGGCTCCCTCAATTTTTGCCTGCCCATGAGTGCTGTAGCAATTAAGCAGAACAGCTTGCTGATGTAGGTTTGATTCCCAGCTTGCTGGCCTCACTAGCATACGGCAGCTTGGAAGTCTTTTAGAGACATTTTCCATGTGAATATGGTTACTGCAAGAGTTTTCTTTGAGCACTCGGAGCCAATTAGTAAAATCAAGTGATAAGCACACAATTTCTTTCTTTGTTCACTGAAGTCTTGAAAGCCAGGACTGGAGAGTATCCTGGAATCATTCCTTATCACAGCTGCCCTGTGATATGCCACCAGAGATGGATAATACAGTGCCTAACCGAGAGATGACAACCAGCAGAGATGGTGTCTGGGCAGGCACAGGGGCAGGACCAGTGACATGCCGATGCCCTGGTGTGGTGGTTGTGTCCAGCAAGCTGTGAGCACAGCTGCCTGCCCAGCAAGGTGGCCATGAGAACATCAGCTGCCTTCCTGCTCTTGCCTTCTTCTGTCTTTTGTAATTTCCATGTCTGTCTGTCTGCTCACCCCCATGATCAGCTGTGCCTGATGTTGTTGTGAATCTCGTGCCTCCTTGTGTAGTGGGAGATAAGGAGAGTTCCTAGTTCTCCAAGTCAGCATTTCTGGTGTGAGTCTTTTTTTTAAAATTGCTATTTCTGTGTGTGCAAGGTGGAATTTGGAAAAGAGAGACACATTAAAATAATTGCACTCAGAAAGCATTTGGCCTGCCTGCTTTTTCATTCTAACAACCACCTTCTCCTTTATCTCCAGACTGTGTGTGCCCCAATCCTGTCTGTGTTCATTTTGCCTCGTTCTCCTCACTCTCCTGCTTGTTTTCCCAGACAGTGCTAGTAGCTGCAAGAAAAAAGTGTCCCTAAGAATTCACATTGCCTCTCAAATGCCACTTTTCCTTGAAGTCCTGGTTGCCTAACACTAGTCCCACTGCAGACTCCCACTATCATTGCTTTGACTGACACAGGAATAACCAAATCCAGCCATTTTGGCTGCAGGTGGGTGTTTAACCCCCAGCTGGGTACCTGAACAGGCCAGATGTGAACTGTGGGCCTCTGGGATCTCAGGGACACAGGAAGAGCAGGGCTGTGGGCTGGGGTGGGTGAGGACTGTGGGCTGTTCTGATTCAGTGTCTCTGAATCAGAGAGGACTGGACTGGATTATTTCAGCTGATCCTCCCCAGCCCTGGGTAGAGATGATATTTAATTTATGGTGCAGGGGAGGGAGTTGTATCTGTGTGTGCCTGTGTGTGTCTAGGATTGGTGCTGTCACCTTTCCGTGCTCCTTCTGGGCTTAGCCCAACATGGTCTCTTGGAGATGAGTCAAGGAGGGGTGGCACAGTGAGAATAAAGAGGATTTGAGAGCCTTGCAAATTCACCTCGTCAAAGGGCTTCTCTCCCATGTGCAGCCAAGTGATTTGAGATGAGAGGAAATCTCTCCATTCCAGGCAGCCTGGCTGGTTAAAGACCTGAGAAATTAGCTGGCTAAGAAGGCTCCACTGACAATGTGTGTAAAATGAAAACCTTTTCCCTTCAGAAAGGATTTTTTTGACCATTAGGAAAAACTCCCTGGAAAGGTTTTTCCTTTTTAAAAGTGAGGCCAGAGCAAAAAGCACAGAGGAGAGTTTGCTGAGCATCCACTGCCATCCTCCTGGACTTGCAGCCTGTAGCATTCCTGCTACAGGAATTCCTGCTACAGCAGCTGCTCTGCACTAACCTGAGCTTCTCTTTCCATCTGGAAGAATAAACCAGAAACATTCTATGAAATGTAATTAGCTTTTTCTAATTTCCAGCCCAAATTTATCTGTGGCTGGTTTATTTCCTTTTATCCTTCTACCAACAATGGCTTTTAACCAAGATACCTTTTAACCTCCTGGAAATTTTTATCCCTAAAACATTTTAGGTTTGCTGCAGATCTCCTGGAGCTTTTCTTTCAATGGGCTGAGCTGACTCATTCCTTCCATCCTTCCCTCCTGAGAAATGCTCACCTTTGCCCAGGAGCCCTTACTTCTCTCTGCTTTATTCCTCTGATTTTGGCTCAGAAGCTCCATGAATGCTCCTGAACAGCCATTCTTTTGCAGGACTCCCAAGTTCACAGTGAAGTACAAACCTTCCAGGTCTGTCTTGTGCAAGAAACTGGGTGTTTTCCTTGCATAAGGAAAGGAAGAGGGGAAAAAAATCCCTGAAAGAGCAAAAACATCCATGAAAATGTGAAATTTCCATTTGCAGAGTCCCTCTGTTAAAAAAAAAAATAAAATGAGCTTTTATGCCATTAGTCTCCATTGAGTCCATGGCAAATGTGCTCAATTTAAAGGTTGAAAGGCTGTTTTTCTCCAACTGTCAGATGTTGTCAGCTCAGCTGAGCTTTCAGCAGCCATGGGAGAGACCCTCAGACACCACCAGCACCCCCAACTACAACATGCTCTAGGAGAGGTTTGAGAATTTGTTTAAAACTCCTGGATTTCAGACTGATGACCCCAGGGAGCTCCTTGTTTGGGGTGGCCCTGCCACATGTCCCCAGAGTGATGTGAAGCCACAGCAGATGGCCATCCTCTCCAGCAGCACAGCCCTCTGAATGCATCAAGGATGTGGAGCAGCTCCCTGCTGCTGTCTCGCACAGTTTGCTTTCACACACTTCCTAAGGAAGCCAGGAGCTTGACTTCTTTAATTTCAAAATTAATTTGAAGATCTTGGAGATTGACCCCATGCAGTGGTGGCCAGTCTGGAGGTTTCTGCTGTCCCAGCTGCCCCCGTGCTGACCCAGAGAGCTCCAGCAAGGAGGTGACCACAGCTCACCCAGTGAACGCCCCAGGCTGCAGAAGGCAGCTGGGCCATCAGGGCTGGTCAGCAAGGGTTGCTCCACACAGGCTCCTTCCCATGGCTCTGTTCCATCTCTTTTACAAAGCCTGGGCAGAGGAGATTTCGCTGTTTCCACCAGCACAATTCTGCTACTCATCATCACCCTCAGCCTGTCTCTGCAGGACCTGCACACACTGACCTGGCTGTGAATCCTCAGAGCACAGACAGTGCTCCTCCAGGCCTGGGAGGACAGATGATGTTTTTCAAGGCATTCACACACACAGAGTCCCCAGGAGTTTTTCCAGGGAGCCCAAAGTCATCTGGAAATTTTGATTTCTTGAAATTGGTCTGTCCTGAGAATACACTGGTTCTCATGATGCGTTTGCCAGGAAATAAACTTCCCAGGTTCCAGATGAAATTTCCGATCCAAACACTTGCGCGTTGCCCTATTACTCAATCCTCCAGG
Source organism: Anomalospiza imberbis (assembly GCF_031753505.1). Taxonomy (NCBI): domain Eukaryota; kingdom Metazoa; phylum Chordata; class Aves; order Passeriformes; family Viduidae; genus Anomalospiza; species Anomalospiza imberbis. The sequence continues at coordinate 22,924,343 of NC_089689.1, read as the reverse complement.
CACCCCTAAAAAAAGATCTCGCTGAACTCTGTCTCCACATAAGGACCAAACTTCAAAGGCAGCTTTGGGACTACAGCTCCTTATCAGACCCCCTGTTTTCAATCAAATCCAGAAAGCCAGATTTCTCTGCAGCAGTGCTTTTAATGAGCCACACCTCTGAAAAATCTGTATACCCTCCCCAAACCATCTCAGTAGGTTTCTCCTGCTGAAATCTTCACTGGAGTTTCTCACATCCATCTGCTGTGACAGCAAATATAACTTCATACATAGTGCTGTGGCCTGGTGCCAGATGGATATTTGATGAAGTTATAAAGTCAGACAGAAAAATGATTTCTTTTGCTGGTATGTAGGCAGAAAAGATGCTTCTTTTGGAGACAAATCCCTCTCTGTTGTTACCTCGGCATGAGAAATCAGTTTGATCTATAGTTCATCTTTTTATCTCCAGCTGAGCCAGGCAAACATGATGCTATCATTAGGAGCTGATCCTCCTTCCCCCATGGCAAGCAGCTGGTGCTTTATCCCTTTTGCTGTCTCCAGGTCTCTGCAGTCTCCATTTGGAGGCAGATTTTACATGTGGGAAGGACGTGCTGCTGGCAAACCCAGGGGGTCTGGCTTCTGCAGCTCACTCAGGGGTGGGCACATCACTGCTGCCTGCACCCCAAGGCTGCTTGTGCAAATCAGTAGCCAGCTTTGTTTTCTGGGAGCCTTTCACAGGGCCATGGAGTTCACTGGAGAAAAATAACCTTTATCTGGCAGCTACAGATGCACCTGGGAGTGGCAGAGCTGTTTGCTCCAGAGAGGTAAGCCCAGGCAGCAGAGCACAGAAAGCTCCCTGAGGTTTCCTTTCCAGCTTCATCCCTCATGGTGGTCTACAAATGGCTTTGCTTTCTTATCCTTTGTCTGAAAATACCAACCTGCCCCAAAACTTTTGCTGTGTCCTTGCTGAAAAAATGGATTTTCATAGCCATAAATCTCTGGAAATCTCTCTGAATGTGGTCTGACACCATGTAGATATCCAGCAGCCCCTGGGTGCTGTATGGATGCAGTAGGGCAGTTCCTGCTCTGGGTAAAGAGAAAGACAACTGGCAAGAAAGGAAATTGAGGCACAGAGCTGAAAAGAGGGAGCTCAGCTTTTCCCAGGTAAGAATAAAGCCACAACTCTCAACATCTGTAACATCCCAGGGCAGGGACTTTCATGCCTTAATCCTGTGTTGTGTGGAGATCTACCTGCTTGTGTGTGCTGGCTTCCTTTGAAGGAGAGGGAGGAAACACCATCTCTTTTCCTGATTAAACCTCAAAATACTCCTCTTGGGTGGGCCAGATTCAGACACCCAGTAAATGCATGCAGAATCCCTTGTTCAGGGCAGCAGTCTCTGAGGGTCAGAAATACAGAGATGGGTTTTCTCTGCAGGGAACTGAGGGATGAGTTCTAAATTGGGATGAATTCTGAACTGACTGAATGATCCTGTTGGATGTTGTTTTCCTGACTTGATGCATTTCTCTGGCACAGGGCTGAATTTCCCAGCAGCTCTGGGCTACATATGTTTTCATAGAGCCTCATTAAATACATAGCTTCAGTTCTGAAAATCACATTTGTTCTAAATAAGGGCTGTCTGCTGGGAGAATTAATTCCTCTGACTTAAGTCACCTCCCTGGAAGTGATGCTGTTGTCTTCGATTTCATGGCTGGGATGATTACACTTTTCCAACACGAAAAAATAACGAGATTAGGGAATTTGTGGCAATGAAGGCAAAGAGGAGGAACTGGCTAACAAAAAAGGAAGATAAATTGAATTTTCCTATTAAAAGAAAAGGAAATGCCTACTTCACAGAAACAATTTTGCTTTGGGGAATAACAATGAGGGAAACTCCTTTTGAACTAAAGTTTCTTATAAAACATCTCAGGTCCGTTGCCACATTCAAGAAGCTTTGTGATAATGGCAGTTACCACCCACCCATCAGCAAGGCTGTGGGTAACCCTCTGTCCATGTGAAACAGGGAGGAAAACCCAGGACTGTGTTTTCCCTGAGGATTTAGGCAAGCTAACAGTGAGCCTGTGGGCTTCTGGCAGGACGTGGTTGGTGGAGGGACATTCCAGGATGTAGGGGCAGTGGGGAGATGCCAGACCACACTTAAACTGAACTTGTCAGAGTTTGCTGGTGGGAACAAAGTTGTCAGAGCAACTTTTTACACAGGCAGATAGTGATAGAACAGGGTGGAAGTGGTTTCAAAAGTTCTTTTAAAACTAAAAAGGAGAGATTTACATACTAAGAAGAAATTCCTTACTCAGAAGGTGATGAGGAACAGGAACAGGTTGCTCAGGGAAGTTGTGGAAGCCCCAACCCTGGAAGTGCTTGAGGCCAGGCTGGATGGAACCCTGAGTAACCCAGTTTAGTGGGTGACATCCCTGCCCACGGCAGCAGGGTTGGAACTGGATGATGTTTACTGTCCCTTCCAGCCCAACAGATTCTATGATTCTATCTGGTGGGGCTGATCTCTGCCTGTGCACACATAGCATACGTGGGCACCCCACACTCCTACTGCCAAAACTCAAAGGACCAGCCAGCTGATGTTCCTCTGTGATGCCAGGGATGGGAAGAAAACACCCCCCCTGGGAGGGACAACTGCTAAAGGGAAAGGCTCTTCTTTGGTGACACTGGGAACACTTTAACACTCACAAAATCATTAGGTTTAATGTTTCTGTTATTTTGCTGTCAGTTCTCCTAATGGTGCACAAGCAGCATGGAGTTGAGTGAGTCATAGAAGTAATTATTAACTAGTCTATGGCACTGAAAAGGCATTCAAAGTTCAATTCAGCACCAGCCCCAGTCGATGTGCAGGGTGTACATTCATTAATGAGCAGGTGCTAAATGCTGAGGAGAGAAAAGGAAAGAGCCCATTCCATATGAAATATTTTGCCTCATTATTCCCCACAGGGAAAAAGATAGCAGCAGGTGGAGGGAATAAATAGGAGTAAAAGTATAGATCTTGATCCTCATATTTTTAAGGGCATTTGAAAGACAGGCACTCTGGGTTTTGCTCCATCAGTCCTTAGACTGATGTGGAGACTCAGAGGTGTTGGCATCTGTAGGTGGAAAGCATGGCAGGAAGCTGTTCCAACAAAACTTGGGAGTCTGAGTGGAAATAAACAGGCAAAAGGGATGTTTTGGAGGTGGGGAACTGGATGTGCCAGGAGGTGAAGTGATGTGACTAAGGTCACATAAGGATTTGGTGAAAGAGGAGAAAGACTGCTTAGAGTTAGTGCATCTTGTGACTCACCCAGCAGACTTCCCCTTTTCCTAGATGTGCTTTCTGCTGCAGACACACGGCCACCCTTCCAGGCAGACTTGTAGCTGGGGAGACAGAAGTACATCAACTCTCTCCCAGCCGCCTGTCCTTCCTCTGCCCAAGGCTCAGTACCTGCAGGAAAATGACAGAGCAAAAGTTCACATCAACAGTGCCAGCCTAGCCTGGGAGGCTGGGTTTGTGTAAGACTTTAAATTCTGTTATATTTCCAGGTTCTGGGGAAAAGGTTTTGTTTCAGTTTGGAGAGCAGGTGTGATAAAACACATTTCTGAAGGTGGGAAGATGTCATCTCCTGAGATGAGCGGCAACTACAGACCCTGCAGATATGTCATGGGTCTGGGCAGGGGAGGACCCAAGGCACTTGATTTGCATTTCATGAGCATGGATCTGTGTGAATAAAAGTGAAGAGTCACTCAGAGGAGGTGATGGGGCTGTTGAGAGTGAGAACAGCAGTGATCTGTCTTCTTCCATGGTGTGTGAAGCAGGGTGGTGGTGATGGGATAGGAACTTACCTGTGTCAAGCCACAGGCAGCTTCCTGGGGGACTGAGTCCATCCCCATGGCCACAGGGGTGAGGTGACCTGCTTGTGTGTCCCGTGGGAGCAGAGCTGTGGCAGACAACACGTGGCTAGGGCTGGACAGCCTTCTCCAGGGCCTTGGGGATGCTGTGCATTCCACCACAGGGCTCTTGCACATCCCCTGGCACCCAGGGAGGACTGAAGAGCCTTCTTGCCCCTCGCAGCCCAGGACTGGTGTCTGTCTGCCCCTGCACTGCAGCAGCTCAGCCTCTGATTTTGCATTTGAGGCAGGTTCATGGTGATTCCAGTTCGCATTCACAAATCTCTGATGCTGTCTCTGGTGCTGTCATGGGGCAAGGGAGCCTTGGGGGAAGGGGATTCACCAAAAGGATGGATTGAAGGGTTGAAATGGCTTTTTTGTTTTTCATATGAGTGAGCAACAAGAATACCTCCAGCTTATTTGACTCTCACAGTTTCTTCATAATCTTCTAACCTTGCCTTTTCCCCCTGTGTCCAGTATCCTAGACCAATGATACCCTTGCAGAAAAAATGCAGTGGAAACCAAGGACTCTCACAAATATATGAGTCAGGGAGTCAACATATTCTAATGAAACCTGCTTTGGTGATGAGTTCCAGACAAGCTCTGAGCAAGGTTTCACATTTCAGCTTCACGGGTTGTTGGGACTGCTGTGATAACTCTGCTTCTAAATGAAAGCAAGCCTGTGGGGGCTCCTCAGATTGTTTCCATTCAGATGATGCCTCCAGCTGCCCCCAAAAGCTGAGTTCCACAGCAGCAAAAAGAGCTTTATAGCCTTGACTCTAATTAACTCCCCACAGCAAGAGCCACTTTGGCTGTAACGCACCAGTGGCTTTCAGATATGCCATTTATCAGCTCCCTAAATGCAATCAGAGCCAGTTTGATCCAATTAGGCAGCAGCAGTACAGGATAGCACCATGCAGCCTGTGTGCTGCAGCACTCAGGACAAGGAAATGCAATGCTGGAAGAATGCAACCTCCCCATCTAGGGTACAGTGTCATCATCCTTCCATGTCAATCCCTTTCTGTGTCTAAGGTGAAAGTCCTCTAACAGCACCTCAGTGTCTGCCAAAGGCTGAGCCTGTAACTCTTGCATCTCCTGTAGACAAGCCTGTTTGTCTCTTCCAACCTGCAGTGGGGTTTATGGTGCCAAGAAATTTCAAGGATCATCCAGATTCAAACCCCATCTATGGGCAGGGACACTTTCCCCTACACCAGGTTGCTCAAAGCCCAATCCAACCTGGTCTTGAGCATTTTCAGGGATGTGGCAGCCACAACTTCTCTGGGCAACCAGTGCCAGTGCAACCAGTACCAAGCACCCTTTTCCCATCACTATCTGCCCACGTAAAAGGTCTCTCTTGCTCTCTTTGTAAGCTCTCCTCAAATACTGGAAGGCTGCAGTGAGGTCTCCCCAGAGCCTTTCCTTCTCCAGGCTGAACCACCCCACCTCTCAGTCTGTCTTCCCAACAGAGGGGCTCCAGCCCTCTGAGCATCTTCATGGCCTCCTCTGGATTCACTCCAGCAGGTCCTGCCCCTTCTGACCTTGAGGACTTACCCTGGGGACAGTTTTTGAGCTGGGGAGGGTTCTCTCCTCATCAGCCAAGACTGCAGTGGGCACACAAGAGGTGTTGGAAAGGTCTCGTTTGTGCATGGATTCTCCCTGTTGTGTTTTTCTGATGTTCTGCTAATGGTGCTCATGGAGGGACCAGTGAAGCTGCTGCTTCCCCCATTTTCTGTGTGCTTTTGTCTGCACAGCTCTGTGCTGGTCTCAGTCTGGATTCTGCCCTTTTGCCAGAGTCCAATCCCTACCATCTTAGGCCAAACTTATAGGGCCAAATTGCACCCAGAAACAGCCAGCATCACCTCAAATGATGGTGTCATCCCTGAGCATATGTGGTCACCACAACTGTCAAACCAGAATTTCCTGCAGCTATTAAAATACAGGAAGCCTTGCACTACCTTAGCTAAAGTTGTGCAATTTCCCCTCTTCTTACAAAAAAGAAACCAGCAACCACAGATCACAGATCTTGCTTCTCTTTTTGGTTTTGCCCCCGGGGAGCTGACTCCATCCTACATCATTCTGTTGGGCCACTTGCAAACCCATCCTTCCCCAGAGCCACCTGTTTAATGCTGAATTAATTTACATTTCTTTTAAGTGCTTGTGTTTGCTTTAGCAGACAGGCTATGAGTTATTGCCTGATCTGCTTTTCTGCTCAGGAGGCTACAAGGGCCTCATTAAACAGAACAGAATATGCAAAATGAAAGGTGACTTACCCACTGAGCAATACTGAAGTTTGGAAACACCAGGCAGCAAGACAAGAGCTTTTACATCACTGCCTGCAAAGCTTTTTGCCCTGAGTTCAGTGTTTACATAAAATTATCATCAAGCCATGAATTTCACTGAAAACTGGCAGTCTGACTGACTGACTCCCCAGCAGTCAGCACATGAAATAGATCCCATTCGGTGAGCACCAGCTGTATGGAAAGTGGGTCTTCTCCAGACTGATTGATGAGGAGGTACCAATACCAGGAGCTGTCTGCTTGAGGGATGAGGCACCTTAAAGCAGTGGCTTGGTTTTGATGGACGCCAGAGATCAGATCCTGAGGAGCAGAGCAGATCAGGTGGGATCTGAGCAAGGAGAGACTCGATGCTGCTGGAGAGGGAAGAAGAGCTGAGAGCCAGCAGGCACAACCAAGGGGCTGGAATTGGGGTTGGGGCTGGGGATTAGACCAGAAGTGCTTTCTGCTGCCTTTGATACATCAGGTGGGAAGTGTACCCAAGAGGACCATTTAGGCTGGGTGCTGCCAAGGTCTGCTCTGAGCAGCTTCACCAGAGGTTAAAACCAGAGGCACAGAGCATCGGGGGACTGGAGTGATTTTGGCACTGGATGCAGTGGTTCTTGCAGCAGCAAGTGCAGCTACCAGTGCCTGAGAGATGCTGTGAAGACACTGGGGCAGTGAAGGCAAAACAGCACAGTGCTGGCACTTGGCAGGAAGAGACAACATTGATTATGAGTCTCTTTTCCCACTGAGTCGCTGCTTCCCACCAGATAAAACCAGATTTAGCATCCTTGGAACTCCTGGGCTACTGGACTGCTGTCCTGTCAGCCTGGCCAAGCCTGTGCCATGTCTGCCCCTTCTCTGATGCCCACAAATCCCCAAGTGTCACCTCCTTCTCCTCTGTACCTGCTTTGTTCCCCTCTCCCCATAGCTCTGGGGGCCTGCAATGAGCTTGTGAACCAGGGAGATCCTTTCCCCTCTTTTTCTTTCTTTTTTTTTCCTTTCTCTTTTATATTCCTCTTTTAGCTTTATCAGGCAGTCTAATAAAATATATTGTCTCTCCCTATAAACCTTGCCTCCAGAGACTTAACCGCACTGAGGTTGCTATAACAACAACCGAGCTCTTTGCCAGCAAGAAACGAAGGAAAAAGGTACTGGGAAAACCAAGGGAGAGTTCAGCAGAGAGACCCCCCTGCAATGTGTCACTTTATCCCTGTGAGGGGCAGGATAAGGCAGAAAGGCACAAAGGAGAAGCAGCACCTCTGGGGGAAGGAGGGATCAGAGTCCCTGACCTGCTCGGGATGTGCTGCAGGACCCTCCCCTGGTCAGCAGATCTCCCGAGTGCCATTTGCCCTGCTCAGGTGAAAAACCAGGCACACAAACACCCTGACATTGGCAGTGCCGCTCCCCAGCTGCTGGGCTGCTCCCAGCACTCATTCACAGAGCAAAACTCCCATTCCAGCCAGGAAGGAGGTAGGTGTCAGGCACTCTGATGGGCAAACCAGGCACTTTCAGAGGATAAATGGATACCCCATCTTCCTGTGACTGCAGCTGGCCAGGAAAGGTTTCTCCTGTCCCTGAGCACAGATGCTCAAGCAGCAGGAGGGGCTGTCGTGGCTCCTTGGGCTGAAAAGAGCCGGGTAGGGCTCAGGTGAGCGAGAGGAGGTGGAAATTGCTGGCAAAGGCATGCCAATGTTTGTAAGGAATGCTTGTCCTAGGAAGTAGTAACTCAAAAGCATGAAAAAAAAAAGGTAGGAGAGCTTATCTGGAGTAGCTACAGATACCTACAGGCAGAGACACTCTTCTCCATCCTTTTCTGTTCTTTTTAGCTGATTGCAAATGCCACAGTGAAGCTCCTCTAACTCCATCAGTCAGGGATTTATTCTAACCAAATCTTAATTTTTCCCTCCCAAGTTACAGATTAGAGGCTCTGGATTGTTAAACATCTGAGAATTGCCAAGAATAGAGAGTTTGTTAAGCACCCTGAGAGCTGGGCATTAAAGAAAGTTAACTTATTGTTCTCGGATCCACTGCAGAGATGAATATTTATGGCTCAATCTAGTTTTCCAGAGTCTCATCGTTTCTTATGTCAACTGTATTTTATAGAGATGTCCACAGGGAAGGAATTGACTTTTGTCCTGGGCCCAAACCAAACAAGCTCAAGCAGTGATTATTTGGGTTTTGAAACAGTGGGATAATTTAATCTCAACATCTATTGATCTCCTTCTGCACTGGAATCCTATGGTTAGACATCTGCAAGGAAGTGAATAGCCTGGAGTACAAATTCATTACAGAGTTATCAATAGGTACTGACTTTTAGACTGAGAAAAAAAAAAGTTTTATAATCTGCTTACTTTGGAGTAAAAAAAAAAAAAAAAAAGATGCAACTTCACCCAGCTAAAGATACATCTAAGGCCATGAGGGAACAGCTTCCTGTTGGTGGCAAGGTTTGAAAGGCAGTTCCATTTCAAACCCCACGGCTCCCAGTTTGGGACAGACATGGGTAAATTTTTCAGGAAAATAGCTGGCATTTCTCCCTAAAATCAGATTTTGAAATAATAAATTAACAAATAGTTAAAATCTGGGAAAAACAGTGGCAAAGTCTGGTGTTGCTGACCCTGATCCCTCCCCTGGCCTTTAGGTGGGGAGGAGTTTTGTGAGTCCTTCCCTGGCTGTGCTCCCTCCTGGAGGCAGCTGCCTTGGGTGGTGAGCAAAGTGATTCCCATATCAGTTAATTAATTGGTGCAATCTGTTAATGAGGTTTATAATGTACTTTGTGGGCCATCTGCACAAAAGATGATTTCAAGGATGGCTGCAACATGTCCCTGCCTTTTATCAACTGTAATGGTTAAATATGGACTAATTAGGGGGGACACACAAACCAGACAGAAAGAGCTGGGGCTCTCACTGGTGCATTTCTCATTGATGAGTAGGAACTGCAGCTCACAGGGAAATCTATGTCTTTCTGAGCAGGATGGGGGAGTTAATCCATGCTGAGCAGCGTGGCAGACCAGACCATGCAGTGGGCCAAGGGCAAAGCTCAGGGTGCAGGAGATGCAGGGTGGCAGCAGGACTGCTCCACCTGGCTTCAGGCACAGCAGATGCTTCAGTCCTCCCCCTCAGCAGCTTCTTGGGATCCTCCTGCCAAAATCTGGCCCATACTTCACTGTTGTGGTTGGAAATCTAAAGGCAGAGGGTTGTCAGTTGTTTTGATCATTGCAGTGCAGTAATACAATAATCACCAGGTGCCCTGGATATTATTTAAATGTACAAAACAAATATTACAGAATGGGAATGTAAAAAAAATTGAGAAGAGATAGACCCAGGCAAATCCAGGGAAATTTCTTCTCTCTGGCCCCTGCCCTTGTCTCAGCCCTCAAATAAAATGATGTTCATCTCATCTCCGTTCGTCAGAGCTCATTTCCCTTGCAAAGAAATAAAAAGTGCTCAGCTCTAACATATTGAGCAGGGAGATATGTGAGCATCAGGAAGGGAATCTTCTCAGTCAGTCATGAGCAATGCAAACCCTTTGTGGAAACACCCAGAATCCATTTTGCAAAATGACTCCAATAAATAACAAAACAACATGCATGCACTTTTAAGGAAGTAAGAGATTAAACAAAGATCTAGAGCTTATAATCATTGCTGCTTTGGGGCAGGAATAATTTACAGTAAAGGACACCTGCCCGATGTGCTGTTTAGGAGTTTTGCAATTAGTTTTCTCATTTCCCTTTCCTAGACAATGCTTGAAATTTTCTTGTAACCAGAATAATTTGAAAAATTTGGGCCCCTTCTACGTACATTTTCTTCCACTTACCAATGCATAGATCTGCATCCATAGCCCATGAGAGCAGAAATGGCTGCAGAATGATGACCATCCAAATTAACAACTATTTATTGTAGTTGTTATCCAAAACCCTCTGAGCTGAGCAACCTGGCATCCATCAGAAGACATCCCTTTTTTAGGACTTGGATTTAAAAGTAATTTGTTTTGGATTTTTAGTGTCAATATACTCCCTTGCAGAGGAAAAGACTCAGTAGCCTGTTGTCAGATTGGGTCTGGGAACTGGTGTTTGTCAGCAGTAGGAATGTTGACCGACCTGAGCCATGGTCCTGAAGCCTTTGGGTTGGAGAGATTCCTGCTTCTGGGGGCTCATTCCCTCCAGAAACACCAGCTGTGTGATAAACCAGCAAACACAGGTGTTTCTGCACCCCTCAGGCTCTGCCTTTGCCTGTCCTCATTCACCAGTTGCTCCCAGTCTCCACCACGCAGAGTTTTGTTCAGCCTGTGAATGCTGAGCTGCAAATACAAATTGCCTTACACCACAGCTGTAATGCCTGTTTTTATTTCTCTCATTCTCACCAGGCTTCCTCTTAAAGCAATAGAGATTCTTAATAGGGGCCTTGATAATTCTTTGTGGGGTCGAGCAATTCAAAATGAGAACCCTCCCCATGAAAGCAGCACTTCCAGCTTGTCCCTGCCTCTTCCCACTGCCCTGAGAATGAATGGTGTTTTATTTATAGGCAAGGCACAAAGCTGAAGGCCCAGGATGAAAGCTGCCAGCTCCAGAGACAGAAATAATATCTGTGATTGACCTAAATGTCCAAGGAAACCGCTGACAGCCTAAACACAGCACAGGAGCAGAGCCTTTAACGAATAAATGGAAGGAAATTTATACCCAAGGCTGCAAGAGGAGTCCTTGGGAAATAAATCCCCTCAGCCTTTCAGCAGCAATTGCTGGAGGTAGATGCCCAGATCTCATCCTGCTGCTACATCGACCTGCCTGAGCACAGCAGAGCTTCTGGACCAAAGCCTCTGACCTGACAATCTGCAAACACCAGAAGAGGTCCTGAACTGGCACTTCAGTTCTCAAATTTTGCATGGGCCAGGTCAGAAATATCCTGGGACACAGCACTGGGAGGCTGTGGCCCTGCAGGGTGGCCCCAGCAGCTGGGCACAGCACAGTGGGGAGCTGCCATCAGCCAGGGAGTCCTAAGCTCAGCAAACAGCCTCTGGTGAGTGATGGGTGATGCCTGAGATTTGATGCCTCAAAAACCTCATGCATCTAGGTGAGAGCCAAACATTGCTGGAAGAATTTTCCTGGAGGCAATTTAGCCTACAGCAATGCAGATCTGGGGATGTCGAGGACTTTCTAGGCTCACAGAACAACCCCGGAGGTCATTTACTTCCCATATCCCATCCTCATCCCTAGAATCCTTCCCCACACTTGACAAAAAGCAGCAAACCCCCTGACACCCCCCCGAGCAGAGCCTTGCTGCAGCTGTGAGGTGGAAAAGACCCTGGGGCTGAACAGGGACCCTCAGACTAAAATATAACCTTGGCTAAGAGCTGGTGCTGCATCCTGGGTGCGGAGAGCTGTAGGAAACAGAAATCCTCCTGAGAGCACAGGGAAACGCGGCAGCTCCCATTGCCTGTGCTGCCAGATGGGGCTGGTAGGTGTCACTAGCAGGAAGCACAACTGAAGAAAGAAGAGCAGGACTGTTCAGTTCAGATTTCCCCATCAAGCCCTCACTGCTGGCTCAGGATGTGCATTTTTGGCACAGCACAATACCGGGGGAAACACAGATATTGCAGCAGCCAGTTTGGGCTCATGATGCAGTGATGGCCAGAGAGCTGTGGTGTCTTTGGTCTCCTAGCAAAGTCACTGTCCAGAAATGGTATTTGCTGGTTGTTGAGAGCACAGCTAAAAGTAAAGGACAGTGGGAATGGGTTCTGGTCACCAGCATTAGCCAGGATAAGCAGATGTAACAGTTGTCTTTCGAAATTTGCAGCAAAATGTGAGTAGCTGAGACAGACACACTAATCCAGCCCAACCTGAGCTCAGATGAGCTGGTCCATGGCCTGACAGCCACTTCCAGCTGGTCTTAGTCCACCCCATTGCCATGAAGAGGGTCCTGCCTCCACTGCCATAGCTGACCCCTTCTTCCTATCAATACCAGAAACCTCATCTGGCTGAAAAATCTCATCTGATCTAATTTTCTCTTCCAAAAATGTTAATTTCCTGCTGGATCCGTTAACAGTATCCCAGAATCACAGATTACTCTGAGTTGGAAGGGACTCAGCTGGACAATCAAGTTCAACCCTTAAATGAAGGCAGTTCCCTGCTCTGTCCCTGCCATGTATGTCCACTGAGGAATCCCCAGCCCTGGGCACCACAGCATCCATCTGCTCTTTTTTATTCCCATTTTTTTTTTCCCCTGTGCCATCTCACAAGCTTGGACTTCTAGAGCCTGTGCTCTGAGCCATGGTTATTGCACACAACTTCCCCCTCAACCACTCTGACAACTAATAGAATTATCCTCCCTCCCCAGCTCATCGCCTGGGAGCTCTCCAGCTTTACTGCAGCACTGAATTTTTGCTCCCTGGAAGGAGAAGGGCAAGAAAGGGGGAGACAGAGCAGTGCAGCCACAAAGAGGGAGCTGATAAATGCTAATGAATTTATAGGGATTATATCAATCCTTCAGCCAAAGCCAGGGACCCACATAGCTACGCAGACCCACGCGATCTGCCTGCAAGAAATCACTCAAAAGACAGGCAATTTACCCAATTCACCCTAATTATGGCTGGCAGCAACAACAAGAAGACAGGGCAAATATTTCACTTGGCTGCGGGTGGACCGACATGCTGTGACCCCAACGTTCTGTGACCCCAGCATGCTGTGTGACCCCAATATGCTGTGACCCCCAACCTGCTCGCGAGCCCCTGTAGCCCCAGGTGCCCAGGGATGGTGCTGGGGGCAGCAGGGCTGGGAGAGGGCACGCTGCTGGCAGTAGGCTCCCAGTTAAGATGGTCAGGCCTGGGAGCTGAGCCTGGGGGATGCAGCGGGTCCTGCTCCGCAGGCAAGGGGATTTTGCTCTGGGGAGGGTGCGGGCAGAAGGCTGCGGCTCTGCTGCTGCTCGCATGGATTTGGGCAGCAGATGGAGCTCGCTCCGCTGCTATGAGCAATTCCCGGCATCTCCTCACCTGGAGCTGGGATTTGCCGGCTCTGAGGTTGTGGTGCCCTGCACCCTGGCGAGCTGAGGGCTGCCAGCTCACCCACAGCTGGGGCAGGTGTGCCACACCTGCTGCATCTTCTCAGTTTGGGTAAATCCCGGCCATCTCCATTTTTACCATGTTGCTGGGGGTGTGGTTGTGCTGCCCACTAAGATCAGAAAATCCCTGCCTCACTAGGCAAGACCTCAAGGAGATTTGGCTACCAAAGTACCGGCCCAAAAGGCAAGCTTGAGGTCAGCAGGTGAAAAGCTGGGCTCCAAAGGGTCCCACTGAGGTGTCCCACCTGACAGAGGCACTCTGGTGTGCTGGCCGCCTCTCGAGGACAGGAAAGCTGCGGCCATGAGTAAATGGATGTGGCAGGGCTGGAGGAGCCCTGGCCTCCTTTGGCCATGATCTCGCTTCACCAGCACTGGGGTTTTGAAACTAAAATCTTTTTTTGTGTGTCAGGTTGTCACATCAGGTCATCATACCTCGAGCTTAAAGGGCAAGTTAATCTGTTATTTTTTCTTTTAGTTTGTTGAAATGCTTTTTTTTCCTTTTTATTTTTTATACATTTGCATTAACTTCAAGGCGCAAGAAGTACAAACTTTTTTTTTTTTCCTCTTCATCTCTACTGGTTTTGTCTGGGACAGAATTAATTTTCTTCCAAGTAGTTTGGATGGTGCTCTGTTGTGGATTTGGGACCAGACCTGTGGTGACAGGGGGATGTTTAGCTATTGCTGAACAGGTCTTACACAGAGACAAGGGCTTTCCTGCTTCTCCCACCTCCTTGTGAGGAGGCTGGGGGTGCACAAGGGCTTGGGAGGGGACAGCAGGACAGCTGACCACAATGAGCACAGGGCTGACCCACACCATGTGAAGTTGTGCTCAGCAATAAAAGCAGCGTGAAGAAGGAGGAAAGAGCGATGTTTGGAATGGTGGCGCTTGTCTTCCCAAGTCACTTTCACACATGATGGAGCCCAGCTGTCCTGGGGATGTCTCAGCACCTGCCTGCCCATGGAAAGCAGCAAATAAATTCCTTATTTTGCTTTACATGCACACACAGCTTTTGCTGTTAAACTGTCTTTATCTCAGCCCGTGAGTTTCCTCACTTTTACCCTTCCAGTTCCCTCCCTCCCATCCCACTGGGAGGTAGTGAGCAAGCGGCTGTGTGGTGCTGAGCTGCCCGCTGGGGTTAGCCCACATTACCTCACATTCTTTGGAAAAAAACAACCTCCGTTCACACTATTTTCAGTGTTCCTGAGCAGACAGTTGAGGTTCTCCCATCGTTACCTGCCCACCAACACCTCTATCCAGGATTCCAGGCTGCTCCTGAGAGCCGCGCTGCTCCCGGCTCAGGCACGGTTTCGTGGCAGTCCCGCGAAGGCGCGGTAGATGGCACTCCGGATATGACATTCCGGGCTTAAAACTTCACTCCTGAAGTTAAACCAAAATTAAAAACCTGGAAAAGTTCAGGAGAGCTTTAAGCCTCTTAATTTAAATACAGATGCTGAACGTCTGGAAGAAATTCCTGACACTGGAAGCGGCTTTCCCCACCTTGTTCAATAAGAAAGGTGCCGTCCCCGAGTTATCAGCACAGGTTGAGTGTGGGATCCCTGAAGCAGCAGGTAACCAAACAGAGATTTGGGGGGAGGCAGGTGGAGAAAAGGGCATGGCTGATTTCATTATCACTAATAATAATGAACCCTTTTCTCTCAAAAATAAAATCTCATTACAGAAAAGACCTGATATAAAGCCGGGTGGAGAAATGGCATTGGATGTGGGCGCTTCTCTGGTGGCTTTCAGTGTTAGCGTGGCTTCAGAGAGACGCCACATCCCTGACCCATTTTCTTGGCTGGATGCAGGAGCCTTCTGAACACCTCAGCCCCACACAGCCACTGAGGCTCTGCTCTGTCCCCCTGTGGAAATGCAGTAGGAGGCACTGCTGGTGACAGAGGTTTGACAAAAAAGTAGGCAAATTATGTCTAATTGATTTTTAAATCCTGCTGAGCAGGATGATGAGCGAACAGAGTCATCTCAGGTATTGAAACAGCAGGACAGAGATTCACTTGAGTCAGGGTGTTCTGTTGACTTCAGCAAGAAACTGTTCCAATTGCAAGGGCTTCTCCAGATACCCTAACTTTTACTTCATTTCCATTTTTTCCCTTGCAGGAAGTGCAGTGATCTTTGTGTGTTTCCTACAATGTAGGTCAACAGACTTTGTTCCATATTTTTGGGATACAAGAGTTAAAACTACTTATAGATACTCCTTAAAATGTGACATTTGCAGATTTTTAAAGCAAATAGTCTGGTTTTAAATGAAACAAAAGGCAACTATATTTTTTAGTCTGTTACTAAACTCTTTCATCTCAGGGGAAATAAAATAGAGAAAAATACTACTGACACTGACTTTTTTCTCTATATGTATTTAGCCTTTCTCCTGCTTGGTTTAACTATAAAATGATAAATACATCAGGCAAAAGGCATCAAATCATCTGATACTAAATTTAGGTCCTCTGAAGGTGAATTTTTCCCAGGTAATGTTCTCGAGGAAGCAAGACAGAGAAAAGTTCTCTTTGACTTTGAAGGCTCTCACTTGTTCCTCACTCAGGCTGTATTTGGGGAATATTTTCAGCAATGTCTGGTCTGAGACAGCTTTGAGGTTAGAGGCACCTAAATCCCACTGAAAGGCCATGAGAAAAAAAAACCCCATGGGAATAGTTTCTTCATGGATAAGCAATATCCTGGTCTGGACAACTTTCCTTGAATTCCAGCAGAAGAGGAAAGATGCTGAAAAACCATAGGACTTGCATGCTTATGGCTTCCCTAGCATTGATGTCGTCGATGCTTCAGCCACCCTTGAGACCTCTGTGCACATGGTTTTCACAGAGTTGTCCAGCAGAACATTCATTGATGCCTTTTTGTGGGATCCACCAAGAAAAAAGAATCCACATTTCTGCATCTCCATCTGAAAGGCGAGCAGCTAAGTCACAGGGAGAGCAGAGCGGCAACCTTGCTGCAAAGGTTGTGTACAGCCCTCAGGTCTGTGCGTGCCTCAGCAGGTCTGAGGGAGGCTGGGTTAGAAATGCCTGCTCCTCACAACGCCTCTCTGTGCGTGTCAGTGGCAAAGGCAAGGACAGGACATTTTATATCCTGCAGGTTACGTCCTACTTCAGCCAGCCAGGTGCGAGAAACCTGATATTAAGTAAGCTGGGGAACTTGTGTTTGTTTCCTAATGGGATTCCAGCTGTCATTAATCCTTTGCTGAGATGTGTGTTTCCAGAAGAAGGCGTGTGCAATCAGCAAGACTGATGTGCTGCTTTTTGGATGAACTATGTTCAGCTGCCATGGTGTGGAAGGCCCTGCTGGGTGAATTCACTCTGCAGGGCCAGGTCAAGGAGCCATCCCCAGCTCGGAGGCTCTGTGGGGAGGGCAGCATTCCCTCATCTTGGTCTGGGGGATCTCTCCCTCCCAGGCAGAGAAGGTGACTGGCCAAAAGTGCCGTGCTGCACCGGGCTCTTCAGTGGCACTACGTGGAGATGTCCCACTGTCTGATTCATTTCTGATATGCAAGTTAAGATCCCCAGAATGAAAAAGTGAGTATTATTGGGTATTTTCCCCCTACTGGGCAAAGCCCGCAGTGAAATTCTTCCTGTGCTGCAGGCCAGTAGTGGTCAGGACAAGAAGAGCCAGTCAGTGTGTGAAGGGGGATGGGACTGTGGCTCACTGCTGACCTCATGCTGTACCCCATTGTCCCAGGAGGACCCAAGCAGGATTTGCACCCACACACGGCCTGGCAGAAACCCGCCAGGTCCCTCTGTGTACCCTACACCTTTGTCCCTCCCCTGCCATGTGACTCAGCCTCAGCTCTGTGGAGCAGTTCTGCTCCTCAAGCTGGACTGAAGGCTGCTGGTGGAAACCCAGAGGAAAGAAGGGTGTCCTGCCTCTCCCAGCAGTCACTCAGATTGCATCCATCCTAGGATCCCAAATCTCACATTTGGCCATGGTGGTGAGGGTGCTGCCTTAGCAAGGTCAGAGAGGAGGCAGGTGGTTTTTGATCTTCCCTTCTATTTTCTTCCTGAGCCTTGATTTACTGACAAAATCCTCTGTGGTTGTTTTTGGCAGAAAAGGGATCATTCTGCTGAAATGTCCACAGGGATGCAAGCTCCCCAAGACCAGCCTAGCTGGAGAAGAGTGCTCCTACCTGAGTGGGAGGAGGTGAATAACTGGGCTGGGATCTGCCTGGGAGCACAGGGCACTTTCTCAGGTGACAGCAAGAGCGGGAGATGTTCCTGGGTGCTGTTCAGTGGGAGTCTCTGATTTTTTCCCCTGTATAAAACTGCAGAGTCTTGGGGAACACAGGTATCTTTTAAAGAGCAGAAAGATTTGCAGTGGCAGAAATCTGCTTCACATCCCTTTTATACACATCAGCCTTCTCACAGGGGTTGTTAAGACCTCCCAAAATCTTCTGTACAGCAGAGTAGCTGCTGAAAAACAGCTGATATCCAGGAGGGTGACATTTGCACCGAGATGTACTTACCTCTTCATTGTGTACCAGAGAAGAGAATAACTAAATCAAGCCCACAGCAAAATTCCCGGTCCCAGGTACACCATGATCAATGGGAATTTATAAATAAGACAACAAACCTGCATATCCTACAAAAAGGTTCTGAATACAAATACAATAATTTGCTAAAATTCTCCTCCAGCACTCTCGTGTTTCAGCCATCACATCAGCAAATATTTAACAAGTCTGGGGGAAAAAAAAAGACAAGAAAAATTAATAGGATTTTAAAAACATCTTTAAGTACTTAAAGAGCAGCTTACAACCAATTAAAGACCTCATAAACACTAGAACATAAACAATATCAAAATTTTCTGCATATTATAAAATGATTTGCCATAGAGTGGCTTGCATGAAGAGATTAGATATGCTTTGCAGCATAAAACATTATTCTGTAAAGGCATTATGTTTCAGCAAATACACCACACTAATTGTATTAGAGGAAGTTCAGGTGAAGCATAATTCCTGGATTAGAAAATTGAAGACACAGGTTAAACAATATGTGTTGGTCAGGCTGCTTGAAATTTGCTGGCAGGTCTGAAATGTTTTTTTTTTTTTTTAACATTCATTGAATTACTGATATTTTTTTGGTAGACTCTAAGGTTTGTTTTTAAGGATACTAAAATTTTGAGCCAATATAATGGAATATATTATGTATATGAAAGCAGAAAAACAAATATTTGTTCTTATTTCAGCTATTTAAAAAATCCTACTAATTATAGAGTTGGAAACAATTCCTAACATTGCTGTTATTCTAAAAACATTTCCCCACTGGCAAACTCTTTTAATCTACTTAATAATTTCTCAGACCTGAAAATAATTAACACTTTCTACAGCAGACTATGTGGAATACAAACACTACAACCATCCAAAAGGCATTTTTGGCCAACAGTGGCTATGACCCACAGCTCAGCGCCGGGGCTGGGCATGCATCCTCGGTGTCAGTGAATTTTTCAAGCAGTGGTGTGTGGCATTTCACTCATGTGTGCAGAGCAGGTGTTTGCATGTGCTGGCACTCACCCTTAGTGCTTCTAGATGAGCCAGCCTCAGCAAACTACTTTTTAAATAAAACCTCTACTTCGTCCACCCACCTTTACGCTAACTTCATCTCAAACTTTCTCAGATGGAAAAGGAATAAAAATCTACAGGGTGAAAAAAATTATTTTGTTAAGTTATGAACACCGACTGTAGGAGCTGTGGGATGCAAAGAAGAAATTCATTAGGGTTCCCTAACCCCTATTTTTTGACAGAGAGCACAAGCACAAAGAAAACTCCTCATTGCAAAAAATTCCCAGACTTTGTCTTGTCAAAAAGATCCTGAGCTGGTTTTGTATGACAGGAACCAACAATAAATAAAAAAAAAGATCAAACACAAGAAAGAGAAGAAAAATGGCAGTCACCCTGGGAGGAAGCTTCCTAGCATATGATAAATTGGAAAATGGACATACAGAACATGCTGACATACATTTTTAATGGCCCAATTGCTCAATTAATTCTTTCCCTTTTCCCTTTTTAATGTGAAAATCGTCATAATTCCTCCCAGATTAGTACAGATACAGGCCGACAGTCTCTCCTGCTCAAGGTATTTGCAGGACATAATTCATTCATAAAGCCGTAATGCACTCATCTATCATCTGAAATATTTCTTTTTTTTTTCCTTTCTTTTTTTTTTCCTTTTCCTTCCCCTCTCTCCCATTTGTGCTTGGGGCTCTTGCTGAGTCTCTGGGCACTGATGTATTAGCTGGCATATGCAAGCTATGAATTATCAACTGAAAGGAGTCAATTATCCACTCTAAAAATGAGTGTCTGGGCACCAATAGCCTGAGGGGCCTTTTTTGTATTTACGAAATGATTTCATGGCAAGTAGAGGTGTGTGTGGAAGGGGGATTGAGCGGGGGGAGAAAGGCTTTTTTTTTTTCTCCTTCCTTTTTTCCTTGTGTCCACCCCGAGAAAAAAAAAATTAAAATGAAATAAAAAGAACATTTTGAACTCTGAATGCAGTAATCCATTTTTATACACAGAGACTTTTAGGAGTGATCTCGGCTGGCTGGAAAGGAGCCTCGCCTGGTGGCCATGTTGCCTGGGCTTCTCCTCCTCTATCTGGTCTCAGCTAAGCCTTCAATCAAACCCCGAGCCCTGGCTGACTTCAGCTGCTAATAGACTGGATAGGAAATGGGATATTGGATAGTTTCCTGGTCCCCAGTCTCTGGCTGTGTGCCTTGTCATCTCCGCAGACATTGATTTCTCCCTCTCTCCCTGCCCACCCCCTGCTCTGCTCAGGGGCTGCAGCCCACCAAGAGCTGACTCCACATCAGCAAACCCTGAGCTGAGTTATGCTTAGGGAAATGAGGTCATTAGATGGAATTACAGCGGGTTTTGATAGCTCGGTAATAGGTTTTAATGATGGAATTTAACACAGGACCCCCACCAGGGACAAGGCAGATATACATCCAGACAGGTCACTTAATAAACCTCCACTCAGCACTTGAGTTGAGGAATTTAGGAGGCTCTGAAAACACAGCCCTTCTTAACCAAGCCAATACATCACTGGCAAGTAGTCTCTTTGGAAGGCTTTTTATTATTATTTTTGAGGGGTTTGATTGACTTAAAACATGATGCTCCTTTAAATATGCACATCCATTTCGCCAGACGCATTTTTGAGGAGGGTTCTTTTAGGCAGCAGATGTTTTCCTTAGATATGAACAGCCTGTTGTGCTCTTGGATGCTAAAGAGCCCATCTGATGGTGTGGTAAATTGTTTGGAAGTTTGAAGAGCTTAGCCGGCCTTTTATGTATTTGTTACTGACAGGTAAATTGCAGGTTAAGTGCAAAAGCAGCATTAGCTGAGGAGTCCTGGCTTCCACAAATCTACCTTGGCCTCTAATCTGAATACAAAAGGAAGGAAGGAATTAAATTTGACCCCTCGAACATGCTGTTTGCTCAATCCTAGACTTACTTAGTAAGCTCCTTTAAGGTGCTTTTCTGTTTGTTCTGGCCTCATCTCAAGCAGGTACAAGAATGCCCACAAAAGAGGACACTTTACAGGTAGCAGAGTGGATCAAAGGCAGAGCCACTGCTTTGTGTGCCCCAACAATGCCAAAGGGGCAGGCTTGAGGCTCTCCTAAAGGATAGTTCACTCAGTTTGTTCTCCAAAGGCTGCAGTGCTGCAGTGGCTACTGCAGGTCTGCATGCTCCCCGAGCACAGGAGTCCCGTGAGAGCCACCAAACCTCATGGAATTACAGAATGGTTTGTGTTGGAAGGGACATTAAACATCACCTTGTTCCAACCCCCTGCCATGGGCAGGGACATCTTCCACTAGTCCAGGTTGCTCAGGGCCCAATCCAACCTGGTCTCGGACACTTCCAGGGATGGGGAATCCACAACTTCTCTGGGCAACCCGTGCCAGGCCCTCACCACCCTCACAGCCAAGATTTTCGTCCTAACCAAGGGGAGCAGAGGGTGCAGCTGTTGAGTCGTGACAATGATAGACTTATGGATCTGAAAAGGGAGGTCTCTAAATAGGAGAGCTGTGAAGTAAGGGTCTGGTCACTGGGGACAGTCTGCTGGGACAACAAAGGTGGGAGTTTTATTGACTGCTCCACAGGCACCTCTGTCTATTATGGATTGCTCTCCTGAGAAACACCTTTGGAAAGTAACAAGGTGATCTCCCTATATGGTCTTCATATTTTATGGAAAATGAGAGAGGCTATTCCAGAAGGTACTCTAGAGCCAAAGCAAATATCTATGCATCAATGTCAATGAGAAATGTGTCCTTCATGGTGTTTGATGTCCAATTTAAACAAATTCCAAGGCTTCCTTGACAACCAAAGAGGATGATTTGATGAAAACTGTGGTGACCTCACCCAAACTCACCTTGAAGAGCGTCCACACTTCACTAGTAGAAAACTGGTTTATGGTGAGCTGCCAATGGATCCCAGCACTCAGAACCATACTCTTCTTGATGACATGCCTGCTAGTGCTACCATCTCCCAGGTCAAAGACTCAATTATTTTTTGGGGGCACCAGCCCGGAGCCCAGGCCAAGAAACTGTGGTGTTTCCCTTCAGCATGTTTGGGCTGGTGTAGCAGAGGTGTAGATCCCAAAACAATTCCTCAGAAGAGATGCTGGCAAGCTCTGCTTATGGGCAGAGCTGGTTCCAGGAGCAGAAGACCAGGACTGTCCTCACTGCTCTTCTTCAGCCGTCAGTAATCCCAACCACACGAGGATGACGAGTGCTTTCATGGGTGTTTTGAATTAACCAAATTTGGCTTTATCTCTCTTGTTGTTAACCACCTGCTAGCAACCCTCCCCCCACCAGAGACTCTGATCTTTCCTGTAGTCTAACCTTTTTCTTCTTATTTTTTCCCGCTTTTCTCGAACAAAGGTGTCATAAGTGATTTGCCAGCTCAGATGATATTTGCTCCAAGTGTGAACTGTGTGGGTTGTGGAAAGCTGTCTGTTTAATTTTGAAATCCCTGATGAAGCTAAGAAACAAGGCCTGGAACAAAGAAGAAACTGCCACTTTTTGGCAAGAGTGTGCTGATTTACAAAGGGCATCCTTCAATTATTTAAGGAGCAGTCAGCAGTGCCATAACTTTAAGTATGAATCAAGTGGCATGACTGAAAAATTTGTCACAGTGTGTTAGATCAATGGTAATTACCTTACTGACATGAGTACTGTTATTATTTTACAGGGCTGCAAACAGGATCATGGACGTGAGGAAACACAAACTGCACTGTGATCAATACTCTCTGAAATATGACTCTCCGCGGCCCAAAATGGAGTTTTCGAGCCAGGCAAACCATTATAGCCTGATTCTCTCTCCCTGCCTTTAGATGGATACCCTGAAGTAAAACACAACAGCAATTGGTCAACTTGTTTCTGGCTTTGAACAGGCAAATAGTCACTTATTATTTTTAAGGACAACTGTGTGCAAATAAAAAGTCTGTGCAGCCAAACTCTGGGTGAGAAGAGAGATATGGAGGGGGCGTGGGCAAGGAGGGTTCTGGCTCATGCTGTGCCTGTTATTTAAAAGCTAGGACTAATCTGCTGCAGCACACATTTGGCATCAAAGGTTTTCAGGTTCTCCCCCATCTATGATTTCAAAGGGTCCTGGGACTCCTGATCACTTGGCATCACAGCTGGGACTTGTACATGTACATGGCACAGCCACCTACCACGCAAAGTGTGTACAGGACCATCATGTGCAACCCCTGGGACATGCTTGGACTCTGGAGCTTATTGGGGATATTCTCTGCAGGCAAATTCTAGTAGTAGGGATGGACTTGCCAAGCCTGTGTGAGAACTTACCCAGCAGATGTGAAGGAGATGAGGAGGGATCGACTGGAGACAAAATGGACACACATCAAGGCAAGGGGATGGCTGGGCAAACACAGCTTCAGAGAGGAGAATGGGTTATTTGAAAGGAAGGAAGGGATTTGCCTGATCTCTGAAGAATGAGTCATTATAACTGAGAAAGAAGCTCACTGAGAGCTCAGCTCTGGAGGTGTGTGATGAGGAATACAACTTTGGCCACAGCTTGAAAACATCCCAAATGCTGTGATGAGGCACTCCCAGAGAGAAGAGAGCACAACCAAGACCAGTGGCAGATCAGAGCTGAATAGGTGATGTGGAAGTCAAACAGCTGGAGATAGCCAAGGGTCTATGAAGCAGATAACAAATAAAGATGCAATACTCCCAGTTTCAGCACTTTTTACAAGTCAAAGAGTAAACCCATGAAGGACACAAGGAGAGACTTGGTCAGTCTGCCCAACATCCTAAACATCACCTATAGCACAACAAAAAAAAGAGAAAATAGAGAGAGTTACTTGGGACCATCCTAATTTCTGGCATTCCTAGTGTTCTTTGGATGCTGTTAGGAAATCTTGGTCTTTTTAGCAGGAAAACCAGAGCGTGTCTTTGGGTTATTTAGTGTCCCTTTGTCATCTTATTTTCTTGTTAAATTTCAGAGTACCATAAGGAATTAACTGGGTACAGAAAAGTTTCATGCCATTAATGGTTTATCCATTTCTCTGTGTATGTGTTGAGAGGATGAAACAGTTGAATGGCACATGATGCTAGGACACTGTCTGATGAGAAACAAATATTGAGGGCAGTAGGAAGCCGCAAAAATCAGCAGTGCCTCTTGTGAGGTGAATAGTTCACAAGTGGCTATGTATTATTTTGGAAAGGGTCACAAATTAAGGTGTAAATTCATGTACACCTTAAGTTGTGACCGCATAAAAATGATCAATGGTTAATAGTGCAGATAACAGGATTCATAAGGGAAATTTATTGGCCACTTTTGTGAAATAAATATATTTATACCATACCAGTGGGAAATAAAAACACATCAATAAATCATATGATATCTACAACTATACTAATAGCATGAGTAGCTGTTATAACCAACATTTTTAGACCTGCAGACACCCCCTCTGGCATGGTACAAATATAATACATGTTAGCAGCAAAATGTGGTTCAGTAAGAGACAGACTTGTATATCCCACTTGTGAGTTATCTAGGCAGGCACCCCTCATGAATTATGGTCCCTCCTCAAAATATGAGCCATAGAACAGCAAAATAGATACTCCACAACCATATAAAATGGGTCAAAAAGCACAGTGGTAGAACAGGCTTGTAATCATAAGATCATTTAATATCTTGAGTTGGAAGGCACCCGTAAGGACCATCAAGTCCAACTCTCATCAAGCCCAAGAGTTGCACTTATCTGTTCAAAGCAAGGAGCACTCTTCCCCTAATGCTCTAAGCAGGAGCAGATCTGGGCAACAATACCCATTTCACTGCTGGGTTTGTATTATGTTTTTTTTCAGCTGACTACCAACTAGGATAAAATTCAAGGTAAAATCTTGCATGCTGTCCTACAAAAACATGCCCTGGCTATGTAGGATTCTCCTGTGGTGAGGGAGTAGAAGTTCTTATTTCCTGGGAGTCCTCAAACAATTTCCCCATGTTCCAAGGAGGTGCAAGGCTTGCCTGACCTTGCCTTTAGCTTTGACAGGGTCTCCCAAAAGAGATGTTCCCATTACAGGAGCAAACCTGAGCTTGCCCTGCTGGCTGCACCACAAGCTCCATTCGTCCAGCAAGGGCAGGTTGCACAGTTGAGCCTCCTACATAAAGCACATTTTCTGCTTTCAGGTTGCAACTTCAGTTTCTTCATGGCTTGTCTACAGAGCCTTCAAGAGGTTCCTACATCACCTTAAAGCTCCTGAACTTCAACTCAGCCTTGTTTTAGCATAGCTTTCTGGCTTGGACTTCTCAGCCAAGGGGTAAAAATGTGCAGGACCATGTGGTTCCCACAAGGCACCTCCTGAGCAAAACTCCACTGAAATCCATGCCAAATACTAAAAAAATCTTGGCTTCAGCAGGCTCTGGAACAGACACATTTGGAGAGCTCAGGTGTCTGATGCCACATTGTTGTATCTCTTCCCAGCACCAATTTGCTTGGCATCAGAGCAAATCAAATACTTCTTAGGGCTATCTGCATTTTCCAGCGAGCATCAGCTTCTGCCATGGTGGCAATAAATTCACGCTGTAATGTGACATGTAGCAATATGCTGCATTGGCAGGGTGGAGACAGGCAGGATTTTAAAAAAAAGCCAACCCCAAATATAGCCAAAATTGTTGGTTTGCATGAATTTGGGATGCAATTATTCAAACACCAGCATGGGTGAGTTTATGACGGGGAAACAAAAGTCTCTTTTCCACTAGCAGAGAATAATAAATTGTCCTTGTGGTTTTCTGTGTATTTTCAGCTAAGCTGCCTCCTTTAAAAAAAAGTAGTTATGAATTTGCTTTCCAAATGTATTTTTCATTGTGTATTTTATCATCTCTAGTCCAATAAAATTTTCTTTAGAAACAACACATTATTGTGTCAGAAGGGGAGGAGGATAAGAATACACCAGGGAAGCTTTCAAAAATGTTTAAGTATTAATTTATTTCATGATGAATTTTCCACTGTCATTTTCTTAATAGCATGCACATGAAATAATCATGTCTTAAAATGCTCCATAATTGAAGGACATTTTCATTTCCTGATTACTGAGGGAATCCTTCTTTGAACCTTTATGACTAAATGATGTAAGCACCAGGCTTTCTTTCTTTTTTTTTTTTTTTCCAATCTTTTAATTTATGTATTTCTTCCCTCTGCCAGTCTGTCGAGACAGTTTCATTCAGGGATAATTTTCACATGCATGGAGCTCTCCTTTCAGATGAGAACAAATCCTGGTATGTCCCTTTCTAGTACTGAGTGGGAGCTGCCTCTCTTACTGATCGTATTTTGGTTTATAGGCGATTTTGAGGTCACTTGCAGGTAGGTTGGTTACAAGGACAACTTCACATGCTGGATTTTGGCTGATGTAGGCAAAAAGTCTGCTTTGTCCTGGTGGGTTCTTCATGGTGGTTGTGGGAACCTCCACGGCGTTATGTACGTCAGGGTCTGGTTTAGGAATCAGAGCTGGGTCAGAGACACTTTTCCCAGACTATTTCATTTCTCTGTTGCCCCAAACACTGGCCCAGGTGGCTCTCAGCTAGCCCTGGCACACTCATGGAACCAAAGACAGGGGCCACTGTGAAGCTCTGAGCTGAAAATGCTGAACACAACCCCCTGTACTACGTCCCTCCTCCCTCCCCAGAGTCTAAGGGCCAAACCCAAAACCCTGGAACCCCTTTGTAGCCAGAGCTCTCCCAGGCTTTGAGAAGTGGATGACCATCACGAGTTCAGAGAGGTGAAACTGAGTCCCCACTCAGCCAGCAGCAGACCTGCAGGTGGCAGGGCTGCTGGGAGGCTTTGCAAGCCCCTAGCTATGAGGTTTTTCCCCATCCAGATCCCTGTCCATCTCAAGGCTTGGCTCCCATCCCCATCCAGCTCCCTGCACCCTGAATCCACCTCTCCTCCCTCTCCCCTTGCACCAGCGTGAGAGCAGGAAAGACGGGGGGCTGGGGAGCCAAGGAAGCACCACTTGCCATGAAGGAAAGGAAGATTTATTAGTGTTTATCCAGAAATACCAGCTAGCCTGCTGCTGATCCAACTGAGCCCAGCAGGCTGCAGATTGGGGATTTGCACCGAGCCCGTTCCGTGCCAGGCCATCCATCACGGCCGGGCGGAGCGGAGCCGGGCGGGGCGCGGGGTGCGCGTCCCGGGGGGCTGGCAGGGACCGGGGGGGACAGAGGCGGGGCCGCCCCGGGCCCGGTCCCCACGGCTTGTGCCCCCCGAGCATCCCCAGCCGCCGCCTCTCGCCCCCCTTCCCTCGCTCCCCATCCCCAGCTGGCTCCGGCCCGCACCACACAATCATTTTTCTCTCCCGGACTCGCTGAAGCAAGCGAGACATGTCAGTGCCTGATGAAACCCCATTTTCACTGATTAGCTCCCTTAAAAATATTTCATTTATCAGTGCCAAGATTTAAGTACTTCCCACTTGCAGGCAGCCAAGTGTGTCTTGTTGACTATGTAGCACGGCCATTTACATAGGCAGTGACAACGCTACGGCGGCGCTAATGTCCCCTCTCCCCCCGCTCCCCTCCGCCTCCCCCCGCAGCATCTCCGGGCCGGCACAGCTTAGACCTGTTTTATTGCAGACCTGTCCTCCTCATCTGTGGGAAGAAGAGGAGGGAGGGAAGAAGGAGCGGGGGATAAAAAGACATCTCTGATGTGTGTCTCTCTCT
Organism: Anomalospiza imberbis; assembly: GCF_031753505.1. NCBI lineage: Eukaryota > Metazoa > Chordata > Aves > Passeriformes > Viduidae > Anomalospiza > Anomalospiza imberbis. The sequence goes on along the minus strand of NC_089689.1, from coordinate 22,896,961 downwards.
TTGCTACAGGAGTCATTTGCAAAGTCATAAATTTCAATTTCCTCCCCTGTTCTATTATTACCTGGGTCTCAAACAAGTTTTACATTCATTTATTCCCAAATAGAAATGCAATTTCCCCAGCAAATGATACCTAGCTAGAACTCCATTTGTGTTCCACCAAGAAGACTTATTTTCTTCTTCTTTTTATTTTGCCCTTTCTTCTTTCTTTTTCCTTTTTTTTTTTTTTTTTTTTTTTTTTTTCTCTTTTAACACCTTTATTTGCATGTCATCCTTTGGGATGGTCCTTCCCCATCCCATCCCCTCCCTTGAACCTTCCCCATCCCATCCCCTCCCTTGAAGGCACGTAAAAGAAAAAAGGCATTTCACTCTCTGTCCCAGAATCTCACCTAAGGTTTCTAGTGTCAGGAGCTGAATGATGGGATTTGGGATGTACATTTTTGTTTGTGAATGACAAAAAATGGTGGAATTTGGGAGAAATAGAATGAAGGACTGCTGGCAGAGCACGTTAAATATTTTTTGAAGCTTCATCTCAGGTGGGAGGCAGCATTTCCATCAGAACATCACCTAAACATTTGTACCTAGCCCCCAAATCCAGTGAGAACAATAAAATGGAAAAAAACCTTTCACACTGTGGAAATTACAAAATCCAATGTGTTGGGGAAATTTAGCAAGAGGGGGACAAGGTGGATAGTTGTACAAAAAAATTCCATGGTTTCTGGGAACTGATCCTCCCACTGGAATAGATTGAGTTTCACATTGGTTTTTAATCCAGCTACAGTTGTTTAAGTACAGGTCAAGAGAAATACAAAATGAAATTTAAAAAGAAAAAAAGCAGTACCATGGTTGCAAAGGAAGAAAAGGTCTGATAGATAAGGTTCCTTCTTTTGTTTTCTTTGGGTCATATTCTCATAGCAACAATCATGGCCCAGAGCAGAAGTCACAGAGCACTGGGAACCAATGGTTGAAATGTCTGGGGAAATTGGGTGATCCTAGAAGTAAAAGTGGGAGATGAGGGTGCCATGGGGAGCCGATGACAGCTGCTGCATGTATTTGTTGTGTCCTGTGGGCTGGACTGGTAAAGTCAGCTCTGGAAGGAAGAGTTAGGTGTTGCAACTTGAGGAGAACAAACTCAGACCTGTAAAATAGGGTGGGTTTAAAGAAAGTATTACCTGTGGGACTGATTGACTGTACATGAATGGCAGGAACCAGAGAGGTGGAGAACCTGCTGGGAACACTGTAAGTGGGTCTCTGCTGTGAATGTCAAGCTTCTGGACAGGAACTTACGCTGAACGGTCTCTGCCTGTTTTGTTGGAAGAAGGAAGATTGCCGTCTCCACAATATAATCCCCACAACTCCTTTGAGACTCTGGGGGGTGGTGTCTGGAGGGATTATTCAAGGTGTTGTTAGAGTCCACATCCTCTTGAGCTCTCCTTTGCTCCCCTCGAACAGAGCAGTGAGCTCAGCTGTGTACCCTGGACAGCCACACCACCTGTGTGAGGTCTCCTACGGGGTGCAGCATCCAGCTCAGGTGATGCTCCAGACCTTCATGCTACAAGTCCCAGTGTGGCAGCTCCTAACTTCACCCTGAGGCAATTGGTTCCTGGGCAGGACTGAGATGCCACTTATGTGACTTTGAAGTTGGAGTCACTCCACTGATGTCAGGACACTAGCCTGGAGTTACTTCAGCACAGACAAGGGCCACATCTGGCTTATTCAGAATATTCCCTGTGGATGAGTGACTTGCTAAGGAAGTCTGACTTTCCTGCTAGTGCTGAGGTAGTGGTTTGGCCGTGAATTTACCTTTGGCTCTGATTCTGTCTCTGCTTCCTGCTACCTACCAGCTCAGCAAACTTACACAAGAGCAAAACTTGTTTACTGAAGACTTTCTGAAGCAAGTCTTATTCAGCTTTTATTTTTTCCCTATTAATCCCACATTTCACACACTGCTGAAAGTAAGTACAAGAAATATCCAAGTTGAGATCCCACCATACTGACATTTTGACTGACTGTGCAAGATCTAAGTCATACTCAGTGCGACTGCCCATACAAACACCACATACATATTCTTAGGAAGAGAATAAAGAAAATCAGCCATCCTTTTAACTTCCATCTTCCAGCACTAGATTTCCCATCCCAAGATTAAGAGCCTAGAAATACTAAAGGATAAATGCCAAGGAGATTCCTTTCATTGGCTCATTGGCGTCCTGACATCTCGGCCGAAAACAGAGTGCTCTGATAGAAGAGAACAGAAAATGCCCAAGCCAACACAGCAGGGGTCTGAAAACCAATACAGTCTTATGGCTTTTGGCATGTTGTAAGTGACATAGTCAGGCACTTCCCTAATACAGGATAATATTGCTCTATCTGCAAGAACATGTGGGGGAAACATTGCATTTAGCGCTGAATTGGCTTCATGCTGGCTCAGCATGGAGAGGCAAATCTGTGCGGGGGGATCTCCACCTCAGGTGCTGTAGAAGGGCTCACGTTATGTGAGGATTTAACTGTGGAGAGGATCTTTGGCTTTTGGGAGATGAAGCTGCCCTTGCTGCATTCATGTAGAATGTTGGTGAAGAAGGTAGAAAGAGGAGGTGAGCCTTGCAGGTGGCAGTAATACTTTTTATTATACAAATTTTAACTCTATCTGCCTGCTAAAGTGTAATTTTCTTCAGCAATATCAACTCAGAAAACAAACAGGCTACCTTCATTCTGCAAGCCAGTCTCATTTGATATTTCTGTGATTTGTTTGAATTTTCTGATCACAGTTGTGTGTGAAGGATTAAACAGCCTCAAAACAAGGCTGGAACAGAATAAACAGAAATAATGCACACTGTATCTGCTCCTCTGTCTCTGCCTGCAGGACTAGTCCAAAAGAGTCCATCTTGAAAGCTCTTGAGCTAATCTTCATCAGCAAAATTTCCACATGTAGGGCATGTGGACTGACCTCATTCCCATCATCCCAAAAAGGGAGCAGAAGAATGGGGCCATACTTCATCTTCTCCCCAGATACCAGTGACCAAACATAGGCAAAGCGCTTCAGGCACCATAAAGAATATTTGTTTTGTGCAACAGCCCATGCTTCTCTTCTGGTGTAACTGCTTCCATCTTTTCTTTGAAGATGGCCATATAGGAGATGTTAAACAATAAAACCCTCTTCAACAAAGCCTTGAGCATCCTGAGCTCCTGCTTCCTCCAGGAAGGATCCTCCTTCCTTTACTCCTTGGTGGCTCTATTGCATGCAGCACAAGGACATTGTACACAAGGCAGACATTGTACAAATAAATACAATGGGTGTAGATACTGGACTAGACCAAGCTGGCCACACACTGCATGGGCAGGCTGGATATCCCTACCATGAGATTGATTCATTCATCTGGCAAAAAATACAAAAAATCAACAGCAAACCCATCAGCCCCATCTTCACCTCTGGCCATACCTTGGATCTGAAATATTTCAGAAGACCCAGAGCAGTGACTCTTTTTCCACTTGTCTATTAACCTTGCCCCAGCCTCTACTGTTTGAGCACAGTGTTGGTCCATCCCTCACCTTTCCTCTTCAATGCCCCTGGCCATTTTGATGGTGCAACCATCACACCACTGTGAAGAGACCTCTGGTAGAGCCAAAGGCTGCAGTGCTGCTGAGAGAGAGTCAGAGAGTTCAGCTCTCAGCTGCTCTGCTCAGCATCCTCTTCAGCAGCCAGGATGCAGCTTCCTGCAGGCAAAGCTACACACACCTACTAAAAAACCTGTCAGCAGCACACAGCTGCGTGCTGGGCCAGCACACAGAGGATTTGGGGCTACCCTCAGAGACATGGGGACTAAATTCAAGGTAGGGGGGACCCCAACATTCGGATAGGAAGAGGCTCCATCCCTTCTGTCACTCACAGAACAGAGAGCTTTGCAGACTGTGTGGGAGGAGGGTGGTAGCTTTAATGTAGTTTTGCACCTATTTGCTTGTCCGTTTGTTTTCAAACTCCCTTAGAAGTCATGATGTTTAGTGTGACACATTTATTTAGTAAGCTAGTAACCACAAAAATGAGCTGTGTGGCAGCTCCATTGAGCACAATGCTAATAATTGACAGGGCAGTCCAGATGGTGAAATAGAGGTGAACAGAATGAATTTTGCCAGATATTAAACTTGACCACAGATGGAAGTGGCTATTTTTATTAGTAAGCTCTGAAGGGGAAATGCCATGCACCCACATTTACACTGCTATAACACTTCTGGTTTTAGCTTCTATGAACCTTATTTTCCTTCCATAGATCTGAAGGGGCTTTATAAAGAAATTGCACTGAAGAGCAGAAACCATGTTGCTTAACTCCTAGATCGATGTGCAATCTGTTGAACAACATTTCTCAAACAATTCAGCCTTGTTGTCTTTCTTGGATCTTATTAACTTTCTTCCAGTGATGCCTTGGAGTGGCTTCCTGGAACAGAGGCTAGACAAGATTAAGAGAAAAATGTGTATTTATTAAAGACCTCAACAGGGACACCTTGGGCAGTGAGAATCCTCCAACATCCTTGAGGCTACACCCAAGATGGACAATGGTCATGAGTTTTTCAGACAGATATAAGTTTGGTCCATTTACATATCAGGGGTTAATCCTCCAATTACAGCTTCAGGTAATCATTTACCCCCATTTGCTCCCCACCCAACTCACTTTTCTTTATACTTTTCAGGGCCTGAGACAGTGAGGTGTCCTTGAGTTTCAGGCCTAGAGAGGAATTGTCTTGTCTGAATAAAGCAAGAGAACAGTGGCTGACAGACCATGGAGTTCTAGAGTTATGCACTAAAGCAGCACAGGATCTGAAAAATATAAAACCTAAATCCTAAGGCATCAACATGACAGTCTGAATCACAGGTAAATGCTAAGATTTTGCATTGAGAGATGATCCAGGTCCTGTAGGCTTTGGTGAAACATTTAGATAGGCAGATGGAGGGGAAGTTTGGAAAAACTGTGTTAGGCTGCATTTGTTATACTCAGGGATTTCATAGGTTCATACATAGGCCTGTATCGCTTTAATCTCATGTCTCTACAACCTTTGAATTTGACCTTGGCATAGTCACAAAGAAAACCAGAAATCAGCCTGGAGGTGAGCATCCATCCACTTGACAAGGAGGAGAACTGACCCAGCAGGCAGTGCCACCCTCAAGTGGGCAGAGAGGCTTGCCTGAGGAAAACGCAGAGCTGCTGTCCCTGCCAGCCACTGCATCATCTCAGAGACTCTTTATCTGAGCCAGCTCCATGCTCTTGGTTGGTGCTGGTTTGGCCACTGTCAAAGCCATGACCTTGCTCCATGCCTGGGAAACTGGAAACTTCTTGTGAGAATTTCCTGTTAGCACAGTCTTGGCTACGACTTCATGCTCTTCCTTCTCACAAGTATCTTAGAATGTGACATTGCTGGGATGTTCAGGGAATAGCAAAGAACCATCTTCTGGTGTCCCCACAAGGTTAGAGGGTCATACTCCCTCCTTTTCCTCCTCCATTCCATGCTCTCCATTCCTATGAAATGGAGATTTCTCCTGAAATTTCTCCTGAAATACCATTTTTTATTCCAATGACTAAGTAGACCTACTTCCCATGAATGCTCCAACCTCACCAGGGCACGATGTAACACCAAAGGAGCAAGACCCTCTTCCATCCACTGACATGGCTTCACCAGCACCATTTTTGGCACAGAAATCATTATTGTGGCCAGTGACAGCACTGAGAGATCTCAAGGCAACCCATGTGAAAATTACAAAGTAGCTGCCCCTGGCAAGGAAGTTAAAATAAGGTTGAACGGAGCCATCGAAAATGATAGCAACCAAGATTTAGCTGATCTCCACTAAATCCCTGTTGGACCTGGGGAGATGTTATTTCCTTCTTCTATTTTTTCCTTCCTTTAAGCTTAAAACCAAAAATAAATGCTTTCTCTTCTTTTGCTCCCCCTCCTCCTGAAATCCATAATGTTATAATTAAAATGTCATAGTGAGACCACTCAATATTTATCAAAAGTCGGATGCTGGCAGGTACAGTTTGGGATCCAGATCCAAAGCCAGCATAAACTGGTAGAGCTAATGGGGGCTGCCTAATTTACACTAGAAAACAATTTGGCCTGAGGTTTCACATTTTCTTGCCCATCCCTGAATATATAAATGCTGGATCAAAATTGTGTTTTCAAGAAGTTTCCTGTGAGTATTAATTTGAACAAAATCAGTCAAAAATCCCTGGTATTTCATGGAGGCTGCATAGCTGCAGTTTCCCACTGCAGGAGGGCAGTACAGTTTCATTTGCAGCAGCTGTCCTTTTAAATGGCAGAATAATACTTGTCTTCATCTGTTTTTTATTTATCTTACTGCTGTTGTCAGCCAATACTTGCAGATTGTGGCTCACCATTTATTGTTCACCCAACCATTCCACTTAGGCAAAACGCCTCTTAATATGCTCCATAAAGAAACTTTACCCATTTGGCTCATGGTGCTGTTAATTTGCATATCATTACAATCTCATTAGATTTATGGTTCTGATCGAATACTTCCACCACCCTGTTACTCTGTGCTGGAAATCTACAGGCTTTTGTTAATGTTCTGTATCTCTGAAATGCCTCTTTTCTTTCTGTTCTGCTTTTTTTTTTTTAATTTTCTTCTTTTTTTCTTTCATTATCAGAAGGATTATTATTATATTATCAGAAGGAATATGCAGAAATTCACATTCAAGGCTGGGGAAGTCAGCACTGTGTGCTTATGGGGACAGGAAAAAGATAAAAGAGTCAGGAAAGATACACAAAAATATGTGTCCAATGATGGTGTGTGGCCCCTTTGAGTTGCAATTTAGGAAAGCTGCAGCCACATTGTAAATTTAATCTCCAGGCCCTCATTTGTCTTTAGGCTTGATCCTTCTTCCAGAGATGAACCATACCAAAGGTAATATTTTTGGCTCAGGTATCCTTGAAAAAAATAAGACTACAAAAGGGCAGTGACTGCCACCTCAATGCAAACATGTTCATGCCAGCCAAGCTGGCAGCCAATATTCCCACTAGTGAACATGTGCTCTTATTTAAAATATTTGCACTCATTTAATTCTTCATGTCTCTGGTGATCACATACAAGTGATTCACACTGCACACTCAGTCCCTGAAGAGCCTGTGATGATCATAATTCAAACAGATCTATTACCTTTTAGCTTTCCAAATGTAATTATAATCCAATTAATTAGGTACTCTCAGTTGATTCTGGGTTTCTTTCTCCAATCTCAGTCTCTTGTCGTATGAAACTGATGGCTGTGAGTGCTTAAGATCATTCTCCATTAGTGCTCATTCTGCAGGAGAGGTTAATGATAAAGTCAGGCAGGTGTTTGGCAGTCAGTGGCAGGAAGCATTTTTTTAACATGATATTCAAACAAATTCTGCATCGCATTCCAACTTTCTGTTATTTGATTCAGTTCTCTTTTCTGTGTGAAACGCTTTCTCCAGGAGTTGCAATGGGTTAAGAAGAGAGAAAGAAAGGAAAAAAAGGCTGTTCCATTATGCAGCATTGATTGCTTAACAAAACTCTGTCCCCATTAACCGTGCCTCAAAGACAGAAAGCTCCAAGCTCCCCGGGAAGAGCACCATGTGGAATATCAGGTGAGGGTACAGCAAGGCAGGAGATGGTTTCCACTGTGGCTAGAAGGAAGGAATAAGTCTTCATCCCACCTGGGAAGGTGACCCAGTTAAAGTAACCAGGAGGTAAAAAAAAATGTTTAAGGAAAAAGAAAGAAGATATTAAAAACTTTATTTTCTTCCTTTGCCATCTATATCAAAGGTTTGAGGTATCCTTGCCAAAATCCAGGATAAACCCAAAACGAAGATCTAGGACTGGTGTGGGCAGAGCCATGGGGAGGTAACCTTTCTCCTCAAAACCAGGATGGCCATAAGCACCCACCCTCAGCCACAGAGGGTGAATTGTCCCTGGAAAAGCTCCCTCCAGGCCCCCATCTCACCAGGTCCTGGACAAGTCTTGAAAACACCTCACTCAACAACTCCAGGTGCTACAACAGGGCCTTGCAGCTCACAGAACCAGCACCAGCCAGAGACAGGACTAGGGAATGTCTGCATGGAAGTGGAACCATCCCTCCATGGGCTAACAGGGTCTAACCCTGTAGCTACATAAGTGCACATCTGTAACCTTCTCCAGCCTCAGCAACGTGTCTGCAGTCTTTGAGCCCCTGGGAATGGGTCATCCAGCAGCATTTGTGCATAAATAGTGTGTGAATGTGAAAGGAGGAACCATGCATCAGCTCAGCTCTGCCTGTGACATTGGACAGGTCACTTTGTCCCTAATGCCGTACCCATCTTCTCAGTTATCACTTGTTCTTGTTAGATGGGGAAAATTACCAGCACTCTGGGACTCTGATTTAGCACCTGAAATTTTGGAAGGCTGCAAAACAGAAATTATGAGCATTAGATCTGGATTTCATTGAGAATGCTCAGTAAGATCACTTGCTGATTATAACACATCATGCACAGATCTCAATCCAGCCACAACCTTCTGGCTATATCAAGTTTTTAACTTATGATCCTGGGCTAAAATCATGGATGTGTTCCAGGCTGTATCTGCATGTGAAAGAATACCTGAATATGGGAAATCTTACTCATAAATCAAACCATGAGGAATAGAGGAAGAAATTTCCAAGTAGAACACTCTTTATAAAAACCTCTTCTCTTCTCTTCTCTTCTCTTCTCTTCTCTTCTCTTCTCTTCTCTTCTCTTCTCTTCTCTTCTCTTCTCTTCTCTTCTCTTCTCTTCTCTTCTCTTCTCTTCTCTTCTCTTCTCTTCTCCCTTCCCTTCCCTTCTCCCTTCCCTTCCCTTCTCCCTTCCCTTCCCTTCTCCCTTCCCTTCCCTTCCCTTCCCTTCCCTTCCCTTCCCTTCCCTTCCCTTCCCTTCCCTTCCCTTCCCTTCCCTTCCCTTCCCTTCCCTTCCCTTCCCTTCCCTTCCCTTCCCTTCCCTTCCCTTCCCTTCCCTTCCCTTCCCTTCCCTTCCCTTCCCTTCCCTTCCCTTCCCTTCCCTTCCCTTCCCTTCCCTTGTCTTTTTGATGCTTTGTCTTTCAATCTCTTGTCTTTTTTAATCTCTTGCCTTTTCTTTCCAACTCTTGTCTTCTTTGCTCTTCTTTTTTATTCCTTTATTTTTTCTTTTTTCCTTCCATCTTCAGAATGCTGCACAAAAGACCTTTAAAAAGTGGGCGGAGGAGGAGGGCAGCAAGAGATAGCTCTGAGGTACATTTCAATCTGCATGGTTGAGGAAGGAAGGAATTTTCAATCTCCTCTCTATCATTTTCGATATCATTAATCCTGAACACTCCATTTTCCATGCTCGCCCGCCCAGGCCCGGAGAGTGAGCGACACATAAAGTGACACATATTCATCACTTGGCATTCAGCGCCGTGAAGGCTGTAATATAATATTAGTGTTGTGTTATCACTGTGTCTCTCTCGCCAGCCTTGGCTGCGGCGACGGTAGATGACATGAATCGATCACCTGTGACATTTTTGATTTGGTGTCACTTTCCCCATTTCTGCCATTTGTTTTGGCAGTTAAGAAGTAATTGTGTGACATTAGCATGGAAAGACTCACTTTCCCAACCCCTCTTCTCAAGCAGGAAGAGGGGGATGAATCTCTTTTGTCTTGTTCCATGGGTTCAGAGAGGCTTGCAGGAGATATGGTATTTGCTGCAATCTCATTCCCAGGTGGCCCCTTAGAGCCAGCAGGGGATGCAATGTCTGAGCCAGGCAAGCTGCTCTCCTGAAGTGGGGAGCACACTGGCAGAAGGTGGCATTATAGGACACAAACAAGCCATGGGTCCCTGCTCTGCCAGAGGCTTCCCCAGGTGATTTTGGGTATGTCAGTCCTCACTGAGGCTGAGACACCAACTCCCCAGGGGGCTGCTGCTCAGTGAAGGGCACTAAGAGGATCCCCACTCAGGTCAGGCCTGGGGGCTTTGCTCCACTGGAGTCACAGCACCTCATTCCTCCAGCTGCAGACGTGCTCCATACGAGCAACTAACAGTAGTCAGGGGAGGTAAATCAGTTAATTTGCACTGCAGCCCTGGAATCTCCAACACCATCACACCTTGGTCATTTCAGCATCACCCTCCCCCTCATATGTACTCAGCCATGGGAAGTCAGTCCCTGCTCTCTCAAATGTCATAAAGGTGTCATGCAAAGCTAAAAGAGGAAAGCACAAACCCTCAGAATCCTCTGAATGGGCTCTTGAAAACAGAAATATACTGTGGTTGTCCCTCCAACCAGTTATTAGCTGGGACCACTGCTATGAGATAAAATGGGGTGGCAATGGGAGGCTTTCCTTTGACATCTGAAGATTCCCAGCATAGGGAAGAACCATATTTTGGTGCTGAATCCACTGAGCTGGGCTCGCAGCAGCATCTTTACAATGATGGTATTTAGAAGTTAATGTTTTGCACCAAATTCTCAATTTTTTGTCAGGCAAAGCCACATGCAGAGAAGCCACAATGTCAGCCAGTAAAATATTAAGGATCTTGGCATTTTAATGCATTTCATCACAGCACGTAGGGTGGATATCAACACCCACACACCAGGGACCAGAGGCATTTGGTTAATTTAGGAAGTACTCTCCCTGAAAGGAGATTTTTTTGTAATTGTCCACCGGGAGCTTTCCTGTAACTTCTACTAAAGCAGATTGCACTGGCCAGAGTCAGAGACAAAAACCTGCCCAGAGCCAGCTGACCTGGGCCCAGGCGATGGCTTCACACTGGTGTGCTCCCTGTGCCGTGCCGTGGCTCCCTCGCTGCTCTCAGGGACAAGCTGGGGCTGCACCGTGGCAATTTCACACATGGTTGCTTTTCAGCTGCTGGGGCAGGAGCTGAGGGTGGAGGCCAGAGGACATCAAGTGTTGGGGAAACCCCTGGCTGGTCCCCTCAGTGTGGCTTTGGTGATAACCCCCTCCCTGCAGGAGCCTCCTGCCAGCTGGACCCGTTAACCCAGTCAGGAGACAAATTGTTCCACGTGTCAATTTTCCATTTAAAATGCAAACTAGATTTGACAGAGTAAACTGAATAAAGATTTGGATCGGATAATCCAGTAAAAGCTAATTACTAAAACAAAATGAGACACTGAGACGCAATCTCCCTCCTCCCCTCTCTAACGAGGTTCATTTGATGAGTTCTCTGCCTCGAGTATTAGCACTTTCTACCAAGGAACACAAGCTATTAACTCCTTTTAACAATTTATGATGTTCAATAAACTGATTAGGAGCCCATGGTACATAATTTAAAACCATTTGGATGTCCTATGGCCATTAAAGAGAAAGCAATGAGTCTGAACAACCCTGCTAATTAGAGGTCTTGATGACTCCTGATTAGAAATCCTAATTAGATGTCCTAACTAAATCTTTGCTTGTTTTTAAATTTATTGTCTTCATCTCCTCACCTTGTTTACCAGATGATTTAGGAAAGTTAAAAACAGACCTTCCCAATAGAGAAAGGTTGACAGCATTACCAATAAAAATGCCTTAACACCAGCTTCTAAATATTCTGAGTTTGGTTTTATTCTCAAGTGTAAAACCAGTTACAGAGTTTGGTGGGCTGACTTTCTTTCTGTCTTTTATTCTTCAATTTATTGCACATTATTGAAAAGCCCCAATAAGTGAAATGTCAAAAATATTTCATTCCCCCTCTTATTCATCCAGTGTGAAGCTTCCCTAGAAGACAAAAAAAAAAAAATCCTATTTTTACTATTGGTTCAAACTACAAGCATTTTTTCCTTGGATTTTTAATGTTCTTTTAGAGATTATGTTTATTGCTGACTCAAAAATCTACCATTTTCTTTTCGTATTCATTTTCAGAATCAGTTCCACTGTGATAAAACTTATTTTAAAATCTATAATCAAAAGTGTATTTCTGGTGCAAAGTTTAGGAATAACCGTAATTTGAATTTGGCAGCTTGGTTTTTGTGTCCAGCCTCTCCGAGTCTAATTTTGTGCATGATGATCTGCAGGGAAGGAAGCACCAGTAGAAAGATGAGCTCCTGCAAGCAGAGGTATGATGTGGAAAGATACCAAAAATTGTTTCACCCTTCCACAAAGTCCTGTTACAGCCTGGTTTTCCAGGATTCTGGTCAAACAGAAAGTTGGTGCCACCAAGAAAGGAAAAGCTGAGAACCCAATAGGCTTGTAAAGGTTCATTAATGGATAATCCTCCTCCTTCCCAAAAATCTGTCCCTCATTTCTGCTCTGAATTCATCTGCTTTATCTTATAACTTTTGGATTTTGTTCAGCTTTTGTCTGCTGGATTAAAAAGCTCTCTGCTACCAGAACTTTGCTTCCTGGGAAAGTAGTTATAGATGAAAATCAACTTATCATTTAACCTTCTCTTTGTTAACTCAAACAGATGAGCTTAATCTAGCTGGAACACTTTAATGCAATAGCAGAATGATGAGTGTAGGTGATGATTTCTTCATCAGAATTCAAGAATAGATCTGTGTAGAAGCTTTTCCTAAAATTTCAACCAATGGAGTACCAAAGTTAAAACAAGAGGAACACCAATGGTTTTCCAATGACCAGAAAATAGCAAGGGTACATCAACATTTCCAGCAAACCTGGGAGATGGATCCCAGTCCTATCTCCATCCACCCTGCGCAAACACAGTGTGGGACCAGGGATGGGTTTAGCGCATCTTTCTGGGGTGGAGAAGCCCAAATTTAGCACAGATGAGGTGCTCTTGCTCAGGTGATCTAGAGGGACTACGACAAGACAGGGCTTGGCATCTGGTACCTCAGGGATGCTGCCCTAGGAGATATCCTGTGCTCAGATCCTAAAAAAACACTGATTTAAATGATTTGATTAACAGTGGACAATAAGACTGCAAACACAAGATAACAACTTATCTCAACTGGTCATTTTCTTTAACTCCTAGTGAGGAATTTGTTGATTGTAGGTACAGATAGATACAAGTGTTCATGGGAAGACCATACAGAACCCTTGTCAGTATAAATTTGACAGCCTGATGGAAAAGCATAGATCCACCCTCTGGGAAAACTGTTGATCAGTCAAAAATTTTTGTAGTTACTGAAAAATTTGTGCTTACACTCACATTTTTTTTAAAGCAATTGACAGCTGACAAAGAAGCAAAGTTTTTACTGCAAGAATATAAAATTTAAAACTGGGAGGAAGTATTTCAAGTTTGAAAAGAAAAAAAGAAGGCAAGAAGGGGGGATCGAGAAAAGCTATTTTGGGAGAGAAATAGCTGTGAGAAAGGTTATCTGACATTTACAGAAATTTCACATCAAATGTACACTGCTTGCACACTAGGCCTGCTGTGAGCCACCCCACAATCTCCTTTCCAAATGACAACAGTCTCCTCTGATGAATCAACATGAGATTGATGAATCTCATGTTGATGAATCAACATCTCATGGCAAGAAGCAGTGGCCTGTACCTGGTGACAACCAGCAGAATGGCCACCCCAAAGGCAGCCCAGGAGAAGGCTGGTCAGAGCCAAAGGCCTGTTGTTGTGTTGGTTTGACGTGTCAGCCAAGAGTGTCTTCATCCCTGCCTTGTAAATGCCATCACAGCATGATGGGAAGGCAAAATCTTCTTTTAGGATATGGTGTTCCATCCTGTACAAAGCCATCACGTGAGTTTTAATCTGAAACTTTGTCCTTTAGTTGTGTTTGACATGAATTCCACTTTCAGTTATACTTAGCACGGAAAAGCCATAGGTGTTATCGGCATGATCTCTTTTTTGGGTGATCCACATGGGGAATATGTGACCTCTAACTCTTTTTCAATACCCAGCAGAAAGAGGCTGCCTTTCTCCCAGTGAGCTGAGCTCTTCATTTGTTATCTCAATCTGGGATTTAGCAGGATTCAAAGCTGATTAGTTTAGAAAGCATATGGACAGTGAAAGACATTTTACGTAATGGGTTTACACATCCCATTTGGTAAACAAGCAACCACACTGTTCACTCTGAAGAGTTAATATCTTCGTGCTTTTTATTCTTAGAGTTTTTCCACTGTGGGGTATTTTTTCACCCAAGGTGCTGTGGGACTCCAACCAATCCATCTCTCCAGGCAAAGCTGCATCAAAGAGATTTTCCTTTCTTTGGTAGCAAGAAACAAAAGAGTTTCATTGGGAACAATGGCCAGTTGTGAATCACTGAAGTGAAATGTTCTCGTCTTCCCTTTTTATCAATTTATTAAGCAGTTTGAAAAAACTGATATGATTTCCTACTCTAATGTTCCTCCAAATCTATACTTTCTTAGAGGAAAAAAAAACCAACAAAAACCATCCCTCTTGATTTAGATTCTAGACTTGATGATTGCAAAAGAAATAATTCAGTATTGATGGCAAATTGACAAATTCAGTCCTCTTAATCATCTGCAGGACAAAGTCCTTTACAACCAGTAAGGCTGGGGGCATATTGCTAAAACAATCCTATTCCTTTGTTCCTAGCCTTGTGCTTTAACAGGTGTGGGTATGATTTTTGTTCTCTGTAAAACACCAGGGTCAAGGTGACGAGTGCAGAGTCACTGAGACGTGTGTGGAACAATTGCTCTTTCAGACACATGATTTATGGAGTATCTGACTAATGTGGTCACGGGAGCCTGAGAGGAAGGCAAAGAAGCTGGTTAAGAAGCACTTAGCTCCCCTCTCCAGGCCCACATTTGCATCCCATATCCACAGTAGCATTCATCTCACTTGATGGTAGCTGTTTAAAATTTAGGCATTTCATTTAAGCCAGTAGTAAAAGTTCCTTCTCAATCCATGGGGACACCAGCAGCTGCAGATGATGATTCATTCCTCCTTTGTCAGGCACTATCACCTACAGACACCCTGTCCCACGATCCTGGCAAATGCCTAGACACCTGATTTCCAAACAGATGACACAAAACCCCAAGTACCCATTTAACCTTGGGCCCACACAAGTCTGACATTCACATTCCCAAGGAGCTCAGCTCACCATGGTATATCTGAGATGGGACAAGAGAAGGAGGCCTGGCCTCATACCAGGAATGTTTTTGCCTCTCATGCAGCTTTCTAACACATTCCTGAGACTGTGAGCCCCTTCTGAGACATCACTAAGGACAATGGCTCAATGTCCACGTGGAGGCTGGGGACCAGTGATGTTCCTCAGACCTGTGTCGTGGGACAGGAACTCTTTAATATGACACAGACACAGTGACATCAAGTGCACCCCAGCAAGTTTGCAGGTGACACCAAGCTGAGTGGGTGTGCTGACACTCCTGAAGGATGGTATGTCACCCAGAGGGACTTGGACAAACTTGAAAAGTAGGCCCAGGGAAAACTAATGAAGTTCAACAAGTCCAAGTGTCAGGGGCTGCACCTGAGTCAGGGCAATCCCAGAAATGGGAGAAGATGTCATTGAGAGCAGCCCTGATGAAAAGGACTTGGGGGTTCTCATGGGTGAAAAGGTGGACATGATCCAATGATGCATTCTTGCAGCCCAAAATGAGAGAACTGTCCCAGCCTTTCTGCCTGTCCCTGGGATGATGCTGGCATGGAGACATTGACTGTTACTGCCAGGTACTGAAATCACCAGCCTACACCCTTCACCTCTGATTTAGGGGAAAATTGCCCTTGCTATAGCCACTACAAAACAGGAATAACAACCTTTAATTAGCAATCAGAGCTGAACTCTTTCTGCCTGAAAAATGGCCATTGTTTTTAATTAGACTCCCAGGGCACTATCCTGCCATCCTGCTCCCCAACTCCACTGCTGCCACAAATACAATACAACAGAGGATCTAAGCAGGTCCCATTCTCTGTATGCAGCTCAACAGCTCTCCCTGTCATATTCTTCATCTCCAACAAGTTCAGATTTTCTTTTTTTTTTTTTTTTTTTTTTGACATACCTAAGATGAATATTCAAGGTTTTAGCCCAATTTACACATCTGTAATCTGGCAGTGAGAATAAAAGGTTGTCAGACAAAATAAATGTGTGTCTCAAGGTCAGACCAGGTTGAAACCGATAATGGTGCTTAACAGCCTCTGCCATGCTTCTGCAATGATCAGCATTGCTCTAATTGACAAATTAGCTGTCCATATGGGCTCAGAGGCAATCATACATCCATAAATCCCAATAAATACAAACATAATCTGATCTAAGTTGGATCAGCCAAATAAGTTAAAGCAAGATTTAACACCTTAAAAGATTGCATTTAAGGGAAATCACTGTTAGACAAGATTCATGTAGCCATATGGCCAGAACAGAGGCCATCAGGGCTCACCCCTACTCGGGCTCTCTGTGTCTCCTTCCAGACTGCATGGAACCAGACATGGACCAACTAGTCTGTGCTTGCCAGGGGCCAATGGGATGGGGGTCCCTCCCCCAGAAATTTGCATGGGAGGTTGCTTTTGGGCAGGAGAAGAGCCAGCTCTGGATTGGCTGCTGCTTCCCCAGTGGGCTGGCAGTGTCCAAGGGTGGCTGGAGCCTCGTGGTCCCACAGGCAGCACTGTTGATAGGGGATTGACTGAGGGGAGCAGCAAAGCTGGATGAACCTTGAGATTATCCATGCTTGTTTTCTCTCATCTGCAAGCAGATAGGGCTGTTCTTCCCACTGCAGTGGGCTCTGAGTGATGCCCATGGAAGTTCTTGTGTTGCTCTAGTCACAGCTTCCCATGATTTCCTGAAAAAGTGATCAATGCAATCAGCCAGTATGTGTGTGTGTATATCCATCTGTGTTCTCAGCTCTTTCCCCACTTTCCCTCCCCAAAATCTCTTCTGAATCCCTCGGCAATGTCAGCCACTGAGGTCTTCAAGAGGTGCTTTTCCTAGACAGCTGGGGAGTTTCTGCAAATATCTAGAACACAGGTAGCCTTGTAGAGCAAAAGGACTTTGGAAGTTCTTGCAGGAGAGGATGGGGCTGTGTTCAGCATCCCAGACCCCACACAGGTGAGTGGCACAGCAATGATCTCACCTCCTAAACAGGCTTCAGAGTTCATGGTGTAACAGGGGTTCCCAGTACTAGTAGGTCCAGGCAGAGGGTTCCCAAAGCCCTGTCCAGATCTCTGTCCCAGAAGAAGCAAGGCTGCTGGCCATGGGACAACACAAACTTTGACATTGACTGCTTTGCAGACTTTGGAGTCAGTGTGAACATCAGAAATCCAGGAGGTGGGATGAGAGAGAGAAACATAGAGACATAGATCAAAATAAAAAACAGTGAAAAAAGGGTGACAGAAGGTTCATGTCTATAAGTCCCTCCTTCAATAGGTCCTGCCTAAACAGCCTTAGGGGCTGAACTTCATGGTGTCAACCTCCTGACTTCAATTGACTTTGGATTGTGTTCTGAATTAAGCACTAAATCACAATGCTCATCCTAGGCACTGGATGGGTGATGCAAGAGTTAGACAGTGATTTATGAGAGATTGGACCCAGGGCCAATATGCTCACCTTCAAACAGAGCCTTCACCTTTCTAGACTGTCTCAAGAAGAGAAACTGAAGTCTCCAGCTTTGCTGCCAGAAAGATTCTTCAGAGGACTTTATCAACAAAAAGAGGTTATCAGAAACATGTGTGGACTGGTGCAGTCAGTTTTGGAAGTTCTTTTTTTGCTAAGCTGTGTCTGTTCAAAAAAGACTGCCAACTGCCCAATGGGTTACGTGGAAATTCAGTACTGCACTCTTCCACCTTTCCTTTGACATGCACACAAACACCACTGTGTGTTACACACTCATCAAAATTCATCAAGGTTTACACTATTTCAAATGTGAATTCAAATGATTGCACCATTTTTATACCATTTTTAACTTAGGTGTCTTGATTGCAAGCTCAGTATTTAAGCCTTTCAAAGAGATGGAAACAAAATTATGTAAGATTCAGGGAATTCTTTGTATTCCTTGTGCTCATATGTTCCTGGCAAGGCATCTGAAATTGCACTTGTATATCTACAAAATGGCAGGAAGCTCAGAAACAGCAAATAAAGGATCACTGTCTCTTCAAGTACAAGAAGTAGACATAATCCAATGACACTAACAAACAAGGATCCAAACTAAACACAGTCAGAGCTTGTAAATACATTAAGGAACTCCACAATAAGTGATGGTTTGGATGTGGAGATTTTATTTTACTTCAAAATGCAACTGAACAAATTCATGAAGAAAAAAGAGATGCTCCTTCCAAGATACCACTGCTAGCTCTCTTGGTCTAAACAACAAAGTGACAGAGAGTATTCTGGAAAAGTGTTCCCCATTCTTCCATGAACCCTCCCTTTTGGGCAGTTTCAGAAATAGGGTCAGTACTGTTTTCAGCAGGTTTTTGGCCTGATACTGTACATCCATTCTTGTGCATTTAGAGCCTTTTGTTCCTGGGGAAATCCCACAACATGGTTGGTTGTTCTGCTGAGGTCCATTGGGTGACAAAAAGTCTCCTCATATGCTTCCAAGGTGCCTGCACACATGGCCTTCTCCTGGATACAGCCACAACCCAACAGCTGCTATTGGGTAACCCCGTAGCTCTCCCCTGTTGCTTACTGCTTGCATCCAATGGGGTCATTCCAGTGCAGCAGCTTCCTATATTTTGCTATTAGATTAAGGGATTATTGATGATGATTCCCTAAGCAAACAGACTGCAGCTCTCTTAGCAACAGGCTGATAAACCTTGGTTCCATGTTTTAATTCCTCAAATTCCATTAGAAGACATTCTTACAGTTTAAGGCTTAATATGTTTGTTTTTCCAGCTCTAATGAGGATTATTAAGTGCAGGGGATGCAGTAAATATGCTTGTCATTAGTAGCCTTTATATATACTTTCCTAGGCTTGCTATCACAAATTTCCTACCATTTAGATCTTTCAGTCTAAAAGAGAAACACTAAGATAAGAAATGACAAAATAAATCTGTGTATGTATTTCCAGGCACATATAAAGCTCTTTTCTGTAGACTTATCTGTTTTCTCTGTTTCCATGTGGGGCAGATTCGTTGTCAGATGGAGTTTGAAGGCCTAGTCTATGACTCCCATTGACAAAAATGGGCTTTAGCTGAGACTGCCTGAGAATACAAAGAAAGGGAGCTCTGCAATTGATGGGGTGGAAGATGAGAACAGAAAAAGTAGCAGAGACATATGGCAAGGGCACAAAGAGACACACAGAGACAAGACAAAGCTACAGGGTTTAAGCAAAGCTTCAAGCTTGCTTATCATACACATCTCCTATGAAATGACCCATTAAAATTACCCATTAGCTAATCCTCCCAGCCACTTTGAGGCTTTCAGTGAGCATTAGGGCAGAGCATTGCATGGAGAGATGTGAAGCCTGGACCTCAGCCCAGGTAGAAATCCCCCTCAAATCAGATCAATCTCAGGTTGATTGGAACATGGTGGATAGTTTTGTTGTTGCAAGAAGGCTTTAAGAAATAACACTGGAAACAGCCTCCTGGCAGAAGGGCTCCAAGTCCTTTAATACCATGGGGGAACCCACTAGAATCAGCAGACAAACACAGGTTAAAAGCCAGAGCCAGGAATATCAGCCCTCTGTTGGTCTGGATGCTTTGAAGACCTTTCAACTACAGCAAAAGAAGGTGGCAGATGCCATGGTGGCAGAGCTGTGCTTGGGGAAACACCCTCCAAAAACAGCTAGAGGCACCTCTCCACAAAGAATGGCCTTGCTGTGAGAGCAGGTTTCGTTTGGTAGCTGTCACACACATTGAGTTCAGTCAGTCCCACCCCTGAGCTCACATGAGATACAAATCCAGGTCCCCATGTGCAGGTAAAGGTGGGCAGAAGCCAGATCTACACTGAGCCCAGCTGCAGGCACAGCAAAAACTGCTGGATCTCCAGGCAAAGAGGGGGAATGGGACTCTTCCACATCTTCTTGGTCAGGGTCAGACCTCTGCACACTGAGGGGAGCATGGAGAGCGGCCTGGGGTGCTCACTGCAAACACGCCTTCTAAGACAAAGATTCCATTGTAGGCCATCTATATTTTGATGTCATGGCTTCTGCATTTCTCTTCTGACCACAGAGAAATGGAGAAGGGGCAAGGGATAAGAAAAAATATAAAGCCCATAGGGACTGTAAGTAATAAAAGGCTGCAGCAGATTTGTCACACTATTTCACTTCTTATTAAATTGAATGGTCTCAGTAGAGAGAAACATAAAAGAAAACACAGATTCACATACCTCTGAACTCTGGAAATACTTGGAGATAGCTCTAATTCTTCATTTATCATTACTATATCTACTAAGGGAAGAGAGGTACTTTTTAATTCATATCCCAAATTAAACAAAATACTTATGTTAAACAAGCAGAGCTGCTTCAAAACAGTTTTGATTTTCTACAACAATCTTTTCATACTGCCCCTATTAATCCTATTTAAAAACGAAATTGTTCCAGAATAAATATTTTATTACAATTTTTTTGACCTGTGAGCACTGAAACCTATAGGTGCTGGAGTTCCCCATGCAGCACAGCTTTACAGATTCTCAAGGTTATGTGCATTTTTTGTGATAGAAGGCCAGAGTTTAACTGAGTAAGAATTAGAAATAGAGGAAATTCAGAAGCATTTTTTTATATTAAACTCAAAGCCTTTCCCAGAGCTGAGTGTTTCACTTCAGCTGGAATTTGCCTGAACCCATTTCTGGATTTGAAAGTGATTTTAGAAACCAAAGCCTAAGTGGGGAATGATTTACCAAAGAAATATTCACTTCTGTGCAATACTCTTAGCAATAAAAAGAACTATTTTCTTTTCTTTTTAAAATGCCATTAGAAGTCAGATTCCTTATTACTCGTAGTTCCTCCCTGCCCCAAGATCAACCCCATGCAACCAGCTGTACTTACAGCCAGCAGGATATTGCTGCATGAGAACCCAGAGTAGTATATTGCAAAAAAAAAAAAAAAAAAAAAAAAAAGGTGATGTTCCCCAAAATCAAAACTGGTAGTCCTGTGTAAGGTAGCTGAGCTTGGGCAAGTAAAATGCAAAAAAAAAATAACCTGAAATTAAAAAAGGTAGAGAAAGATCTCTAATAATAATAATGAGAAACTGTATGGGATTCTCAAAAATGGTCTCCTTCAACAATCATCACATTGGTATCAGCTGTAATTTTCCAGAACCTTTTCCACCTGAGTCTTGTGCATACAGAGAGGTGTAGTCACTTCACAAGGTGTTGGGCAAACAAATAAGCCTGATCCTGACTCCAGGGGAGTCACTGGGACTGGGAGTGGGTGGGTCAGAAGGCAGATGCTGGGCGGATGTGACCGACCGCCCTTCTCTTGAGAAGCAAATAAACAAAGTTTCCTTTATTTACCAAGGGTCTTAAATAAAAGCTTGGTTTTCATGGCACCACAGCTGAAAAGAAAATCTTCTGAAATATTTTATTTTCCTACAGGAAAGCACAAGGAATGTGCTTATTTAGCTGAGATAAAATGATAATTCCTAAGAAATCATTGTGGATTAGGGAGCGAAGCGATTAGAGAGAGATGGTATATTTATGAATGTGTGCATAGCCCTGCTGGTTAAAGGGGTATTAATCCCTCTTAGTCTGCAAAAGGACCTTCAGACTGCTCAAGCAAGCAGGGCTTAGGCACTGCAAGCTTCCTAGAAAGTCCTAAATCTTCACATTAGCTCCCTGCGTTTCCTCATCTTAAAGTCTAAGCCGTTTTCTAAAGGATACTTCCATAAACAAGCCCCCTCAGAATCTGCAAGGATTTGGAAATCCGGATTGGTGAAATTTTTTAAATCCAAGGTCCAAGTGGATAGAAGAAGATTAGGTTGCAGTTAAAAAGGCCACCTTTAAAGAGACAGTGCTGTCCTAGATCATTATTTAGGCTGAACTGAAAAAGAAAAAGAAAGAGAGGGGAAAGAAAAGAAGACAAAAAGGAAATAAAGGAAAAAGTGTTGTATCTGTGATCCAGTTGACTCGGTGTCCTCCATGGCCCCAGAGCCTGTCGGGGGGAGAAAATATGTGTATCTGCCAAAAACAACACTGTATTTGTCATACAGCATTCAAATGACTTGTGACTGCTCCACCACACCTTCCCCAGGGGGTTCAGTGGGACCCTCTGTGCTCCTTTTTGTGAGGTGTCCCTGGCTGCCACCAAATTGCATCTGGATTTGTCTGCCAAAGGTGTACAGCACACGTGGCAGTTCACATTTACAAATTCTTAGGGCATTCCTCAGGGAAACTGGGGGCATCCTACAGGGACCCAGTGGGTCATTCTGAATAAGCTTCACTTGCTCACAAGGTGGCTGGTTCATGAGAGATTCATGAGGTTGTCCTGTCTCTTCCTCCCATAAAAGTGTTCATACAGCCACAAGGGAAGAGGGACAGTGAATCTACAGAGGGGCCAAATTCAGCAGAAGACAATGAACTCTGGCTCCCTCTTCTCACTCTCCAGGACTGATGTCCACTAGATTTCCAGTGGATTTAACTTACAGTCCTAGTTATTCCACCAGAATAGCTAAAGAGCATAGAAACCCCTTCATACCTGCTCACTTTGCCTTAACCAAGGAAAAAAGTCAAGCAGATATTGAAGGGAAAAGGAAACAGATTACATATGATGATGACTACAGAAGTAGGAATGACATTTGACACCAGTTTGTGGTCCTGGCCAAGCCCTACCTTTGAGTGTACTTAGGAATATAGAGACAGTCTCATTTTGTCTAAAAAGAAGTGTCCTGACACCAAAACAGGACTCTCCATCATGCCTGCAGTGTTCAGAGGTGCTCAGAGTGCTGACAGAAAACACAGGTCTGAGCATTGTTTCCTTTTTCTTAGCAGCTGGTTAAGGTGAATTGTACAGGCCCCTTCAGAGGAGGCTCTGCAGCTGAAATTTGGCAAAGTCTCTCTATAGTACTGCCAACATCTCTAAAATTAGCAAGAGCTCAGCACATGATGAGATGTGTCATTAGTATGTGATCAGACCTCAAAGTGGGAGGATTGGCAGTAAATCCAGTAGAAAAAGTCTTGTGGATGCCTCTGTAAGAGGTGAGGAAGATCTCAGAGGTTTTGAGGCCTCTGCTTCATAACATGACCTGGCTGCAGCCAATTGTCTCCAAGCCAAAGATGCCAGGGGTGAGATCTGGGAAAAGATCAATCCATCTGCTCCTGCACAGAACAGTGGAGTAGCCACGGAGCAAAGCCTGGGGGTGGCAAAACAGCCCAGCGTGTTACATGGCACGGTGTGACACCTCCTTGGCTGTTCTCAGGCTCAGATGAATGGGGAGAGTCCACTGGAGAGCAGTCACGGCATGGCTGATTCCCAGGAGATTGGTTTTTTTTCCAGTCTTGCTTCAGACTTCCTGGGTAATGTGCTCCTCTTTCAACCCAAGGTAGAAAGTCCTGGTTTTGGTCCACAGCTTTCATCGTGTTGGTGAATTTATACTGGGACATTCCAGGCCATCACTGAGGGTTAAACAGTCTCCTCCTTCCACAACCTCTTCAACTGACATTTCTGCTGTCTGCTCCTATTGGTTTCTAACCTGGCTTTACATTTAATCTGCTCTCGCCTTCTTAAAGTACATTGATAACACTTATAAATCATACACTTCCAATGTTTTTAGGGCACGACCCCTCCCCTTTTCAAGATGTATTCATCTTGTTATGAGCTTTGTGTGCAGTCTACATGTGACATATCGAAAGACAAAAAGACAAATGTAAAGTCTGTCGGGACAATGCAACCCTTCCTCCGTCAAATCAGAATAACACGACATATGAAATGAGATTGTTTAGCATATTTGTGACTCTTGTAATTAGGAAGATGAATGGATTTGTTATGAAGACTAGAGAAAAGGACTCAAGAGGCTTCAGTTCATGTTCTAGCTTGTCTGTAGGGTTTCTGTGGGATCCCAGACACATCCCTGAAAGGTTCTGTGCCCAAAATTCAGAATGAGCATGGCAATATTATTTTGTCACATTTTGAGGAATCACTCTGAAGGCTGAACTTTTCAGGGCAGCAGTCTACTTACAAGCTTGCCTCCATCCTCTCCCCAAAAAGCAGATTTTGAGTGTTCCCCTCCTGCAAGCAGAACCCCTGCTTTAAAAAGGACTGTTGTAGGATTTCGTGAGTTTAAGTCCTGACACCTTCCTCTCCCAGACAAAGTTGCAGAGCCATGAAATCTTTAAAGTACTTCAGCATGTCTAGTATCACTTTACAGACAAATGCTAATTAGATCATAAGCAATTGACCAGAAACAAATAAATAATTCAAAATCTACTGCAAGTGTGAAAAGTATTTAAATGCTATTGATAAACTAATCTACAGACTCCATTAGCAATTCAGTCACACAGCACCTGTATTGATCAGGGAATTTAAGCACATGCACAAAAAACAAACCCCAAAAATACAGCAAGGAAAAGCTAGTTTGTTTGACAGTTCTTTAGCAAGGAACTTCATTAACATTTAGGAGTTTACTGTGTCATTTGCTCTGGGAGTTTTCTTGCTTTGCTGTTTTACAGACTGCAGTAACAGCCTCAATACTGTATCTATGGAGTAGTTTTTCAGAAGTTCATATATTTATCTGTAATATGTATTAGAAATCACATGCTCATTTCTCCTTTTGAGGCACCTACACGTTGCTGGACTAGCCATTGCCACAGGCCTCCCCTCCAGAGTCTGCTTTTGGGTTACAGACAGTGTTGCTTCCTGATGTGCTGGGTTGTTCAGCCTTTTCCCTCACTGCTGGGAGTGTAACATTGAATTTCCTCCTAAAATACCTTGTTTGGGTGGGCCCTACAGCATCAGCATAGGCTTGCTGCAGGTGTGTGGACGGATCACCACATGCTGGGGTGGCAGGTGAAGTCCTTGAGAAGGGCTCAGCACATCAGACACATCCACGTGGAGCTGCTCAGGGATCCACATTTCTTCCACCAGTCCCAGGTAGCATGAAATGTCCCATGTGGCACGTCACACCCTATCAGGCCTTAACCTGGCCCTGTGTCCCTTGTTTTCATCCCTTCCCAGCCACGAGGCAGAGTGAGACTGTCACTTGTCCACTACAGAGGAGGTGAGGGCTTGGTGAACCACCAGCACAGCAGAGGTGGGGGCAGGACAACGAGCAGACCTTCCAATGGAGGGCATCTCTTTTTCCCCTCCTTTCCTAATTGCCTAACACACAAATGCCTTCAACTCAAGGAGCATTTTGCAGTGCTGGCTTCATTCCCGAAGACATAGTTGAAGGCTGGAAAAAAGCATCAGGCTCAGCAGTGGTCCTGACAGATGATATTTGCAGCTAGGTCTCCGTCTCCTCAATCCACCCCTAGGCTCAGCCAGACCTGCCAAAGCTCCCTTCTTTGCTCTTTCCTGCTGTCACCCAGCAGCCTGCATCAGGGCAATTACCAAAACAAATCAATCTTCTCTTGACAGTTCATTTACACTGAATTAATTTGGAATTAGAAACTGTTATTGCAATTGGCAGCTCCTGATATTCCCAATACAACGGGGCATCTGCAGGGAAAACAACTCTAGACCCCAGCGTTTGAATTAAAAAGGACAGTTCTTCTTGATTGAGATATAAAACCAGAAAGGATTTTTTTTCCCCCACTCCAAGTTCTTGTTAGTTTTAGGCTGCTGGCAGCAAATCCGGATCTGCAGTGTCCTAAATAAAACTCTCCTTATGGTGGCACAATTTTTCTCACTCAGAGCAGTATTTTTGATACTGCTGCATAGGGATGAGACATCTGAGTCTTAATTTGCACCTTCTATGTCACATTGGAGCCTACAGTGTAGGGGCACATTGGAAGAGGCAGTCTAAGCAATCTGCTGCCCATTTCACAGGTGAAGAGACTGAGACACAGAGGGGCTGAGAGATGAATTTGCCAGATCTGGTTTTCCCCTCTGAGTCTTGCAATCTGAGATGCTTCCATTGACAAAATGTCCCATTTTCCTTCTTTAAAAACCAACAAACCAAACCAACCAAAAAAAAAAAAAAACCCAACCAAACCAAAACAGATTCACACAAACAAAAAACCTCAAAGCCTCACATTTGGAAGAAAAAATATTAAACTTTCAAGTAAATATTTCAGAATCCTAAGGCTGACCCCACAACATCACGTTACACTCCCTCAAGGTGTTTATTTACACCCCTGTCTGAGGGGATTTGACCCAATATCTTCCACCAACAGGCACTCACGTATTCAGCTCTAGGAAAACCTTAACTCCGAGATTTGTTTTAAATTTTAGTCAACCCTGAAGTGGTCAGACAGTTGGACTAAATGGTCATTGTAGGTCTCTTCCAAATGAAATAGTCTCTATTCTAACCTGTAGCACTTCTTAAAATTGTTTTCCAATTGGACCAGAGCAAAGACACAGAAATAAAGAAGATAAAAATGGCAGCCACAAGGTTTTCTACCACCACCATCACTGTTTGTACTTTGTTTGGGTCTTTGGGAGTTCTTGTTAGCTGGACTTCGTGGGTGAGGAAGGCTGAGAAACATCTCAAGGACCAGATAAGGGGCACTGAGCTGCTCTGAGCCAAGCCATGACAGGGGTCCTCCCAGGAGCAACCCATCTCTCAGCACCTTGGAATTTTAGCATTGCAAACCAGCACACCAAAAAGATTTAAGGGGCACCCAAGGTCAAGCAAGAGCTGGGTAGTGGTTGGGAGGCTTTACAGCTGGACTGAAGGGCTTAACATGGTAATTGTGAACCTATGTCCCTTCGTGGCTCTAGTCCCTGATCTGTTTCCTGCTCCACCTTTGCTAGGGCTGGGCATGCACCAGATTTCTTGGTTTCAGTGGGTTATTCTGTAATTCCAGTATGTCCCTCTGCTCTGAGGTAGAGCTGGAAAGTGTCCCATAAAGAGAAAGGAGGAAAAATACCTATGTGGGGTTTCATGTGTTGGTTCCTGCTGCCTTCTGTTGCCCCATCCCACAGCACATGCGGTGAATGGGATATATCCTCAAAAAATATCCTAGGCCTACATCCATCCACCTTGCACAAAAACCTGTGCGGTACCCCAATACTTCCTCCACCCTGTCAATCATGGGCTTGTGGACCCACAGACACAGATCATCAGCATCCTCCCTGTGCAAATTAAACCTGTATCCCTGTATAGTTTATCCCTAATAAAATTCCATTTTATCCTTCCCACTTGCTGCTACAGAAATCACCAGGGTGAATACTCATACCTTGCCTGGATTCCTTCGGATCTTTCTAGAACATGAAATCAAAATGGAATATCCAGTGCTGAAACCTACTCATTTTTCTGGGGATGAAGTACATGAGCAGGCAAGCACAAAGACATCAGAAATTCAGACAAGTACATTTCTGTCCCCATTGGAGACCCACAAACTGGCAAAAAAAAAAAAAAAAAAAAAAAAAAAAACCACGAAAAAAGAAAAACCAAAAAAGGACCTGACCCAAACATCTCCCCCAGATTTTCTAGTAATCCTTCCCTCAGTGGGACTTTTCCACAGAAACTCAGCTCAGGGATCCAGCCTCAAGGCTGCTGGTGTGGATGCTGTCCCCCACAGGCTGCAGGCCCTGCACACACGGCTGCTGACAGCTCTCCTTGAGGGCTCCTCTGCCATGCTCAGCCCAGCAGATCTGCTGAGCAGGTATAAATTTTACCCCTGGAAGCATCAGCTTCCCAGCTCAGCCCATCCCACTGTGCACACACAGCCCTCATAGCACCCTGCACCCCATCCTGCCACACGCTGCAGATCCGTGTGCTTGCTCCAGGAGGGGAAAGGGTCAGGATCAAGCCCCAGAAGCCTACAGAGACACCCACAACATCTCTCTGTGCTTTGGGATCTCACAGCCAGCCTGGCCTTTTGTGCCAGCACCCAGGAGCTCAGAAATACATGGCGAATTTGGGTGAGGGACTCATGCCCCAGCTGCAGGATACACTGACTTAAACATCTGCATGTGCCAGAGCAGCTTCCTCGGGTGCTGAACTCCTGGTGTCTTTGCTGGGATCTAAGCACTCACATTTCTGCCGGTGCCTAAACGCTGTCTAACAGGGATGCTTTGCTGAAGAGGTGGAAAAGCCTTGGCTTTACACCAGCAGAGGATCTGGCCCAGAGGCTATCAGGCATATGGCTATCACGACAATGCCGAATTAAGCTATTTAAATTGCCTATGGAATGCCACAGGGTCCACGTGCTTTTTTTTTTTTTAATTTTTTTTTTCCTTGGTAAAAGTCCTCTTTGTTATTATTCTGATGACCAACTTGGGCTGCTTTGCTTTGTCATTTTTAGTCAGTCCACAAATTCCCTGAGCTATACAATTTATGGTTTTATCACCAGTTCCTAAGCTTTTCTACCCCGTCTCTCCTGCATCTCAAATACTTCTCCCCTTTAAATAAACCTGCTTCATTTTTTTTTCATAACTTTCCAAAGCAGATAAAAAATTCTTGAATTTCTGAAACATGCAAACTGATCACTGTGGCATTAAGAAATCTTAAGAAGACTTATTTTAAGGGGTTTTATTAGGGAAATTCCTGCTCTTTAAGATATCTGTACGGTTGTCAAAAGCAGTCACTTTTGCAGATGTTGGGGCTTTTCTTACACTAATCTCCGAGGAAAGCCTGAGCCTCAGAGATCACTTAGCAATTTTTAGATTTAAGGAGATGAGAAGAAAAAGCCAGGGAGCTGGTCCCTCTTAGGGTCAAGTCTTATTTGAATTCAGAGATCTCTTCGTCTAACATGCAACAGTGTCGTTAAGATGACGGCTAATTAATGCAAGATGACTTTGAGATTGCATTGAAAAAAAGGAAAAGAAAATAAAAAGGACAAAGAAAAAGTGTAACCTAAAGAAAACCAAGCCTGCCCCCTCCCCGAGGAGAAGCAAAGCCACAAAAACTCTGTTTCCAGTGGGTCACCAGTATCAAACCATCAACAAAGCTAAGAGCCAGCAAAAACTCGTCCTTCCTTACCCAGATCAAGACTGGGCCGGGTGTAAAATGTTTTTTGATGTGCCTCAGCTCTCAGCTATTTCTCCCTGGGCAGGCTGCTATCTGTCCATCAATCACAGTAATGCCACCCTTCATTTTTGTCTCTCAGTGTAAAGGAATTAGGTAACTGTACTTATTTAGGATCTCTATTAGTTCTGTATTTGTAATTTGTCAAGTCTTTAACACCTTTTTAAGCTTGAAGAGCACTAAGCCAGATCTGTTCTTCTCTAATCACATCAGCTTATTTCTGATTTCCAGAAATTACAAGGAACACAGGCAGGGGAAAGGCCAGGGTCTGGAGTAAACACACAATGCAGAGCTGTCCCTGTCCCTCTCATTGCCACCAAACCCTCCCTCCTTGCTCCATCGGGAGGTACCTGATGGTTTCAGTGGGAACCACCCCGGGGAAGAGAAGGCAGCACCTTGCCCCTCTGCTCAAAAGCCATATCCAATGTACTTGATACTCAAGGCACTTGGGAATATCTGCTCCCAACCCAATCCCTGCAAGCAGATGAGCTGCTCAGACTGTCAGATAGCTTACTAACCCCAGCCTTCTCCTCCTCCTCTTCTTTTTTTTTTTCCTTTTTAAAGCAACACAGATTAGAGGAAGCGTGTTTCCATGTGGTATCCATTTGCAAATTAGCCACAGTTCTCTAACATCAGTGTTATTAGGTATTTAACTCCTGCCTCTTCCTCTTCCCTTCTTATCCTATCCAATCCAGTTGTTTAAAACAGAACAGTAATACAGGTGTACACATAGTAATTGTATATAATGTATACATAACATTCAAAACCAACTCCAAACTATGCCCAAATGTATATTTCTCCCTGTCTCACAAGTCCTTTAATATCTGATTAATGTCTATTTTACTCCTTCCCCCCAGAATATTTAGTGTGTGCCTGTATAAATCTGCATATATTTTGCAGATCCAGTGGAAGAACTGGGAAAATCTCCACTGGTTTAACTGAGGAGACTCACTCAGAGGAGCCAGGTCAGGTGATGGGAGGAGCTGCAAAGGCAGTGAAGAGGCCATGTCTGGGGCACAATGTAAGAATGAGTTAATTATAAATAATGAGCACATGAATTTAATGCTGTGACATTAACATATGTATTTTTCTTTCATATGGAGCAGTGCAGGATTGGCACTTCCTAGCGTGGTGCAGCTGTGGTACCATTTGGTAGCAGAGATCTCCTAGGTCAACCCTGCTACAGCCTGGTGGAATTTGTGCAGAGAGTGATACTCTTCTACATGACCCAGTGATTTCATGGGGAGGTAAAGAGCACTCAGATGGGTGTGCTGGCATGTGAAGTAACACACATTTGTGAGTCTGCAGTGCACTGTTGATTGTAAGGATTTGAATCTTCTTTCTTTCTATGCTGCTTTCAGCATAGATCACAAAAGAGAAGCTCTGATCTTTGAGCTATTGATATTTTCAGCCTTCCTTAAATATTTGTTCTCTTTGATGTTCCTGGTCAGATTCTCTTCTGTCTCAGTTTGGAAAGGCCTGATCCAGTGCTCCTGGTTCAGAAGAGAGAGAGAGGCTTCTCAGGACCACCCTGGGCATTCACATCTCTAGATGTTCTGCTCAGCTACTCTGTCAGTTTGTGCTCTTGAGAAATGAGCGGCCACATCAAAAACTTCTTGCTCAGTTTGACTTAGACTGAGAAAACTCAACTCAATGGCCTGTGGGGTACTTACAGCCAGAAATTTGCAGAAATTTGGTGTAAAAAAGCAGGTCAGGTGTGAATCCATGCTTGGGATGGGAGTGTGAAAATAAGCTGAGACTCCGTTAACATGACTGGTAATAATTACCAGTCATCCAGTGACAGGCCAGTGTTTAGTTTGAACTCCTTACATAACAAAAAATTCTTGGTTGATCTGAGGGTTTTTTACTCTTACATCATTGTGAAAAGCATAGTTTTAAAAGCTTGCCAAAATGGAGGACTTTGGAGTAGCCACCGCTGGGAATTTGGATGCTCCCATGATAAACACTTAGTGATCACACCACACCATCTTTATTGTTGCTGCTGGATCTGACCTCACTGCAATGACAATTTAGTTTCACATTCCCCTTTTTTTAATCAATGCAGATGCTGCTGAACCTCCTGCCTATCCTGTAGAAACCTGGTGATCAACAGAGGATTGGGTTTTTTAATCAGGGTAAATAGATATTCAAAACTGATTGTATATGAAAGAAGGAAAAATCCTAGGAGCTGTTGATGAAAAAGTTCAGCTTTTGGAATAAAACTCTCATCAGTCTTAATTACCTCTGGTGTTGTCTGTAGGAAAACCTTCATAACACTTCCATGTTCTTCAAACTCTTTCTCCTTTGCCACTGAAGATGATTGGCAAAATATACAAAGAAGATGGAATTATGTAATCTGTAGCTTCCTTAGAGGAGAAAACGGCACTTTGGAGGAGACATGAGGTCAGTCTTATCATATAAGAGAAGGGTTGTAAGATTAAAACGAGCTCAGCTCTGGATAGAGTACAACTGATGAAGCAAAAACTTTGGTCCTAAAAAGATGGTGTGTTTGCATGTAAAACCATTCTCCACATAAACTGGTGCTCCAGCTGTTCAATGCAATCTCACACAGTGCTCAATCTAATCCTACAGCAATAAATTAGAGAAAATATCCCCAAAATTTTATTACCAGCAAACCCTCACCTATGGTCTCCACTGAAGTTACTCACTGCATTAATAAAGTTTGAGGTGAAATCAGTTACTTTGAGTAGCTATCCTCTTGTGGATGGCTTCAGGGACATTCCCCACTCCCACACCACCCTCATTGATGTATAAGGGTGGGTTATTGATACTGTAGAGGTCACTGGGGAACTGCAGCCAGCTGTAAACGTTCCCAGTTTTTCAGTCAGGTTCTTCATAGCAAGTGAAGGATTACTTTAGCCATTACAGAATTTTTAAGCTAGTTTAGATACCTTCTTACTTGTTTCTTGGCTGTACTTGGCACACACAAGATAGATAAACTCATTTTTACACAAATGCAAACCAGGATCTCCCTGTATTCATCTGACTCCCAGCCAGGAGGCTTGTAAGATAAATACAGATGCTAAAACCATTGTTGGCAGGCATTAATTCCACACAAAGAAACTTCACTGTTGCCCTTTTCCACTTGTTTATGCTATACCCCCAGAGAGAGAAATTCTGATTGTTTTCCGTAACAAGTTATGTCTGGCTGTTGTTATTCTGCAGGCATCTCTTCCAAGGGCAACACAAACCCTTCACTGACCTCTATGGTCAGGCTCCAGGATACTGACCATCAGAAGAAAACTCCACCTGTTCACGGGTCCTTTTCTTCCAGAACTGAAATCCTGGGCAAAAAATCTGCCTCTGTGTCCCCACAACTCTTCTGCCAAAAGTCTACAATCAGCTTTTTAATACAGGGCGAGGACTAGTCTGGGAATTACCTTCAGAACCCCCAAACACTATGACCACTTATAACTGCTTCTAGACTTACTTAAAATCTTTGCACTTTTAATAATAAAAACAGAGTAAACAAACCACCGGAGGTGAGAGAGGTGGAGGGTGATGGAGAGTGATTTCCCTGTCACTGCACCAAGCTGGGTATTGATGAAGTTAAAGCCATACAGAACACCTGATAGATATACTGAGATAAAATGAGAGAGGAGAGAACACAATGCTGTCAGTTCATCTCTGAGCCAGGATAAATATTAACATTATCAGACTACTGTGAAAAATCCCAGAGAGGGATTACAACCAGAGATTCCTTAGAAGAAGAACGGCTGAAAAAAGAAAAGGGAGAGATAAATGGACGCCTTTCTGAATGCTCTGAAGGCAGTATCACTTTCTCTCAACACATTGTCAAGCTCTTTCACAGAGCAAACAGGTCTTTCATTTCACAGCCTCTTCTCCCTACTCAAGGGCCATGGGTAGATCCGGGAAAGAAAGAGGATTTTGGAAACTTGTCAAGTGGCGGGAGGGGTTTTCAATTGGTGTTTGAAAAAGGACTCGGTGAAACCTGATCTCGTGTTATCACAAGCAGCACTCTCCTTTCCATCCCCTGCACTTGCCCGCTCCGGTTTGCTTTCCCCAAGACCTCGCATCAAAGGGAAGTTCAGGAGAAGTATGTGGGGTGACAGCTTCAGGTGTTGGCAGCGTCTGTAAAGGAATGAAGGAGATGCTCACGGGCTGAGGACACGGATGATGTACCCCAGCAGCTCCAAAAGGCTTTAGCAGGTGCAGGGGCAGGTCTTTGCCCAAGGACTGCTGTGTCCTGACCCAGGAGCACCTCAGCTGGAAATCCATGCTCCAGCCTAAACAGCTCCCAAACTCTAGACCTGGCTTTAGAGCTGTGCTTTCATCATTTCTGCAGTGAAAGCTGCTTCCCCCTCTTTGTCTCACTGCAGTTCTCCACCATCTATGGGCTGGGAACCAAGAAATCAAATGGCTACAGTTTAAAAAAATAACCCTTCAAATAACTGTGAGCTATTATTAACCTGGATCATGTCATGATGGGGAAGAAAAATACAGGTGAGTAGGACAGATTTTTTAATTGCTTTCACACTGCAGGATAATAGCACAGTTACACAACCAAAAATACAGAATTTTTCATCAAAGCAGCAGAGACCAGTTGACCATCCAGGAGGTTTATTAGTATTTGAGCCAGCTACCAACAGATCACAGAACTGTGTCTGTATAAGAAACAGTTTCAGTGACAGGATTTTCTTATCTCTGGAAAATAAATTATTGATGAGGAAGTGATAAAGATAAAATGGACCAAATAAAGCAAATATAAAATAACTGTTCACCATTTCTCATTCTAGAAGAACTGGAAGGCAGCAGCTGAAACTTGCAGAACTTGCATCTGGAAAAGGAAAAAATAATTTTTCACACAAAGCCTGTTTAATCTATAGAGCTTTTCACCACTGCATGTTGTGAATGATCAAAGGCAAATGGAGAAATTAATCAAGGAAAGAAATTAATTTTGGTTACATTGGAAAGTCCCTCAGCCACACATCTGGGGCTTGGGAGGCTGTTCTGGTGAAGGATCACTGTGAGTTTGTGGTGTGACATTCCTTCATCAGTGTTCACTGCTGGCCACAGCTGGAGACAGGATGCTGAGAGGGATCAGCCCTTGCATAGAGATTGGCTGCATTTATTGCCCTTTGAAATCACCAGTGGAAATGTCACTGTCATTTAACACAGCACTAATAGATAACACATTCCTGTCCACCGCCCTGCCAGAGTCCAGATCCCTCAGCATTTATTTTGGGTGATACTAAAACGAGCAGGTCCAAGCTTTCAGCTCAGTAGTGAAGCTAGGGGTGGCCAGCCCAACTCCCACATCCTCCAAATCCACGACGGGCAATGCACTCCCCACTGATAAATGAAGATCTGGGCTTCCCACAGCTGCTGTTCTCGCACTGATTGTTAATCTGAGCAAAGACCCAGGGCTAATTTTCATAAGTGCTGAGTACAGACAGCCCTGACTTAAGCCAAAAGGAGCTGTGAGCCTTCAGCATCCAAGGCAAAGAGGCTGAACCGTCAAAATCTCCTCTGCTCAGAAACTCTGTGGTACTACAGAGTCAGCTTCCAGGGACCTGCTGCCTGGCTGTCGCTGGGAAGCTGGGTTGGGCACAGAGCAGGTGTTGGGGATGGGGTGAGGATGCTCCAGGGGCTGGCAGGACTGTGCCAGTTCCTCTGAAAGTGGTGACAGTGCAAAGCTGGTAAATCCTGTTCCAACAAGCATCTTGGGAAAGAGGCTGCTTAGCAAAGGAGGGCTTGTGGGGGTGTGGGGACTTGCTGTGGGACCTCACAGCCTCACATCTAGGGAGGGTTGTTGTCAGGGTAACATGATGGAAGTGCTCCCCTGTGTAAGAAGGAAAATATCCCTCTTCCAGTTTGTTTAGCCCTGGACTCTGTACAGCATTAACCCCACAACACAGGTTTTTCTCCCTTACCTCCAAGCCTCACTCACACTCCTCCCAGCAAGGAGGGTTGACGGGTGTTTTGTAAAAATCCCCTCCTTCTGTATTTACTTCCTAACCCAAATGCCAGGAGACAGTCGACAGCTGGCTTAAATCTCTTCAGCTCAGGAGATCAGTCCTGAACCCCCCCAACCCCCGCTGCCTTTTCTAATAAAAATTAATTTATTATGATCCAGAGAGTTGAAATTAATCTGCCTCCGGAGAGGCTGTGTCTGGCGAGGCCTGGTGAGGAGGAGGCAGAGGGCTCTGGAGGGCACATTAACAGTATTGTTGTGCTTAATGTTGTGTAGCAGCAACATCTGCTAATTTAATGCACGAGCAGCCAGCTGCCTCCGACAGCTCCTAACAAGGAGTGGGCAGTGGGAGAGGGGAGGCAAGGGGAGCTTAGCAGGAGGGTGAAGGCATGAGGGGCTGGGCTGCTCTCCAAGCCCCCCTCTCCAGATGCTGTGTAATGGCAGCAGTAGCTGATCAAATCCTCAGGGACCACCCCAGCATGTTTCTGCAGCTGGGATCTAGGTGACATCCAAGCCCTGCAAAGGCAGTAGTGAAGAGGTCACTGGTGGCTTGAAAGTCCAGTTTCACCCTTCATTTGTTGGGTCAAACAGAGCAAGGAGGGAAACAAGTTTTCTGCTTAATCCAGACATGCCCAGAGCAAATGGAGTGAGGGATGGACATCAAGGCAAAACAACATGGAGATGCTGTAAGGAAAATCACACCTGTACCCAAGTGGTTCATCTGAGCAGTGGGCTTTTGTCAGCCACTTTTGCAAAAGTTCTTCTGCCAAATGGAAGAAGCTTAAAAAGGAAAAAGATAATCCCAACCCTCAGACGACAGGAAAGGATTCCCACTTACGGGATCATAATCAGTGTAAAGCTGTTCAGTAGCGTCATGGAAGCAATGTCGTCATATGGGATGCGTGTGGCTGGCAGGTCTCTGAGCTGGGCACAGTGCATCTGCTTAAACAAACAGATATGGAAATTCCCTGGGTGCTCATGGACCCTGCTCAGCACAGCCAAGGACCTCAGAGGCTCACACTGGCCTCAGACTGGCAGATGGCTCAGAGGTTCGGGCAGGACCCAGGACTGAAGCAAGGAGAGCCCCAGGCTGCAAATTTCAACATGCTGGCTCTGAAATGAGCAGGGAGGAGTTTTTCACTCATTATGGCAGTGGGAGAAGGCTGCAAATTACAATTTCAGGTCTTGCTGGGGGAGGAAGAAAAGGCAGAGAGGAGGTTTTGAATTCTCCTGTACAAAGAGTTGCTCTAAGGTTAAGTCCATGTTCCTTCTCTAATCACAGCCAGTGCTACCTGTGTCCATTTCACATCTCCATCATCAAGGAAAGGCCCAAGGCCTGACTGCACCCCTCCCATCACCAGGGAATCCAGCACACACAGGGAAGTATTGGTCATTGGGGAAGAAGCCAAGAATGGACAGCAACTCTGACTTCCACTGGGAAACAGAGAAATCCATAGGGGTTTGAAAACCAGGAGTGAACAAGCCATGGCATGTTCTCTGATACATGGTGTACTCACAGCAGAGACCTGGACAGGCTCTGACCCTCAAAAGAGGAGGTGATAATTCACAGCTGCTTGCTGTGTCGTGGAAGAAGAATCAGGATTCATGTCCAGTACCTGACATAGGAAAGAGCCAGTGGTAGCTCCATGGGAAGAGTGGCTGTGAGACCCAAACACTCAGACTGCTCATACTCATATGGTGAACCCCTGTAGGCATATGAGGTTCCTGGTCCTAAACTTCTGGGACACCCTCATGTCCCTTTGGCAGAACAAATTCAGGGCCATGACAGATCCTGCCTCCAGGCGAGCCAAGGGCAACACAAACAGAATAGGAAAAGATACTGCATTGGGATAAAAGAATATGGTAAACCTCTTAGGGAAGGCAATGAAATTATTTTTTCTCAAATAACCAACATAAGGATTTGAAAATGAACATCTCTTAGTATTAATTTAATTAAAGCAGCATGCTGCCGTTACTTATAAAGCTAGTAGAATCAGTCTGTTTAATGGGTTCTCAGCTAATCAAAAATTAATTAAGCGTTTAGTGGGGATTCCAAATCCCTGAATTGGATTTAAAGAAGCCTGTTTCCATGTCTTATTCAAGTGTTGCTTGTTTTACTATAACAGGAGACGCGTTTGATTGTGCAGACCTCCCATTATCCCTGGCTTGCAGGTGATCAGCCTTGAAATTCATTCTTGTTAGTTGATAGCTGCTCCGTTCCCGAAATGACTGTGACAGAGCATCACTAAGTCTCTGCCAGCCCTAAAAGAGGGCTCAGAGCTTTCCTTTGAGCATTGTGCCATGCATCTCCTCACTAGTTCACAGGTGATAAAGAATGAAGAGCAGCGCAGAGCTGAGAATGGGGAAACCTCCCCCTTATTTCTGAGGTTTCTTGGTTATGTGGTGGGGAGTGGCAGTGCACTAAATGGGCTCTCTCCCTCCACAGCTCTGCTTGCAGATGTCCTACTGCCTTTACCCTCAGCAAATATTACCCATTGCACCTCTCTCCCCTCTCTCAACCCCTTTTTTAGCACTCTACAAGGCAACATCCAGCAGTGAGTGATAGAGGCCATTCACCCACAGGCAGCAGCTACCATGGCCCAGTCCTGAGCTGGATGAAAACAGCTCCCACAGCAACGTGTTTCAGGAATTCCCTTTATCCACACCCATCTCTCCTGCCCCTTTCTTCCCCACCGTGTTGTGCATTCTGTCTCGATGCAGACAGCCACCCCAGGGAGCAGATACAACTGGAAAACACCCTGTCCATTGAAAGGTAAGAAATAAAAATAAAACACATTTTAACTGCTAACAGTTCTCCAGTCCCTTTGGCAGCGAGAACAGCAAGGTGGGCAGCCAGGCCCTGGGAGGGAGATGTGGTGCTGCTGGAGTGCCTGCAATCACTGCTCATCAAACTGCTCCCTGCAATGGCCCGAGCCTGCAGCTGGAGGCAGCTCAATTTGCCTTTCATCTCTGAGGATTCCTTTTTTAGCTATTCAGCATGCTGAAAATGTAAATAATATCAATAATATTTTTTAAAATGAGAAAAAAAAAGCATCAAGTGTCAGGCAGGATGCAGAATTTTTCTGCCTCTTTTTTTGCACTGGGGGGTAAGGGGTGGAAACTTAGTAATGCTCTACCTGAACCCCTTAAAGCACAACATCTTTGAAGTACCAAACTGGCAAATACACTCAATCAATTATAAATGAAATAATCTTCTTAAAATATTAGAGATTTGGGTGCTAAGCAATACTGGAAGATTACGGAGAGAAAATCAGTTTTAGAGCTTCCTAAAGTGACAGAAAGAGAATAATCGGAAGAAATGGTGAGAAGTTTAAAACGATTATGTAGATTTGTGTCAGTGAAAATGTCCCAGCAATCCTTAGCCGATCTCTCGTACGCTGGAAATAGATTACGTTCAATCCTTTCTTAAAGGGGTAGGTTTCTTTCAAGTGTGGGGGTGGTTTAATTTCTATTTTTTTTTTTTAACTTTTCTAAGCACCTTTGTGTTATTTTTAACCTTCAAATGAGGCTGGGCCCAAGGACAGGTCTGGGTTTCTTTGCAGTACTGGAGGTGTATGCACTGGAGCAGCAGATGGGGTGCACTGGTGGGTATGGGGGACCCTGTCCTCACCTTCCAGCTTTACACCCCCACTGGAAAGAGACATCAAGCCTCAGATATCCACAAGAGCAGGGCACTCACTCTGCTTGAACCAGGCAGATACAGAGAGTTTTCATCAAAGCCAACTGGTTTTTCCCATTGGAAACCATCCATTCAGGGAAAAAAATGCGTCTTGGAAAGGCTGAGGTGCCCAAGTTTTTGAGCAAAATTCACTCCCAAACCTTCCTGTGGCACAAGCAGCTCCAAAAGGAGCTGAGGCAACCTAGGAAGGGAACAGGAGCACACAAGGGGCAGTTTGACCCTGGTTTTGGTACAAACAGGTTATGGAGAGTCTGCACTGCATTTTCTTTTGTTGCTGTTGAGATTAAGATCCCACCTGATCCTTGAGTGGCTCTGCATTTCACATTTTCAGCCTCAGTGCAGATTGTTGGGGTAAGCCAGAGCCTACCTTTCACACAGACATGCACTTTTCACACAACCTCCAGACAGATCCCCAGCAGAAAGGACTACACGACTGGAAAACAGCTTTTCCACACAACCACCCCTTTGGTTTCCTGAGATTGCTTGAGTTTGAGATACAAACCATGGAGACTCGGTGCCCTCAGGGGAGGTGCTGGCACGCCTGTGGGGAGGAGGCTCCCAGGGCCAAGAGAGGAGGGCAGGAGTCCATTAATCCCCCAGGATTTCAGTGCTGGTGTTTGCAGTCAGAAGCAACAGAATAATTCAGAGGGAGAAACTAAAATAGGAGAAAAAGGCACATCAACGTCAGGGCTCCTTTTAAAGATGGTGCAATTAAACCGAGGGGTTGGTGAGAGCTGTTGTTAATTGATAGCAAAGGAGAGGAAGCCTTCTCCAGGGAGAAGCTGATAATGTAGGTAATCTTCAGAGAGGATTTGCCTAAAGAGGTTTGGGAATGGAAATTCCTGGAGTCAAGTCGGGGTGGAAGAGGAAGATGAAATCTGGTTTGTCAACAGCCGTCAAGGAGGTGTGAACCCACCAAAAATCAGCCAGGGTCTCTAAGATAACACTGCTGTCTTCACTTAGGAACCACAAATCAGTTCATCTTCTGAGTCATAGGTGTTTTCAGTAGGAAAAAAAAAAGCTTTTTTAATTTTTAAATCAGAGAATTTCAATAGCAAAAAAAAAAAAAAAAAAAAAAAAGCCCATCTTTTTGACAATGCACATTTATTCCACTAAAACAAGAAAAATCTTTTTCTCTTGTTTTGGTCTCTCCCCACCATCATTTGCTTATTGGTTTCCCTACCTTTTTTGCTCTTGCTTCTTCTTTTCCTGAGGGCCAAAGTGGAAAAAAAAAAAAAAAAAAAAAACAAAGATAGGCAGAAAAGGATTTCCAGATGAAAACCTTTCTTAAAGATTATTACAGAATGCCAAAATGAAAAACTTCCCTAAAAACACTTAAAAAAAAAAAAAAGAGTACAAAACATGGGATTTTGTAAAGGTCCTATTTTTCAGCATCTCTGAGTACTGGAGGTGTTTTTCTTTGGGTTTGGAGGAATTTGGGGGTTATTCCAAGTTATGGCCACTGTCTGTGCTGCTCACCCCCCATACACCAATGGCTGCTTTGGCCTCATCATCTGCAGCAGCTTCCCAGAACACCTTCACCTAATCCCAGCCTTCCCTTGGGATTCAGACAGTCAGAACGAGCAGCCCATACCTGTCTCTGCTGGAGAGGGTAGGCAGAATTAGCTAATGTTTGTAAAGCTCTTAGCAGATGACAGTGCTGTTGTGTGGTGCTACACCCATATTACAGCTGGATGCAGCTTGATAGTCAGGCATGGAATCAATTTTTGAATAATGGATATTAAAAACGTCAACTATGACACCCAGCCATAATGCCTGCCGTACGCTGAGTGCCTGTATATTGTTTCACACACTTAATATACAGTGGAGGCACTGTAATTACGCCCTGCTAATCCCCACACTTCCTAATCTGCCCATCCTCATGAAACCTGGCTGCCTCTTCCCACCTCTGCGCAAAGATTTGAGAGCACAAGCTGCACCTAGCTGTCACTGCACTAAGACACCTCCCTCTCTCTCTTATTTTTTTTTTCCCAAAATATTGTGAGTTGCCAAGCAAAGATTTGCTAATTGCACTTATCCAGATCCCTCGACCTGCTCTCACAGGCTGCAATCATTACCAGCAGTCACTTAGCATCAGTGGCATGGAATAAGTTGTTTACCCAGGGAAGGCAAAGGCCCTCAGAGAAATACTGTCAGGAATTATACACAAGGAAAATACATTTATTTGCAGCATAAACTTGGAGAAACATGGGCACACTTAGAATTAACCATCTGAAAATTGAACACAAGGTCGAAACAAATCTAGGCAAGTTGTCTTTTTTTGGAGTTCCTTGGGCTTTGAGCCAGCTTGTGTTGCCACTCTTCTCTGTCAAGTTAGGGAGATTCACCCTGTTTCTGCCAGACCCATCCACTAATACACATGAGGGGTAGCTGTGGTTGAGACAGGGACACTGAGTAGCTGGAAAGTGATCATGAATATCTGCAGACTGGAAAAGAGGAACCTTTTCAAAGAGAAATACCTTGAACCAGTCTTTCCAGTTGGAGTAGAAGGGTTTGAAACAATTAAACCAAGCTTCATGTACAGCTTGATAGGATAACAATAATTTAGATGGGTATGGACTTGTCCAGCTTCCAGTTCAGCCTCCTGCCACAAATAGGGACCACTATGAGGTGAGATCCAATTTCAGCATTATATCAAGTTGCTCAGAGCCCTGTCCAGCTGAGTTTTGAGTGTCCTCAAGGATGGAGAACCCTCAGCCGCTCTGGACCCTTTTATAGGGTTAACAACAGACTGCGCATCATGGATGACAGGGGTGGTGGTGAGCAGGAATGGGGTGGGAAGGGGAGAAAGACCAAAA
This sequence comes from Anomalospiza imberbis, assembly GCF_031753505.1. Taxonomy (NCBI): domain Eukaryota; kingdom Metazoa; phylum Chordata; class Aves; order Passeriformes; family Viduidae; genus Anomalospiza; species Anomalospiza imberbis. Next base: position 22,855,626 of record NC_089689.1, on the reverse strand, counting down.
TATCAGTACTCATCTGCTTTTGTCCAGCTCACCTGACACACCCCACATGCACACTCTGCTGCAGGAAAGCAGTTGTGCACATACCATCCCTCTGGAAAAGTCTCAGTCTGTCCTCCCAGTCTGTCTCAGTGCCTGCAGGCAGCAGCACAGGCTGCAGAGGGACTGCTATTAGAGAATATAGCTTTAATTATGAGATCTAGGCCCAGTTTTCTCACAGAAGAAGGAAATTACCTGCAGTTGAGCTGAGCAGGAAAAGCCTCTTTTCTGCTCCTATTGCACATTTCATCTCCCCCTCTACCCATGAGTTTGGTGCTGTGCTAGAACTCCTGTGTGGGAAAATCCTGGCTCGTGGCTGGAACAGGGGCATCTCAACACCCCTGAAAATGAGTCAGAAGAGGAAGAACTTTGCTGGGATGATGAGTGGATTTTAACCCTTGAGCTCCATCTCTGACAACTCCCCACTCCATGAAACCTTTAGGACTTAAATGAGGTCAGATATGCCACCATAGATCAGGCAGAGCCACACTGCTGATGACCTGAGGGCTCAGAAATAAAAGAAAGGCTCCTTGAGGTAATTTGCTCACAGTCACCTTAGACATAAACCTGCTTTGCTTTAGAAAATCCTGTGTGTGTCATACACGGAAGCACTTCAGAGGTCCCACCTGCATCTCAAAGCAGGTCTTTACTTACACATCACAGAGGTAAACTGAGGCATGCAGCAGCAGAGAGGGAAATGTAAGCTGGACCCGTCTCCTTTTCTTTCTAGTGGAATTGCTTGGATTTTTGTGTTATATCACTTGGGGGTAACTCAAATATAGACCTGGGCCCCAGAATGCTGCATGCTGGCACACAGAAGAAAGCCAATCCCTGCTCAAGTGTCTCTTATTCCTCATCCATACTCATGGATTAGAGAATGGGAAATCTTCCTGTTTACAAGAAAGTCACAGTTTAAAAATAAAACCCCACATTTCCAGTGCTGCACAAAATGGGCTCCTTATTCAGGTGCTCTTCTCTCCATGTTCAGCCTCTGCCTCTTTAGAGTCACTTATGGGTTTAGCCCAGAGTTGCAGCACACTAACACCACCAGGTCCTGGTGCCCAGCATCTGGGGATCCAATTTGGTTTATTTTAAACATAGAGAGTGTTGGGGAAGCAAAAAATTAGCAGCACCAGCGCCGTGACTCCCCGCACAGACGCAGCAGGGCTGGTGCCAGCCCTCCACGTGGAGCCCAGCGTGGCAGCCCCCAAGCCCTGCACACAGCCTGAGACAGGCAGCACGCCAGCCTGAGACGGCTCTGAGCCCAGAACTCGATTATTGCTTAACTTTCCTGCTAGGCCTCCAGCTCCCTCTGTGCTAAATCATTCCCCATCGATCCGTTCCCATTATAAAGCTCCTGTCTCCCCCACGAGCACGCGGCTCCATATGACTCGACTTCCAGCACAATTGAGCTCGGACCCTAAAAATCAATACTGCAGCAACCCAAGGATCAGAGGCCAATGAGGTCTTTAACAAACGTGTCTGGTGCTCTTGACTTGAGTAGGCTTCAGCCTACTTTGAGGTCCTTTCTGATCCATCATGGGTTTGTTCAAGTTGTCATAAAGCAAATTTGCAGTCATTGATCCAGGCAGAATGAAGTTGTGAATATCAGATGGGGGATGGAGGGGGGAGAATAACCCTAGAGAAAGAGTTTTAATAGCTTATAGGCAACACATGTCTGAGCCAGAGAAAAGCAAATTAGGAAAATGCAAACGAAATAAGCTTTTTGTATTTGTTTAGGGTTTTTTTTTCCCAGCCTTTCTTCCCTCTGGAGACGGAAGCTGCACTGGCTCCTAAGAAAAACAAAAGGAAACAATAAAAATTATTAAGTATAATACAGGGCAAGGCTTTTTCTAACAGATGAGGGCTATGGCTACATATACTTGGGATATTAACTGTAGACCATGTTATATAACGATAACTTATAAATATATAGAAAATAACAGGCCAGATTCTTCTTTTCCATGAAACCCTGTGGCTCCTCTGAAGCCAATTCAGCTCCAATTCAGCCAGCAGACAGGACCCAGGGAAACTCATTTCAAAGCAAAATAACTGAAGAGGGAGGAAAGTGGCTTTCCATAAAGTGTGATTCTGATGACAAATGACCCAACCACCTGCAAAATGTATTAACGAGGCTTCTCTATGCAACAAATTGCAGAAAAGCCAATTGAATTTAATATAAGGGTAATTCATCTCCATGGCTTTTTGTTACTTTTAATTCAGCTCCAAATCTTTTCAAAACTCATTAAATTAAACATAATCAAAATTCACATATCTGTACCTTTTCCTTTATTTCCAAATCAAAACCCTACATCCCAACACTCCCAGCTTGGCTCAGCTCTGCTTTCAGAGCTGCCACCCATCCTCTGCAAAGATAAAACTATTTCAAGTTTTGAAGATCACTGAGAAATGGGGATCCAGGTTGGAATTCTTGTGCAGGAAATGTCCAGTTCACCTTCACATTACCTAAAACATTGGTGTGTTCAGAGCAAATATGAGATGTTCACTGAGCTTTTAATGGCAGTTCTGGAAAAGGAGAAGTAGCTGGCAAATGAGGAACCTTCCTAAGCTCTTCTCCCACAGGCCCTGGGAAGAGGAACAGTCCCTTCTATCTCTCCACAGTCTTCCCCTGACACTTTCAGGCAGGCCCCAGTTGTAATCCCACTGAGCTGTAATGGTTTGCTCCCTGCTGAGCCAACCTGCTGGATTCCTGGCACCCATCACTCCCACAAGGATGATGCAGCAGCAGAGCTTCAGCAGACAATGCCCTGGGTCACCTTCCTCTCACTGTCAGTACTTCACTCTCCCCTCCCTCTGAATAGCTCAGGGGGTGGGCAGCCTCCTCCAGACAGGGCAGAGGCAGGGCCAGGTGAGCAGCTTCCATCCATCCATCCATCCCTCCATCCATCCATCCATCCATCCATCCATCCACCCATCCATCCATCCATCCATCCCTCCATCCATCCACCCATCCATTCATCCCTCCATCCATCCATCCACCCATCCATCCCTTCATCCATCCATTGGGATATTGTCTCTGTGCAAACCAGTTGAGTTCATCAACCTCCCAGCTCCCCTCTCCTTTCCAGGTGAGATTTGAACCTATTTGGTACCATAGAGTGCCATGAGTCACTCAAGATTTATCCCTTAAGTCCCAGTGAAACTACCCTTGGGTTTAGTCATCACTGGTTAGGCCCAAAAATACCAGTCCAAGAAAGATTTTCAACTTTTCTCCCATCACTCACCGTGGTTGAGGTGACAGAAGTGTCCCTTTTACAGGAAAACCGATGATTTCATTTTCCCTGCCAGTCCAAACTGTAATGAAAACAAAAAGTGCTGCAATTTCTCATGCTGCTCTTCCCTGCTGAGTAAAAGTGACACAAAGTGGATGAAATTCAGTTTCCTTTTCAATTTTGTTTACATTTTTCACCAAAGAGTTTTGTGTTTGTTTATTTTTAACTAACACCTGTCCTCTCACAGTCTGTCCTGTCACTCGTGTGTTAATAAGACAGAAACAGTTTCCCCTTCTGGCCGGTTCTTCTCCTCTAAAACCTTTTGCACTTCTCCTATCTTCATTACCTGTTGAAAACAGACTCAGAGAGAAATTTCCAGCTGGGTGCATTTGCATCTTTGCACACTTGGCCATTTCCAGGCAAGTCAATAGGGCAACGCAGCAATTTCAGCACTTGTGTGGAGTGGAGCTGCAGTACCCCGTGTCCATCTCTTGTGATGGAGGAGCAAACAAGACTTCCATTCCTGATGAACAGAGAGAATCAAGGATTGCTTTCACTTCCTTTGATCCATTTGGCTAAGAACATCCCTCCCTTGAATCCATTCCCTTTTAGAGCCATCTTTCTTCAATGGAAATTATTCCTTAATTCCTCCTTTTTCAATCACACCTGCCTACTTGCTTTTCTTCATATCCATCAGCCCTTGTGCTCACCATAAATAGTCTGTGTGAATGTTTGCTCATATTACTGCTGCTTCCAAGTGATGCTGCCTCCACCTTGCACTCTTTGCTCCATCTCCATCTATCGCTTCACCCGCTGCCTGTCTGAGAGCGGCTGCACACACTCCTGCAAAGCGTTATCTCATTATTTCAATTCTATCTGCTAAAGCGTTTGGAGAGACAGTGTATTAAAGACACTATATAAAAATAAATTGAATTGAGAGGAAATCTATATACCTAAAGTTGTAAAAAGGAATAGTCTCCAGTGATGACTCTATTTCCAGCAATGGCATTGTAACAAGCCGGAGCCCATCTCCCAGCTGAATTTTAAGTAGGTCTGCTCAAATTGAGCAGAGCTGCCAGGCTCGCAAGGCTGGGTCTGCGTCTGGGGAGCAGGGTCTCGGGGAGGCCTGGGAGAGGGGTGCACGGAGCAGGGGATTGGTGCTGCAGCCCAAGCTGCCCCCTCCCTGGGCTCCACCAGACCAACAACCCACCAGCACAACTTGCCCAGCTGAGCTGGGAGTTGCAAAGAGGAACAGACTGCCTTTCCCTCAGCTGCTCCCTTGGGCATCATTCCCCTCATTCAGCATTCCCCCCATCACCAAGCTAGCAAGCCCTGGCAGCTGGCCCTGTGCTGGTACAGTGAGCTGACACTGCCCAGATGTCAGACACCCAAGCCCCTCTCTCACTGCCCTCTGCAGCTGGACAGGGGAGAGAAAATATAACAGAGGGTTCATGAGATAAGGACCAGGAGAGATCATTCAGCAAATATCCTCTTGGGCAAAATAGGCTTGAATTAGAGATATCAACTGAATTTACTACTAACAAAATCAGATCATGACAATTAAAAGAAAACCTTGAAAACACATTCTCTTCCATCAGTCCCTCTTTCCCAGCTCTACCTCCTACCCCAGCTACCCCCACAGAGTGGGGGTTATGGTCAATTTATCACCTGTGGTTTCTCCTGCTCAGGGAGAGGAGTCGTTCCCCTGCTGCACCATCAGGTCCCACAACAGGTGACAGTTCTCCATAAACTTTTCCAACATGAGATCATCTCACAAGCAACAGTTCCTCCATAAACTTCTCCAACATGAGTTCATCCCCCTTAAGATGCTGCAGCGTGGGCCATTCCTCATCAAGGACAGGCTGCTCCAAGGTGGGCTTCTCTCTCCATGGGTCTCCCATGGGCTCACAGCCTCGTCTCAGGCATCCACCTGCTCCCACCTGAGTCTCCTCCACAGCCTGCAGGGGCACAGCTGCTTCACCATGGTCTTCACTATGGGCTGCAGAGCAATCCCAGCTCTGGTGCCTGGAGCACCTCCTCCTCCTCTTTCTCCACTGACCTTGGTCTCTGCAGAGTTGTTCATCTCGCACGTTCTCACTCTGCTCTTCTCTGGCCGCAGTTACAACTGCACAATAACTTTATTTCTTTCTTCTCAAATCTGTTATCACAGAGGCGTTGCCACCACTTCTAATTGGCCCAGCCTTGGCCAGCAGCACGTCCATCTTCTGGAACCACCAGGGATTGGCTCTGCTGGACATGGAGGAAGCTTTTGGCAGCTTCTGACAGAAGCCACTCCTGTAGCCCCCCTGCTACCAAAGCTTGGCACAGACAGTACAACTGGTCAGGGAAACACAGCCCAGCCTTCCTCCCTTTGCAGTCTGCCTCAGCAAAAGAGTCAGGCACAGATTTACACATGGAAAAGCAAGACAGTGGTGGAGTTTGGACCACTAAAACCACACCCAAAATGGGTGTGGTTGGCTCAATGACTGGGAGTCAAGAACTTGCATGGGACAAGGGGTCCAATAGGGACCAGGTGCAGGTTTCAGGGCCACACTGGCAACCCACAGCCAAAAAAGGTGATTTATGTCTAAAAATAAATATTCCCAGCTGGAAGAATTATTCCCCCAGCCTTGCACAGTGACCACCAGCACCTCCAGAAGGCTGTTGCAAAGGAGGGACCTGTAGCAACCACAGGCTGCTTTCTGCACTTCATGCTCCCTGCAGCCCTGAGTAGCAGTAACTTGACAAAGTGTCCCCAGCATAATTTTTTCTTTCTGTTTTCCCAGGATGTGAACCATGGTGCCAAAAATATGTTTGCCATTATTCAACTCTTTCAGGGAGCAACCTGCATCTAATGAGTTAATTTAGTGGCTTTGCTCAGGTGGTGAAATTCAGACCATTCAACTGCTCAAGACTCCTGTATTTTAATAGAAATTAAATCTTCCAAAGGGCAACAAGGAAACCAGCAGGAGTAGGCTATAAGGTGGCAAAACATCTCCCCCAAAAAACCAACCTTTGCAAGTCTTGATCACAGCCATAGGGAAAAAACCCACACAAAACCAAACAAAAAAGAGCAATAAAACCCCAAAATGTCTGGAGGAACTTCTCCTCCATTTCTTCCTCTCTTTCCAGCTCATTATTTCTTTATAGGGCTCATTACTAGCAGGTCTGAGTCTCGGGCACTGACCCACGAAGGCCTGGAGGGAGGAAAGCTTTCCAATGCTGTCAGACCCAGTTGGACTGACTGAAGAGAGATACAGAGAGAGGCAAGTGAGATGACAACCAGAGGCCTGGGTTTCCTGGGGCCTTGAGCTGGAAGTGCCAGGATCAGGCTTCACTAGCACCTGCTCAGCTCTGCACAGCTCCAGCATTTCAGCTCCACTGGGAATAATGATTTTCCAGTATACCAGACCCTGAATCCAAAAGAGGTTTACTGAAATCCCAGGGGGAAGACTTTAAATGAACGATGTCCAGCAAACATTTTTGTCTTTTCTATGACCATTCACCAGTTCAGGAGAGGGTTCTGCCCCAGCTGAAGCCTCCTTTTAACAGGACTGCTGTGCTCTGCTCCCTTCCCGTACTACAGTTTCGTGTATTCCTGTCCCCTTCCTTGTGCCTTCTTGAGAAGTTGTGTCAGTTTAAGGAATTGGTCTGAACTGGCTGAAAATGAAAAGAGCTGGAGGCAGTGAGAAGGCAGGAAAAGAGAGAAAAACTAAGCATTTTTCCTAAGCAAAACACATTTCCTCTGGGAAATATCACCATGTTAAGCCATCTTGTTTGCTGTCTGGGTTCCTCCTGAGCAGGAAAACCCAGGGATGGAGCTCAAGCCCTTGCTTTGATACAGTACTGACACTGAATGGCTCTGCAGGTGCCCCTGCAGGACCACTTCTCTACCTTGACTTGGGATGCTGGGTTTTTCAGTCCTCTTGGGTAGACTTGAAAGCTTCCAGAGAGCCTGTGATGGTAGACTATTTGCACTCATATCCCTGTGAGAGCTGGAAACGTTATTTTCCTTGTTTTTACTGTATAGCCCATGATTTTCTGCTGGAGACTCTACTTTCCCTAGTTTCTCTCTAGGCCCACTCCCCTATTTCCCTGGCTGAATTTTCTCTTTGCAGTACATTCCTACCAGCTCATTTCAACCTGTGGTGTTGATTCTCCCTACAGTGGAAGCTGTATCTGCTTTTTTGCATTCAGCACAATTCTTGCATCTGAATTTTGGTTTTGCTAGCAAGAGAGGGGCAGCACTTAACTGAGTTTACAGCTGAATAAGCCTTTCTGCTGCAAACTCTTGGGAGAGAACATTATCTCCTAGTGGTGTGTGAAATGCCTCAGAGAAGGGCCTACAACAGGTCAGTGGAAAAACACTGTAATAAATAACATGCCTGATGGTTATACTGGGCAAGTGAGGACACCTGACATAATCAGGGGATAATAAAGAGTTTCACCAGGCTTTCAGGAGCATGGGGCTCAGGGTCAGAGAGAGACACAGAGCAACAAGCTAGTGTCACTGCCAGGCTCGTTCCTTGCTGCCAGGAGTGAAACAACTTCATTCCAGCCACTGAGAAGTGTTTTCAGGGAGTCTCAGATATATTCCCCAGGGAGAAAATTACCTGTCAAAAGCATGATAAAGCCACGGTGTGCTTTGCTACTGGAATCCATTTGTTCTCACTGGTGATGGGGAAGAGCTCGGCTGCATCGTGTTCCTCCACTCAGTCTTTTGCTGCTGAATGGATGGATGCAGGGGAAAGTATTAAAGAGTAGTGTCCACATTTATATCATGGTGAGATGTACTATTGAATAGTACAGGTATCCTTTCTACTGCCATACCTAAGGTTAAACCCATGCATGTGTTTGCAAGCCTGAACCTGCAAGTAATATGCACTTTATAAGGACTGACGTGTTTCTCAGTACGGCTGTGACAGGGAAGATGTGTCACATACACAAACCAAAACACGAGCAGGCATCACTTGTGCTAGAAAAAATGAGGGCAAATCACACCCATTTACACCATGGAGCAGCTCTGTAGATGTCCCTGTCCAAGTGCCAGTGGGCAGCTGGGTTGGTTTCACAGGGTGGGTCTCCTACTCACAGAAGCAAAGGTGGAAGGCACTTCGAGAGGTCACTTGTTTCTGTGTTTCTGAGCAGGGCTCTAATGCTTCTTATAGCTAACTGGGTGTATTTAGAAAGAGAACAGGTCCAGAACACTTCTCATTAGTGCCAAACAACATAAAATGGAGAAATATCCACAAACTGTGGCTTGGGAGGTTCACGTTTGAGGGCAGGAAACAATTACTTACCATGCAGGTGGTGCAGCACTCGGACAGGACACCAGAGGTGGGGGGTCTCCATCCTTGAAGGTGTTCAAGCCCTGCCACAACCACGACCAACCTGATTCTACAGGGGGAAATAAACAATGTGAAAATAAAAGCCAAGGCAAAACTCTCTAAAGAGCAGACAGCAGGAGGGAAAGGAAAATGCTGTTGTCATTCTTCCATATGAGAAGAGTGACAAAGGGAGACCTCCATGCTCACCCTTCTGGGTGCTGCCTAGATTTGCCAGCAAGGTCACACTAATAAGCAATCAGTTGATTGAAATGTCGTATTTCAGCCAACCAGGAGAATAAGAGGACTTTCTATCAGGATTCTCCACAACAGAGCACTCACCATGATAAATGAACGGGAGAAGAAGACAAATGAATATAACCTACTGCTGCACATGGATTCATCAGCACAGACAAAGCTTCCGACAGAGACAGAGGGAAGCAAAAGAAACTGCACGGGGAGATTTGGGAGGAGCAGGGACACAGGAAGGTTGCAATGAGGTCCTGAGAACCACATGGGTGGAAGGGAGAGACCTCTGTCATGTGCAGAGGTGACCAGAAGGTTATGGGGCAAAAGAGGAGCCTGTTGATCTGTGGTGGCCCAGAACTGGTGTTGGGCAGAGGGAACTGCACCTCTTACACAACAGCTCCTGCGTTTCTAATCTTAACTGCCTGACGTGTGCACACAGATCAGACCAGGCAAGCCAGGCCAGTCCTTGAGCAGGTATAAATATATGCAAAACCCCAGCAAATTTCCTGCATGATCCTGCTGTTCTCCAGGGCAGCCTCTGGGATGACAGGGCTTCCACCCACGGATATACCCTTCCTGCCTCCCATGAACCACAGACAGAATCACAGTCTGTGGTTCCTTCACATGGCATAAACCACTTTTTAATCCAGAAGACGAAGACACAATGACATCCATTGCTGGCAGCTGAAACCAACAAGGTTCAAACCAGTCAGGGCTTGCAAATCACTGGCAGTCAAGGTAATTAGCCATTGGAATGGATTGCTAAGAGTTGGAAGGAACCCTCCATCACTTACCTTCTTCATTACTGACAGTCAGGAAACTGGCATCAGAGGCTTTCGAAAAGACATAACTAAGCATGGCAAAAATGCTGTGAGAGATTCAGGAAGGATGGGGAAACATTTTTTATGGGGTGACCCTAGAAAATTGCAGCAGGCCTTGTTAGCTTTTTAAATGTAATGCTCCCTTTATGCCACTCTGCAGTGTCCAGCCATCAAATGGAGCTAGCAAGGAGCTGGGTTCAACAGACCAGTATGAGAAGCCATTGAAGTTGCCTCTGCTTTCAGGATAAAACTTTTGTTAAATGTCTGTTTTTTCAAAGAAATTTAAATTTGTATTATTGCAGATCTTAGGGGATTTCCACACCCACCCCTCCCGCCCCCATCCTTATGATGCAAAAATAGCCTGCAATGAGACTTAGTTTAAAGCCATGGAGTTAATTTTCTATAATAATTGTTAACAGTTGGAGTTTTTCTTTCTTCAAGCTCAGGGGAGAATCATGGACAGATTTATTAATGGTGTCCCCTATGTGATTGATGGGCTGTCGAACGGGGAAACTTCACACCTGAAAAAACTTGAAACAAGAGCACTTATACCAGAAATAACAACGTCTGTGCCTGGTAGCTCTGCAAGTTTCTCTGTAGTGACTTGTGGATGAGCCTTCTGCCATGGCTTAACCCCAGCTGGCAACGCAGCCCCACGCCAGCACTCCCCACTCCCCAGCTGGGATGGGAGGGAGAACTGGAAGGGTAAAAGTGAGAAAAATCGTGGGTTGAGATAAAGACTGTTTAACAGGTGATGTGAAAGCCACATGTGTGAGCAAAGCAAAGCAAACCAAGGAATTCCTTCACCACTTTCCATGGACAGCCATCTCCAGGAAGCCGGGATTCATCACACGTAACACTCCAGGAAAGGCAAAGTCAACACCACCTCTCCAAACTCCCCCTTCTCTCCCCAGCTTTATATGCTGGGTATGATGTTGTAGGGTCTGAAATGTCCCTCTGGTCACTTGGGGTCAGCTGTCCCAGCTTATAGGATCACAGATACAGTGATGGATGATGGGAAAGAAGGGAGATCATCTCTCCAGAAGGGTGAGCAAGCAAAGAATAGATTCCCTCTCTCTTGCCAAAAGTGTTTCCTGCAACACAAGTTTCTATCAGAGCAAAAAGGATTCACACATATAATTTCCATACATGCACACCGTGATGTATGGGCAAATCCGAAGTCTTGAGAACATCCCTTTCCCCATCTTTGATAACAGGCAACACCTGATATCAGCCACCCAGAGACTTTCCAGTAGAACAGATTACCCACCTCTGCTAAGAAACCACCAGCAGCTCTGAGATTAAGCTGAACAAGTAAAACTTTGAAAGCTCTTGTCTTGGTTGCCTGGCTCAAGCCTTTCCCATTGATCACAACTTCTGCTTCATGGCAAAAATAATCTGTTTTAATAATCTTAATAATCTTTCTCTAGTATCCTTTGTCCATATGGCTGGTAATCTGGCTGCTTAGGAATGAATTATAAAAAAATCCTCAAATAGGGATCTGACAGCTTAGCTCAGAGAATCAAAGAAATTAGAGGAGCCCTAGCTGGCCACTTAGTCTTCCTTACCCTCCAGGCCTCCTTCCCACAGAATTCTGCCAGCTGGAATGACAGTATTGGATGAGACTCATGGGTGGAAATCACATCCTCTTCCAAGCTTTTCCCCACCCTCCCATCACTGCAGCCAGGTCTGTCGTTGGCTCATTTCTTCTCCCACTTATCAAGATCACGTGTTCTTCAGGACAGTGACTGTCCCTTACAGTGACTTTACACAAATCCCAGCATGCAGGGACCATGATCAGGGGCAGACCCTTCCCGTGCTGTGTCAACACTGAAATATCCTTCTGCATGAGGATTTTTGTCCTCTACCAGTGTTTGCCAAGGTCTTAGACAGGGTCCCACAAATGTTTCTTCCCATTTTATCTTTAGCATAGGATATGGGCAAGGAGGGAGCTGATCTAGCTGCCCTATAGTCACACAGTGACTTCACTGGTGTGGCCATGCTCTAATGGGAGGATCTGGCTCAGCCTCTTGGTGTTGCTGAAAGGTGGAAGCTCATATCTCACCTATTTTGACTTGTGAAGATTCATCCCGACCAAACCAGAGCCACCCTGGCAATACTGACACACAGAGAGGATACCAGCGTCCAAAGAGGACCTTGGGCAGAAAGCAGGGCCTGCTGGTGGTCTGCAATGGGCTTTTAATTTATTTAACCATTGGTAAACAGATGTAATCAACACAACCTTCCCCATCTCCTTTTGCACCACATCAGAGCCACAGCCAAGCTCCGCTGGGGACCGGCCGTCACGTTGGGATGCGACTGCAAAGCCTTGAGGTTATGAGACCACTGCTGTGAGTTTTGCCCAAATCTTTACATGCCCAGTTGGTCTCAGCAAGACACCATTAACTTACAGAGGAAGAAGAAAGGAGCCCCATCTGGAGCTTAGAAAGCACAAATCTGCCATTCTCTCCTCACAGGCTGGGGCCGTCTGAACAGAAGGTAAAGGTTGCAGGGAGATGCTTTCATAGGGAACAATGCATGGGAAACACAGAGACAATAATACACTTTGCTCTTTCCACCCCCCAACTACTTCTCTTGGGGAGCAGGTACCTAAAACCAAGAGCAAGGAAATCTTCAAGTTAGGAACATCAATTCTGCCTTCAGGAATTCTTCCCTTGCTCTTCTCTGAGCCAGTAAATATTTTGCAGTGTTGTACCAGCGCAGCGTTATCGAGTCCTCTGGTTGAAGAAAATACAAATCTACCCACACTGATTTAATATTGCAGCAGCCAAACCCATAAAACAGATCCTGGCCACAGTCACTGCAGGTAGTGAATTATATCAGCTTGCTCTTAGGGGAGCTCCAGGCTCAAGACTTTAAAGGATTTTAAAGAAGTAGACTGTCAGAAATGCTGAAATCTGAGTCTTTTCTTTCCCTTACAGAAGCTGTCCAAACTGACAATAGTGGTGTTTGTCTGCTGTTCTCTGAATAAATCAGTAAATGAAGTTACTTATTTCCCCCTTTTATTTTGGTCTATTTGCATAGGCAATCTCTGCTTTCTGTACTTATTTTTGAAGCATGCAAATTTGTCAGTCACTTCAGAAAACAAGTCAAGTGCTACAAGTCCTTTTTCTTCCTTTCAGCATTTCCAAGGGATGATTGTCCAAGATGTGTAACAGCTGCTCTAATTCCAAATGGCAGGGCATCCAGAAGATGCCCTGATTTCCTCAGTTGCTCTAAATATGGGAGGCCCAGCCACTCCTTAGGGCTGGCTTAAGAAGTATCTGCCCCTCCATCCCCTCCACGCTGATCAGCCAATTGATCCAGGATTAAAAGGCAAAGGAGAAGGGCATTTTTAAGCTTCATTGTTTTGGTCACTGAGATAACAGCAGTGCCCCAGCACTGACGGGGCAGGGAAAGACAGCAGAGCAGGCAGGGAGGAAGGTGACTGCTTCCCAAGCTGTCATGGTGCTGGAGGACAGATTTTGTTAAACAATGATGTAACTGATGTAATTAGGAAACTAATTATTTCCTCCAAATATTCTCCCTGTGTTTGCAATTTTAGGTAGCCAGGAGTTACCACGTTCTGGCTCACATTTCCCATCCCAACCAGGAACCAGCACTAGTGACTTTAGCAGGAGGTGCTGTAACACTGTTTGGTGTCAGACAGACCATGACTACACAGAAATATCCTAACACCTGAAGATCAGTTTAAACCCTGAAGCAGGAGGTTTTATGTCCCTTACAAATCATTGACTGCTTACAAGTCCCATTGTCCCTTACAAGTCGTTGAGGCTAACCACAAAAATGTCCAGATATCAGCACCAGAGACATATGAAGCTCTTCCTTTTAACAACACATTGCAAGGAGGGGAAAAAAAACCCTCTGCTTCTTATTCTCAATTTTTTCCTACTTTTTATACCTCCTTTATTGTAATTACAGCTAAAGTCACCCAGTTAAAACCTCACCCAGTGGTTTCCAGACAGGTATTGGTGTTCAAACCTCACAGCGTGGGCAAACAAACTGAGGTGAGAGACAGCCATTAACTTGCCCTAAGCTAACAAGCACATCAACAGAATAACACACTGTACAGTGGGCTGTGCTGCTTCTCTCTGCCATAAATAAACCTCAGGAAGCTCAATCCAACAGTAAATAAAAGCTGGGCTGCTGTGTGCTGTGATTCACCAGAAGAACAGAGGAATTCACCAGTAATACACAAAAAAAAAAAAAAAATACAGAAAATCCAGCTGCACATCCAGAAGGGAGTAGAGACCAAAGGGGAAGAGATAATCAGATGGAAAAAAAACTGAAAGCAAATGCTTTTTAATTATCATCATTTCAAGGGAGAACAGAATGACTCCACGTGGTCCCTCATGGTTGTAGAGAAAGACCCAGGTCAGGGCAGAGGGCAAACCCAGGGTCAGATTCTTATTGAAAGTGAAAATTGTTCTTATTGTGCTTAACACCAGCTTTAGGAATATTAAAGAACAATTTAGGTTTTGTCAGTTAATACACTGTGGCCTGTGGTTAATGTGGCACTAAAATAGATTTTTTTTTTAAGGCTATTAATCAAGCAAGATTTTTAAAAGCTCAGCAAATATAATGTGACTTTAACATACTCTACCCAGAAATTACCACCAGCCTCGTTCAGTGGCACAAATAATAATGGTTCTGATCGACAGGGCATGTTCACCCACCACAGAGAGCTTGAAAACACTGGAGGCAGGTCAGCACCAGTCTCCCAGTTACTTAAAGGCACTCTAGGGTTTTTTGCATTTTTACAGCACTGGAAGATGACCAAGGGATATTTGCGAGCACCCATTTCTCAACTTTGCTCAGGTCTAGGCTCATCATCCTGTCATTTCTCTGACAGTGGCAGATGGTCTTGTCAAAGGGGCTATACCCATGTCCAGGACACTCATTTCCCTACTAAATACAGTCCTGTCACATGCTGCTAAAAAGCACCATTAAAAGGGTGGGTGAGGTCATGAAGAAACTCATAAAGTTCTGGTCCAAGATTCCTGGACATTAAACACATTGGTTTAGTCTCCAGCAGAAGAACACACAGCTTTGCTTCCATGTGGGGAAAAACAAACAAACAAACAAACAAACCAGCATAACAGTGAAGGAAAAATCTCTAAAACAGCCAGATTGCCCAAACAGTGCATTAACAGGGGTTTTGCTTGAAATGGTATGAACCTGCTAGTTCTTAGGAGAGAGGCACCATCAGAAGCTGATCTCAACCAGAGAATCCTCCTGGGATGTCTGTGCAGCACAGCCCAGCATCAATTCAGTTTGTAAAAACATGAAAAGTATGTTTTTACAAACGGAACGGGGAACCATGAGGGGCTGCAGAGAATCTCACTGGTGCCTGACGTGCTGGAGACTCATGTCCTGTGGTGGGAAAGGTGCCCATCCCTCTGCCCCTGCAGTGCAAATTCCCACCTCCTTCCATAAAGGAAGGGCGAGAACGTAGCTGCGAGAGGGCTGAGGGGATTTGTCTGCAGAGATTTAAACAGGAGATTTCGTCCAGTGGCACATTCCTGGCTTCTCCCTGACCCCGTGGAGGCACCTCACACTCCCAAAATGAGAAGGTTCCCCGGGGTGTTTGAAAGCCCCTGAAAAAGACTTGCAAAATGACATCCATTTTATGACACGAAGTGAGAAATAGAAAAGCCTGGAGGGATCAGCTCCAGCCCCTCTCCCCACTTACATGATGTTCGTGCTCCATTTTTTCTCTCTCAATGTTTCAATTCTCCTCTCCTTCCAGTGGCACCCAAACCCCATATATAAACTCCCCTGCCCTCATCCTTAGCTGGGGCAACACACCAAAATGACATGGTTGGTGTTACTGGGAACATTGATCCCTTTCTCCTTCCCATCTGGCTTTACTGCTGGATTTTTATTGCTGCTGCTTTTTGCTGGGTACACGGCATCCTTATGGCACATCCGAATGGCCTTAGAAATAAAGGAATGAGACCTTTCAGCCAGCAAAAACCTGTAAATAAACAGTTTGGGCTGGCAATCAATGGGCAATCTCTCTAAACCCTGGGATTGTTCAGTTAGATTAAGCCTTTCTAATGAATTCCTCATTGAGCCACTGAACAGAAATGAAGCCTTGTTAGCTCATTATCTTTCTAATTAACCCATTCTAAACCTGCTCCTTCCCCACCAGGAGGTAGCTGTGCTGTTTGGGTTTCACACTGAGGTTTATCAATGACCCCCTGAGAGCCTTTTGTATCAGTAACTGAGATTTATTTGAAATGACTGGGGAAGGCAGCTTCCAGTTTATTCCCTGTGCCAGATGAAGGTCCGAATACTGTGTTATCCTCGGGCTACAATTTCCCAAGGACAAGCCATGTGTTGCGGGCATCTCCAAGCCCTTTCTGCCGTGATGAATGCTGCCCCCCGCCCGCCCTTGTTTGCATGCAGATCGCCGGGCTCGTTAAGCTGATGAAGGGCCCTGCCCTCCCTAATGGGGGCTGCACTGGCTCTGCCTGCACAGAGCAGGAGCATTTTGACTGCTCTTGGCTGGGTTTTTGTTAATAGGAGGGGTCCAAACGCAGCAACATGTCCAATAGATGGAGAGCCCTCTTCCCAAAGGATGACTCCAGCAAACCAGTTTGTTTGGGCCTGCTCTGGAGGAGATAGGCCACCAGTGGCATCCAGTAGAGATCAGTCAGAAGGAAGGAGGGATCAGCCCGATCAGGTCAAGCCTGGTGTCCCCACTGCCCATGTGACAGCAATCCCTGCTTCTTATCCTCTCTGTGGGAGGCCCTAGCATGTAGCAACTTCTGGGATCACGTTCTCAGACATATTCACACAGAGCTTGTCCTTACACTCACACATGGACTCGCATCCCTTTGCTCATGATGCTGTTCAGGGCTCTGTCACCTTGTGTCACCTCTCTCCCTAAGCAGCAGGTGGGATTTTCTCCCCTTCCTCCCCCGTTCATGAGCCCCTCTCCCTCTTGGGCTCTCCCTTGGCCTTCTCCCCACTGGGTTCAGGACCTGCCTGACAACATTTCCAGGTGGGTACCTGAGCTAAGAGCACACTTTTCCACTCCAGAACACCCAAGGGAGCTCACACCCACCATCAGTATCCCTCAGGGGAGCAAGGGAGGCAGAAGGATTCCTACTGTCTCTCAGTCCCTTTCTGTATCTCCTCAACACACACACAGGACCAGGATAGCATGTCCGGGCATATCCCACTGCATTCAGCTTTCAACCCAGCTTGGGATGGACAGCCCAAGCCATGGGGTTCCCTGAGCATCACCATTCTGCAGTATTGCCATCCCTTCTTCCACCACCACCTCTTTTTCCACCCTTGCCTGGATCATCTGCCAAGGATCTGCTTGTGGCAGACAAGCCACAAGCACTGAAATATGAATTTCAGTCCCAGGTCCAAGCATGGCGCAGTTTGAAGTGCCCCACACAGGTTTTTCTCAGTAGAACAATACCAGCCTACAAACCGCCCTTAGGGCAGCTTTGGAAACCTTTTTGAAGAAAATGAAAAATTAAATTCTCTGGTTTTACGCTCATTTTTTTATTTTCAGTTCCTGTTTCTCCCCTTACCTTAGTCCTCCCACCCCTATGCAGCTTGGGGGGGCCACAACCCCAACCCAGGCTGCGAGATTCAGACTGAGCAACATTTTAATAACCCAACCAGCCAGGGATCTCTAAATCTCTCCTAGGAAAGGAGGCAGTGAGGATATAAACAAAAATATGCTTTGCCTAATTGTTTCTTACGTCGTCACGAGCAATTGAAAACGGCTCCTAGGGCAATATCCATTACATTTTGTAACAAAGGGCTCTAAATGAAGGAAGCCCAGGCGGAACAGCAGAGTCAGAGCTAGAGACAAGGCTGGCATATAAATCCGTGCCAATCTGCCCCCACCACCACCCCAAATGCTCCCACCAGACCTAGAAACTGGCACAGCAAGAAAGAAATTCCAGCACGTGCCACGCCGGGATCTCTGCCCCAGCAGCTGGAGGAACCCCCTCCTGTCTAGGAAGGCAGCACTGCCCATTTAGCCACCTCACTTCAGCATCCACATCCCACAGCTTCCCAGTGGGGCTTTGCCAGGGCCCCCATCCACCCATAGGGCTGTGGGCTGGCTCTTGGGGCAGGAATCCCTGTTTTGGCCGGGATACAACCCAAGAGGTGAATGCTAAGCTGAGATAAGCACCTCTCTGGCTCTTTAAAAAAAGGTAATTTAGACTGCATGGTGTGCCAGATCACTGCCTGGGTCTCTGAAATTATTTTGATCTGTACTCTGTGCAGAATTCCCTTTGTATATATTAGTCCATCCTGCTACCAGCATCTCCCCTGAGAGCGATGAAATGAGACTCTATTTACTGTCCTGCCATATTCTTTGATATCTATTGTGTAGAGCATCAGCTGAACTTTAAGGAATCTAATAAGACAGGCACTTTAAAAAATATTGAAACAGTAAAAACTGCAGCTATGAACTCTTCTGCTGAACAGCTTTGTGGAGTTACAGGGAGAAAAATGCACAGGAGTGTTAAGTGGTCAGACAGAGAGCATCAATCAAGTTTTCTCTCCAAGATAATTCATTTTTTCAAGAAATTTCTGAGTTTTAGACTGATCATTCTTTTTTTTTTTTCCTTTAAAATTTTTTATCTCTTACTCCAAGTAGTCCAACTTTATGTTTTGAGGACAATATCCCTGCACTCCTGGCTGATGGATTGGTTCCTGCATGCAGCAGTCTTTACATTTCAGAGGCTGCTTCTGTAGGCAGCTTCCCAATTCCAGACACAGGCAGGCTATTGCAAAGCAAAGTGATTTTCATGCTTTTGTGTGCTCCGTCCGTCATGGGAACTCGGAGGTTTTTTCTTGGAAGGACTCTGCTGTGACTAAAAATCTCTGCTATGAGCCCTTATGATTTGAGTCCTTGGCTCTGATCTCTTCAAACCTCAGCTCCTGTGAAACAAACAATTCAGCTTGCTTGGGATCTACCCATTTCTTGTGCCTTCCCCTTCCCCTTCCCTTTCCTCTTTGTTTTACCTGTGGTTGCCAAAATGCCTTGCAAACATGATGTGCACACAAGACAGCCTCAAAGTTGGGTGACAAGGCAAAAGAGACCTTACTACACAATATTTTTATAATCTCAAAATTCATTTTGTGACAACTTCACATCACCACCAGCAGCTCTTTCACCAGAAGTTAATATTACAAGTGGATAGAGGTGTTAAAGTATATGACTGCTCTTTGTGTATGGAAAAAAAAAATCAAAACCTCTTAGATCTCCCTTAGTATTTCACTCCCAAACTTTTAAAGTCCCATCAATGTCATGAGAGGGACTTCACAAGATTCTTTCATTCTTTAACTGTGGGCTTAAGAGAACAAGATGACCCTGAACCTCCAAAACCAGAAGGAGTTTAGTCCTCTGTGGGCTCCTCCAGCTGCCTTTCTACCATCCCCTGTGGGTGCTCCAGGGTGGATGAAAACAACATTAAGTCACATTTCTTTTACCTCTATCTAATTTTTGGAGATGTGTTGGTTCACCTTCTTGCAAAGGAAAACACTCAAGGCCAGCATGGCTAAACACGGAACAGCATCGATTTGTGACATAGTTTCTGTGCAAGGAATGAGGCAAAATTAACATAATGCAGCACCACACCCAAATGCTGAGACAGCACAAGGAAATCAGCGCTGTGCTCACTCTTACAGCGCTTCCTTCCCGTCTCCTCTTCCCCTGCTCCCTCCTCCTGAAGGTCCCCCCATCCAGCCCCTCCAGACACGTCCAGAGGGATCCTTAAAACTCTATAAAAAACATAAGAAGCTGTTTTCGACTATTAAGAGAGACTGTTGATAACACAGTCCCAATAAAAAAAAAGTCTATATATGTGCTTTCTACAGCTTCCCTTGGAAAATAATTCATTTCTCCCTGCATTATATTTCATGGCAACCTAGAGACTCAATATGTTCTGGATTACTGCATCCATTTCTGTTTCTGCTCTAATGGCCCACCAGAGTATGAGCCTTCCAACCAGAGTCCCCTAAATCTGGTGACTGGGGAGCGAGTTGTACTTTCTTGTTTTCCACTTGATAACTAGCCCCTTCCAGCATTGCTTTTATGGCAGTAATCTTCCTAGGCTGCTTGCAGATTGCTTGTCCTGGCTTTTTCTTTTCTTTTTTTGCTTGCTTTTTTTTTTTTTTTTTTTTCTTGTCCTCCAGCCACTAGAGCCAATGGTCACTGTGGACTATCCATCATGTTGTTTTTTATGTCAAACTGGAGTTCCCCAGGTCTGTTTATTCCTTTTTTTCCCCTCCCATCCAAATACCACTGCAGCCTGGCAATTGCTTGTGTGAGTGAGCTGCCCCTTCCATTTAGGGAAAGGGATGTGAGATTGCCAATGCCTATCAACAGGCTAAAGATATCCTGGGTTTAATTTTATGGCTCCATACTACAAATGATGGGGCAAACAGAGGAGGCTAAGCAAACACCTCTTTCCCCTTACTGCTTAAGAAAGTGAAAGATATTTTAAAAACCATGAAAGGTATGGAGGAAATAAATGAAATCAAGCCCTGGCTGTCCATGCCAGCCTTGCTCAGTGCCATGCCCCATGAATGAGTCCTGAGTGCATGGTGCAGTCCAGGTGTTGTCCATGGGACAGCTTCCTTCCTGCTCCATTTGTACCGGAGATCCAGCACAGACAGAATCCACATGTGGTCCTTTTCCTCATTGCTCTGAAAAAGAGAGAAGATGAAAACTTCAGCGTTGTGGAAAGGAGGAAATAAGAGTTCAAGCATCCAGCCCTGGTGAAAAGCAAGGGCTAAGCCCTTATTTCTCCCTTCAAGCTCAACTATGAATCCTTACTTTACATTTAAAATTTATAGGTAAAATACTTTATGCCCAAATATGGGATAAAAGGATATATGAACTTTTCAGAAAATTAACTCAGAAGCATGTAGCTTAGCATTTTTTCTCAAAGGCATTTCTAGGAGAATGAGAACTATTTCTTCTACAGCTCTTTTTAGCCCACAGATGTCACAACCCTTTGTCAATCACACACACTGTGGTTTTTTTTCACTTTTCTGATCCAGTAGTGACTCAAATCTGCATCAGTTTTACTCAGTTTTAAGGTCACTTCTAGGGCTTGGCTTCTCTGGTGTCCAAATCCTGGTGCTTTTCCTCCTCAGGACACTTGCACTGGAAGTGTTTTCTCTGCCTTGCTGCCATTTAATTGTGCCAGTGAGAGAGCAGCAGAGAATCAGCTGAACTCCTCATAGCCTTGCTCATCTATCCACAGATTTGCCTTCAGGTCCTGCAGAGTTAAAGGTGTGAAAAGGCCTTTGTGCAGCCTTTCCCAAGGCCAATTCTTAAGGTTAGACTGATCTTAGAATCCATACCATGTTTACAACTTCCATTTTCTAGAACAGGTTGGGTTCATTGGCATTAAAAACTCTCTACAGTGCATCAGTCTTAATCCAATTTTAAAAGGCAAGGCCAGCAACTGTGTTAAAGGGATTAACTCTTATTAAATATAGTGTATTTGAGTAAGCCCTAAGGGAAGGACTCTGGTTGCTCCTGTTTGCATGGATGGAGGCAGTCATACCAAGTTACATCCCAGGGACCTGGAAGTGAGCTCAAGCTATAAATTACATCATGTTACAGGAAAGCAATTTGTAAAGTATGGAGGTAATTGGAAAGCTGTGTCCTCATCAGGCTGTATAAACATTAGGAACCAAAACCTTCCTCTCCCGTAAATCCACATGGGAGGGAAAAGGCAGGTGGGAAGTTGAAGTGCCATGGCAGAGAAGCTGCTGTCCAGGTCTCACAGCAGACTGTGAGCAGATGCAGTAACATCACACTGTTGAAGGCCATAGAGAGAGACAGACCTACATCCTCCAAACTCTGGACATAGACAGTTAACAACCTAAAAACAGCATTATCCAAAGAAAATGGATTCTAAATGCGTAGATTTCCCTCCTGCCTCCCCACAAGGGATTGACTTTTACTCCAAGGAAGGTAGGGCAGGCAGCAGTTACATCATCCCACACACAACCCACCAGCAAGCAGATCAGGGAGGCAGAGCCTAAGCCATCCACAGGTCTCAGTGGCTCCTTCCAATCCATTTTGCAATTCCTGCAAGGTCACAAACCTCCTCAGTGCCCTGATCTGGCCCCCTTGGCCCCACAATCTGCCCCATCTACCTTCAGGTGTCTGTAATGACTCAGGCAGGGACCATCCTGCACAGAGGCTGTTCTCTCTTCACAGTGAAGATGAGTTTACAGACCAGACTGGCAATACTTTGATATGTCCAAGTCTAGGGATGGGAAACAAATTATGTTGATTCAAAGACAGCCTAACATTGCCTAAGAAAAATTGACTTGGCAAGCTTGAATGTGTGAAAGCCTCTCTTGTCCACCCCACGTGGTGTAAGCAGCACATAGGAACAATATTAAACCTCCTAAAACAATGGTGAATTTCAGCCCCACTAACAAATCCCTGCTTATTCATTCCTAACGGGAGCAACAGAAGATATACGGATTTGTAAATATTTGAACCCAGCTAACAACTGCTGCCAGGGAGTTTCCAAAAATCAAGGCCTTGGAAAAGTACTTTAATTCTGATCCAAAAAAAGATAGCAGATTAAAGAGCAACTTGTCATCAGCTATTCCCTGTAATTAGTTTAATATGATCAGCTTTCCATGATAATGAAAGGCAGCATCAGAGCTGTCCAAAGAGAAACTTCCAGTGGATAATAAATACTGACAGATTTCAACCAGATGGCTTTACCAGACTGCAACTTTGCAAGTGATTTTGAAGCTCAAACATTAGTGCTTATTACTTAGGATCAGCCAATAGCCAAGAGAGATCTGCAAATGGTTCCAGCCCAAGGTCAGGAAGGGCAACTAAGGGCAACTATAACATATGGATAAAGACTTTGATTAAGGGGTAAAATATAATTTTTGAAAATTACTTTCAGTGAGCACTCAAAGCCTTGCAAGTACAACAGTTGTGCTCCTAACTGAGCACCCCAGTCCACTGCCAAACCCAGGAGGGGTGAGACAAAGCCCAGCAGCATCAGGGCTGGTGTCAGGGAGCACCAAGGTGTCACTTCTAAACACCTTTACCGGACTGCTTGGTGTTGCCTTCAGTCCTGGGAAGGACACAAGGCAGGGGGGGACAGAGGAGGGGACATCTCTGAGAGCCTCTCAAGGCAGAGGTACAGGAGGGAGCACAGTCTGCACAGCCAAGCCCTTTGCCTTTGTCCCCACAGAAGGCAATACCATATTACCTTGGGGTTGCTCCAAGAACAGGGTCACCATGAGAAATAGCTTGCAGGTTTGGTGTCAGCAGCAGAAAAAAAGGAGTATAGGTCCAAAATCAGGGGTGTGAGATCAGTCTCTTTTGCCAGACACAGCCACTGAGGGCTCAGTATGGTTGGCTGGAACTCTGGGGCAGGAGATCACAGAGTCACAGAATATGCTGGTGGGAAGGGACCCTCAAGGATGGAGACCAACTCCTGGTCCTGCACAGGACCATCCTCAAGAGTCACACCATGTGGCCAAGAGCATTGTCCAAACACTTGACCTCTGTCAGGCCCGATGCTGTGACCACTTCTCTATTCCAGTGGCCAACCACCCTCTGGGTGAAGAACCTTTCTCTAATATCCAACTTAAGTCTGCTTGGACCACAGGGGAGCTGGAAGACCCACACTGGGGAGGAGAGCAGTCGCCTCTCCCTTAGCTCAACCTCAGTTCAACACAAACCAATGCTCAAAGCCACGAGGTGCCACAGCTCACTGAGACAGGTACTGGTGAGCAGTTTCTGGCCAGGGGAAGTCCAGCTGCTTTCCTTCCACGGGAACCTTTGGGAGCACATATTGCTGGGGTGACCAGGGTGAGATTTGCAGCCACGGGATACCTGCACAACCCACACAATTAAAAAGGCCAAAGGCAACACCCCCTGTGTCCTACCAGCACCTCCAGGCCAGATGAAGGAGATACCTCAGACAGAGAAACACCTGGTGGCACCCAGCCCTCCATCCCTGACCACACTGCGGGGACAGCTCCGAGTCACTGGAGCACGTGCCACCAGCACCCGCCGTGCCAGCGCGGAGAAATGGATGTGGGCAGGAGGAGGGACACCACAACAAACTAGTTTTGCCTGCCTGGGTTCAAAGATACATTTCAGCTGTCTTCTTACTGCTCCACTCGGGTGAAAGCTCCCAGTGTCTGAAGGGGCTTTCTTGCTTCTCTCGGCATTATGGCCAAAATATCATTAAGACTTCTGTAGCTGGAACTGAGCTGTCAGTAAGAGAGAGAACTTGACTGAAGGCATTTTTGCAACCAAGGGATTTTAATTTTTCCTCCTTCTTTTGCCTTATCCAAGAGAAAGAAATATAACAAAAAACCAAGACAGGGATTTTTCAGCTAAATTTATTTCTTCCAGCATTTGCTGCAATGGGGACATGTTTGGGTTTGCTGCTTGCTTGCTGTTTGCTGGGGGTTTTATGAGCTATTCACATCCAATGTTAAGAAAAGTAATAAAAAGTAGAAAAGGCTGAAGGAGAGAGCTGGATGCTCCAGGCTTCAGATTCAAAGCATGGAGCTGAAAGTCAGCTCCCAGTCAATTTTTTAGGGTGAAAAGTAGAAGTGATATCACAGTAGCATCAGTACAGTGAACTCCACAGATTTCAGGTGGGTTCATCTGGACAACAAAGAGGATTTTACAATCTTACAAAATATCATGCTGAATAATTGCATTTAAAAGCCTCAAAATGTCATTAATTTTAAAAGCCTCAAAATGTTCCCACCAGGTTGTTCTGTGCCCTTGCCCATAGCTTGGACTTCAAAGTCAAGAGATAAAAAAGAAAAATAAAGCATAATGTCACATATTTCCTTTCTCGTTTTCAGGCTTTTGAAATGAAACATAGGTCCCTTCCTGCAGCTTGATTAAAAGTCAAAGTGAAGAGTCTAACGCTATTACGTGACTCCTGGACCTGGAGATTTAGGGATGGAGAACAAATGGGGTTGCTCACCAGGCTGCAGGCTTTTGCAACTGTCTTTGCAGTGAACAGATTGATTACCAGAATTGAGATCAAACTGGGTATTCTCACATCCCATCACTTCCCCCTTGAACAAAGGAAAAATATAGATTCAAATCCAAGTCTAGGGAAAAAATGAAAAAATGTTGCCCGCTCCCACTCACTACCCATCTTCTGAAAACAAAGGAGATGCCCTCAGCCTACCAGATGCTTTTTGGGATAAGCTTTACCCAAAGAACTTTTTTTTTTTTTTTTTTTTAATACAGATCAAACCCCTAATACAGATCCCCAGTGCAAATTCCCTGATGCTTGTTTGACTTCATTAGCACAAAAGCAAATGAAGGCGCTTTCCCCATTGTCCTGCTCCAGTGGAAGAGCACTGAAAAGGCAAAGTGCCAGTGACCTGTGGAAACTCTCCCAGGCTGCCCCATCAGAGGGACAGAAAACATCCCATTACCTCCACAACTCTCAGTAGAGCTCTTTAGAGCCCCCTTTACCTGCCAGCTTCCCGTGGCTGATTTGGGAAAGGCAGAGTCCCCATCCTCAGGGCTGCATCCTCCAGGGCCTGTGAAAACCAGTTTTTCCAAGGGCCAGCAGGGAGGAGAAGCATACTTGGGGGGGGAAAATCAACTCAATGCCTTTCAGAAGCTTTGTCCCACCTGACATTTGATCTCGTGGGCCTGACTATAGGCTACAAGACCCAACCCACTGGCTCATTCCTGTTCTGCAGCATGGGGCTGGGACAAGGGTAGGGGGTGTATTTTCACTCTGGCTGTGTTCTGAGGTTCAAAGTGTTAAAGTTTCCTGCTGATCATCCTTCTCCTCCACTGGGGTTTCCCTGTTCCATATCTGGTGCTGAATACACAACAAATCAGCAGGTGACACAAGGTGTTGTGAAATCCATCTGTTGCTGAGCAGTCCAGACCCATGCTGGCCAAACCAAAGCCTGCTTCCAGAAAATCCCAGCTACGTACCACAACATGTCTGCAGGGTCATGATCACCTGCTGGAAAACCACTGCTGCCTGGGCCTCCAGAGGGGAAAACAAGTCTAACAAAGGCTCTTTGCATCAGCAGCATTGGGGCTCCACTCAGTACCCACCAACTCTGCTGCTTCCCTTCCCCTCAGCTGCTCTAAAGAGGGAAGTGAAAAGCTCCCACCTTGCTTTGGGAGGAAGAAAAGAAAACAGCTTAGATGTGGAGGGAAAGATAGTTACTATTTGCTATTCAAATCAGGAGTCACTTCTGGGCACAGGTCAATGAGAAAGGGAAACTTTAAGGCTGAAAGGATATAGACTTTGGAGATTTCTGCTCAGAAATGGTGTTTACTGGCTTCATGTGCCATCTGAGGGCAAACACACCCCGCAATGCTGGGCGGACTTCAAAAGGGCCCTTTCAGTGTGACTGAGCAGAGAGAGGCTGGGGGTCCTGGGGGAGCTTAGCCAAAGATTATACACGTCTCTCTGGCTGAGGACAAAGCTCCCAGGCAGCCAAGGGCCTCGGGAAACACGCTCTTGTCACAGCTGCACAGGGAGTCAAGTGCAGCCAGCGGGTGCAGTGCCAGCACAGGGACCAGGGGGAACATCTGGGAGACCATCAGTGGCTTCCCTCAAAGGTGGGATCCACGGCCTTTGGTGCAGGCTGGGCTGATCTGCAGCAAGAAGGGGCTTGGGGCTTCCCCACCAGCTGGATTTATGGGGAACGTTCCCAACAAGTCAGGCAGAACTGTTCCCCATCTGACTGCAATCAGAGAACACGTGGCAAAAAGATGTCATGCTTGACAGCCTCTCATAATGGGAGAACATCCAAGGAATCTGCCCAGAGTTTCTCTGCACACTGAGCATCAAAACTGCTTCATTTCAGCAAGTTTCCACACGGTGGGGAGTTTCCTCACTTTGTTAAGCTTCTACGTTTATGCTATGTCAAAATATTCCTACAGCTTCAGTTTTATTGAATACCATGTTCATGCTGTATTCGGTGTTTGCTTACATCCTGCGATGTCAGAACGCCAAAATTATCCACAGATAATTTTGACTTCCCAGTGGTATTAGCACCAAAGCACATTTTAAAGTGCTGGAATTCCCCTGGGGACAGAAATGCTTTTTTGGGTTCTTGTTCTGCTCCCCAGCCAGCTTGCAGGAAGGATCTGTGACAAGGAAAGGTCCCATCCCCAGTTTGGGGCAAGCATGGGAGTAGATGGGTGGGGTTCCATCCCTTCTCACCCAGGTGTGCTGAGGGAACAGAGACCTGATAAGGTCCCCCTTCTCACATCAGCAAGGTGGTCAGGCTGCATTAAACATGCTGGAAAAACGTGGGTACACATTTTACTTGCTCCCTGGGAGCAAAGCATGAGTAAGGATGAAACCATGATGCTGCAACGACCCCACTCTTCGTCCTCCTCATCCTGCAGGCAGATTGCTGCGTGTCAGACTAGATGCTGATGGATAATGAAAATTCCTCACAGTAAGTGCTGAGATATAAATAAACAGGGGAAGAAACCAATGGGTTTAGCTGATTTGCTGCAGCACCCAGGGAACACGGTGGGAGTGAGACAGGCACCTGCTGACTGCAGAGGCTCAAACCAGCGGGGTCCCCGGGAAACCACAGGGGTAACCCCTGGTTCCTCCAAGCCCAGCATTTTCCCACATCTGAAGCCAAGCAGTGCTAAGCTGCACACACACACTGAGCCCCCAAGTCAAACTGTAACACTTCTGCATCCCACAAGGAAAAAGTTTTTTAAAAGGAGGGAAAATTCAACACTTGATTCGTGTTTGGAGTGAAAGCTTGGCCTGACTGTTTAAGAGCTTGACTTCTCCTCATTACCATACTTACACACAACCATCCTGAAATTAATAAAGAACTATCTTTAATGCAGTCAAAGTGGCCTCAGATGTGAACCACTTCTTCAGCCCATTATCAGCATCATGTTTGTTTTTCCATATTGACCGTGTGTGTAATATAATCCTTGTTTATGATAATTGATTTTCCTTGGACTGCCTTCCTGGGAATAATATGCACACTTTTTCACTCTCTCTTTAAAGATCAAATGGCATTTGGGCCTGGTGATTTGAATCTGAGTTGGTCAGAGCATTTAATACAATAAAAGTGAGCTTAAAGGAAAGCAGTTAAACCCTGGATATTTTTCTTATTGCATAGCCTGAAAACCCTTGAATTGAGAGGAAAGTTTGCATCTATTTTCTTGTCGTCTATTTTAAAAGCTGTCAGAGTTGGTTAGTCTCTCTTAAAATTAGTCCTTTGGATCATCTTCTTACTAAAAACAAAATCTGAGCTTTTTTTTTTTAAAGCGATAGCGGATTAGGGCAAGAAGCTTTGTTTAGCTAAAGCGAGGGATTAGAGGAGATTTGCCCCCATAAAGTTGTGGTTTGATGGTGCTTTTATCCCTGGATGTTGCTAAAGCTGTGTTGCTTCAGGATTAGGAGCATACAAAGAGTCTCCTTGTGCTGTTTCACAGCCAAGAGAAAGACGGGGGGAGAGGGAGAGACAGGGGAACACATGCAACAGAACTGGGAATTCCTTGGTCACACAAATCCAAAGTTTAAACCCCCTGACACAAACTTTGCTGGACACGTTGTGAATGCGAGATGGCCAGACCTGCAGTGGGAACGGTGGGTGCTGGGGCACAGGGGGTGAGGCTGCCTGAGCCTCCCAGGCTCCTGCCACAGGCTGCTCCAAAGTGGCCAAAATTCAGCTGGGGCTGGCAAGAGAAGAGTGAGGGGAAGGCAAGGCCTCACTGGGGCTCGGGCAGCATTTCTCCTGAGTGAAACTTGCATTTCTCCTGAGTGAAACTTGGACCATCATCAGCAAACCTGGTGAAAAGCCACAGCACTGGTCCAGACATAATTGAAGCCCAGCACTGGGAGACGAGGGAATCTCATTTATCCAAACACCAGCCAGCTGTGTAAGGGAACGGTGATCCTCAGCCTTCCCACCTTTGGGAGATGCTTAAATCTTAGCATGTCCTGGTGAGATAACCCATCAGCCAGACCCAGGTCCTCTGCTATGACTCTGGTAGGAAGCAGAATAAACTGGAAAAGCCTCATGTGATGATATCCTTGCAAAAAAGCTGTAAGTAAAATAGAAATAAATCAAGACTGAGCACCAAGAGATGATGGCACTTCATTTTCTCTGCCAACAGGATTTCCAAGCACTAGGAGAGAGACCGTGGGGGTTTTTGGCAGGAGGCAGAGAACCTCCATAACCTTAAGGTTTTACACACATGGGAGATTTACCCCTACCCAAATCAAAATACAAAGGAGTATTGCACTTGCCAACCCTACCTGCATGACAAGATCATTTCAAAAGCAGGGACGAGGAGAAAGAAAAAATAAACCCCAACTCAAATCCAGCAAAACTCCTGAATGACAACTTATTTCCATCCTGTGGGGATTTATGTATGTCCTCAGCTCTTTCTTGATTTTGGGGGACATGGGGTCTTGCCTTGATACCCACAGGACTCGTAGCAAAGCTGTGAGACTACACATGTATCACCATATTGGGCTGCAGGGTCTAAAGGATCCTCATCCTCCAAACCCCAGTGTGTGACCCTGTGCAGCTGTGCCAGAATAAAAAAAAAAAAGAGTATACTTGCTTAAATGAGTGAGGGAATCAAGCTCTTCCCTCCAAAACAGGAAATTACATTTTACTAAAGAGATAGTACCCATTAAAAAGAAACTCTAAAAATCTCTCTTGTCACAAGTAGACTATTACATCAGATTTTTCTGGAAAATTAAGTGATTCAGAAGGTCTTTGACTTTATCAAAAGGCATTCCAGATGCTAAATGTTATAGTCTAAAAACTGTAGGTTATACACTTGCCCTTGTGTTTGAATGTGAGTACACCAGGATGTGCATATGTACTTTTTTAAGCAAACACCTTTGCTCATTTGATACCAAATGTCTGGTTGAAAAGTTTTGTTAAAACCAAAGGGATGGTGAGCAAAAATATCTTCTGTTTTGCTTTTCCCTGTGCTTTGCCATAAGGAAAGTCCTACTCCTGCTGGTGGAAGGGAGAATGGGTTGGGAGCAGGACCCTGGGTGGTCTGGCTGACACCAAAGTGACCACATGACAGGGTCTCACTGGACCAGCAGTTTGCAGAGTGGCCAGAGGTGGTGGGATGGGTGGGAAGTGCATCCCAGGGTGGGGGAAAGGTGCTTGGAGAAGTGGTTCTCTGGAGGAAGGGTTTTCCTCATCATTCTTGCTGGTGTCTGGCTGCTCCTCCCCACCTCTACACAGGGGAATGCCCTTCTTCTTGGCTCACAGGAGGGTGAATAAAAGCCCAGGCTGATGTAGACTACAGATGTTCAGCTGTTTCTTGGGCATCTAAAGTCTGAGTTTTTATCCAGGCAGCACTCACCTCCATGGATAGAGCAAAGTCACTTGTTCCCTCCAAGTCCCAGGCATCGGAGCACATGGACATTTCAGCCTGAGATTATTTCTTTATTGATTAAGTGCTCTATCATCTGCAAGAGGAGCCACAAACCTGAAGGATAACAAAGTCTTTGTGGCTGGGGAGCAGAGGCCAAAGCCTGTCTTTCCTGTGCACCAGCCCAGCAGCATTCTCCTTTCCTTGTGGGGCATTTGCCAGCAGCAGAGCACTGTTACTCGGGGACAAACCTCTCTGAACAAGAAGCACTTCCTCTCCATCATCTTTGCATCATATGACCTTCAAAACAAATCAGAAGGTAAAATAAACACATAAAAGCAGCCAGGGTTTTGGCCTGACTGAACTCCATCAGGGCTGTGGAGCTGGAGGAATGCATTATCAGTTCTGAGCAATTTTTGATTTTTCCCCAGTGTGGGACTGCAGAAGCAGCCTTATTGAAAGGCCAGAATCTGCTTCTATTTCAGTTAGTGACAGGTATATTTATATTGATTCCCTCTTGAAATTATCCAAGTTTAAATAATTATCTGTCTGCAAGGAGAGACAAAACCCAAAAAACAAAACAAACCGAACAAACAAACAAACAAAAAACCCGTGCACCAGCAGTGGCTGTTCAGGATATTCTGGGTTTGGAAATTACCTATTTAAGTCAATAAATGGGTTAGGAGGCATAGAAGGAAAGGAAGGTAGAGTTTGGGGCTCTTAATCATAGCTTCGCAGGCTTTAGCGGCTCTCTCACTGTTGAAAAATGTTTCAAAAAGCAAAATAAATGATCTTCTAGTTACTAAAATATTGATTTTGCCTACATCCAGTAATAAAGAGCAAGTCACCTGTAGGTAAAACTCTTGTAAAATATATTTGATACTATAATAGTCTGGAGATAGAGTTACATGCAGCTGAGAGAGGCAGAGAGATGACAAATCATTTCTAATGAGGTGTTTACCTAGCATATTTCATGTCATGTGTTACACAAAACTGAGCAGGGCTCATTTTCCTTTCCCCTCCTCCGTCACCCCCTCCGAGAAACCCACTGAGGGTGGGGTGGCACAGGAGATGGCACAGACTTGGCTGGTGCCTGCAGCCAACACATCCCCAAAACTGGCAGCAGTGCAGGGAAATGGGGTTGAAACACTTCCTCCAGCTGCTCAAACAACCCAACACAAGGGCTGGAGCCCCTGGTGCACAGGTGCTGGTGGAGGTGGCCACTGGGCCATGCTCCTGATCTGGGAGGAAAAGTTCCTTTTCCCCAGTCCTCTTATGTCCTTGAAATTTCTGCTGCAGAAAACACGGCCAGCCTGGCTGTGTGCCTGGGAGATGGATTTTATCCCCCAGGAAACGTATCTGTCATTTTGCTCAGAGGTAGGTACAAAATAAATGCAGTCATGCATTTGAGCATCCGTTACTGAAGGACTGAACTTAGTGCTAAATGATGTAAATCTAGATAAATATCATCGCTTTTGAATAAATTACTTGGGGTTTTCACCAGCAAAACAGCACTGAACTGCATCCAGCCTCACTGCCAGGGCTGGCAGAGCCTGCACTGCTGTGCAAGAGATCAACATTTGGGCTTCTTTCTGAAAAGATGGCTAGGGAGACCCAGCTCTGGGTCTGATCTGCTGGTGAGGGACAAATCCTTGGTGCCAATGGCAAAGCCCTCCTCTGGTTTCAGTGATGGAAAGCTGGGATAACCCAGCTCTCAGTATAAATCGAGCCTGAGTGCACATTTAGAGCGACCGAGCTGCAAGTGTGATGTCTTTCCTGAGGACAAGGAGAAGCAGCTCTCTGGGGGGATCAACCACAGCAGACAGTGATGTTGGATTCAAAGCACCCCACAGTGCAGAGCTGGACCTCAGCTAAAGGAACAGAGGGCTGATACAACAGTGGCTTAAGGGTTCAGGAAAATCAGGGTCAGAAACACCTTCATTGCCCCAAACTCCTTACATGACATGTGCCCACACAGGCAGGTGCATCATTTGTTCCCAGAGGATGCAGGTCCTCATATGGATTTACCTTGTGCTCTTAAAAAAAAAAATCCCCCCAGCTGTTGATGGCTGGGCTGCCCAAATTATGGGATGCTGCAAAGGGAACCCAAGCAGAGACTGCCTTGCTACTTAACCGCCTTTGCTACTCATGTGGGAAGGGTCTCAAGCTAGAAAATGCAGTCTCTCCATGCCAAGCCCATGGGGAGGCCCTGAGTTTAAGCAACATTCTGCAGTTTCTTTTCTGCTTGGATAAAATTCCCAGCCCTCCAGGAGCTGGAGAACTGGCTCCAGGAGCTGTAACATCCCTATCACAGCCTTCCCCCATATTCACATTTCTTTCTCCAAGTCCCATCAGGGTCTGAATAATAAACCAGTGGCCAAGTGGAGAGCTCTTCACCTCTCAAACAGGCAAGGAAAGGCTTTTCTGGCTAGGAAACACCTGCCAGAGGAGAGGCAGCATCCCACCGTGCATTCCATGAGTGTGGAGAATATTAAAATTCCAGGCACAGCCGAGCCATCAAGGATGTCTGTGGAGCTGCCTGGGTGGGTATGTTTGGACCAGGTTTCCGTATGACTACTGTAAAACCCCCAGAGATTATCTTCCCCTAAATTAATCCATGGGTGAGACGGACACCTAAATAAATAAATAAATAAATAAATAAATAAATAAACCCCAGGGGCTGGGCAGGCTTCCCCAGCTCCTCCTCCAGCAGCAGCAGATGCACTGAACATTCAGCCTGTGCTCCAGCCCTCCTGATCTGTGGGCCTGACTGAAAAGTAGCTTGTGTTCAGATGCTTCCCTGCCTTTTGTCTGTAAAATGCAGCAAAAAAAGAAAATAAAAATCATCAAAATACAAAGGCAAAGGGTCTGCAATGACTTTAAATTGTCATTTCTGCAGCCTCACTGGGGAGGAAGAACATTTTTCTCAGGAGATCTAAAACCAAGGATCTACCAGGTCTTTTTGGCCATGTGGTGGCTGATGGACCAACCTCCCACCCATGCTGTGTCCCCCACATGACCTGGGTGACGTCCCTTGCCCCCACCACTCCATCCCGAAAGAACAGGAGATGTTTCATACCCAAACTACAACTGCAGCACACCACAGCAGCAGAGTCAACTCAGAACCACCCACATTTCTTCCCTGGTTGGATTTTTTTTCCAGGCTACTTAGTTACCTGGAGGGTGCCTTCAAATTCCTGATAAAAACCCAAATCTTCTAGAAGTGGGATTTTTTTTAATCACCTCCACTCATTTACATAACCTTTTTAAAGCAAATAATGGCATTTCATTGGCTGTAGACTGATGAATAAAAACTGCATGGGGATAAGGGTTAGCTTGGGCTCTGGATGGCCCCAGACCAGAATAAAGCCACAGATAAAGGGCTCTGAATCCAACCTAGGTACTAACAAAAAGGCAATTTTTGATGCATCAAGACAGAAAATAAATCAGTAACATGTTAAATTAAACAGGAGCCCTTCTGACACATTATTGCAAAATTTCGGTTTTGCTGGTTCTTTCCAGGCAGCCTGTGAAAAGACAGGAGGAGAGACACCTGTGCCTTTGTGACAGCAGAGCAGAAGTGCAGTGTCCCCAAGGGAAGATGGACCCTGAAATCCATCTCTCCCAGGAGGGCAGGGACTCAGCTGAGGGAGGCCTCTCCTCGGGACTCTGCCTCTGCTGGGCTCATTGCTCCTCTATTTATTTGCCTTTTCTCATCACCTTTCCTGCTTATCTCTTTTGCCCTGGATGCCCTCCTTCATCTGCAGCTCCCGGGCTGGAAAGGGCCCCCTGTTTGGCAGGAGCCTCTGAACACAGCTGGGATTCACTGAATAAATAAATAAGTAGATCTGCCTGTCATAACTATACTTTAAATTCCCTGCACGGGAGAGACTTCCCCTTTACATTCTCTCAGCTAACACTTTTACCAGGAACCACAGGCTGAAAAAATTGATCTTTTTGGCTGTTTTCACCTAATGCTCTTGGTAGATTTGATTCCTTACAGGTATTTTTTGAAAAATAGGCTAAACTAAGGAATGGCTTATTACAGTTACAAACTGCAGTTAATAGCAAAAAAAAAAAAAAAAAAAAAAAAAAAAAAAAAAAAAAAAATTCCTCAGCTGCATTTGAGAGAAGGTTGAGACCAATGAGGGAATATGAAGTATTTTTTACTCAAAACCATAAAACTAGTTATTATCACAATTAAGAGAAAGCAGAAATAGGAGGAGGAGATGAGCTTGCTCTGTATTTTGCAATATTCAGTTCACATTCTCCTTGATGGGAAAAATTATAAACTCACATGCCTCTGCAGTCAAGGTTTAAACTTTAGGTCTAGATGGAAGTGTTCTCTAGCTCTTCACAGAGGAATGAAAAGCTGGATGAAGAATTGGAGGAAGTGTAGGAAAGCAAGGAGGAGAGAGAAGGTGTTGGGTTCCCTTTAAAGCAGGTACCTAAATCTGAGGATTTTTTTTTAAACCCTCTTTAAGATGAAGGCTCTGCTAATAACATGTCCAGAAGATGGCTCCTGGCAAATTGCTTTGTTATTCTTGTCAAAAAAAAAAAGTCCCTTGGAAGCAGTCAATTTTAAACCATATATCAAAATGATTAATTGCCCTTAAATGAGCAGATGTTGAAGTACCCTTGAATGGGGCTAACGCTTTTTGGATTGCAAACATAATGTATTCATGGACTTGGAAAAATATCATTAGGGCTATTAATTAGCTATAAGCACCAAAAGCTTTGGTGACTCCAAGGTGTTCACTTTCCCTTTTTTTTTCCCCTCTTCTTCTTTTTAAGACTTAAGGGGGAACAACTGGTTTTTCTGGAATAAGGTTTGCAGGAATTTTTTTTGAAGGCAGTGCAGAAAACCTTGTCAATTAGCTCAAATTGGAAAAACTGTAAGAAATACTGGCTGACCTCTAAATATGGGTAGGAACCAGCCCAAACAGCCAGGACTTAAGGAGGGAGCACTAGTGAGGCAAAGAAAGAGAAAGGAGGGAATAAAAGAAAGAAACCTGACATTACAGGAGGCTGCTTAGAATATAATTCTACCCTCAGCCAAAGGAAAATGTGCTAAACCACAAATATTGCATGAAGGTTTGAGTCGATTTCAGGGGGGAAAGGTGCTTTGTGTCCTCCTAATTTGGGGAGAAAGAAACTTTTATTGCATACTTGACCCCGGAGGAAAAAAAAATAAATTCCTCTTCCCACTAATCTCACTTTCCTCCAAACCTCCAAGAGCAAAAGGAGAAATGTAGCAAGCTGTGGCTTGAGACTTTTTAGTAACAGAAAATCCTTAACTGCGAGCCAACTGAGAGCCTATTTTGGTCTCTTTTCAAATACTGCATCAAATATATTTTCAATGAATTCATGAAAAAAAAAAAAGGGGAGGCAGAGAAGAGAAAAAAAAACTTTTTAAATCTGTTTAAGTTTATAAACAAGATTAAAGAAACAATGTCAAGGGTCTTATGGAAATGGTGATAGTGCCCCTTTAAATAAGAGCAAGTGGAGATTTTCTATATCACTGTGCAGTTTAAATCTTTCTTGATGGACCGGACACTAGTCCTCCTTAAATCCTTCAGAAAGCTGCTTTAAGGAAAAAGGCTGCGAGGAATTTCTTCTCGCTTTAATTGCTTAAGAAACGGTTCCCACAATGAGCTGTGGCCTAGATTTGCCTCTCATTTAAGTTCTGATTTTTAAAAGTTCACAAGTTAATCCCCTTTCGGTCTCACACGAATGCGGTTGGCGTCGGGGACAAAGTACTGGACAATGTCTGGAACATTTCAAACCCCCAAAAGATGCCCCATACCAAAAAAAAAAAAAAAAAAAGAAAAAAAAAAAACAAAAAAAAGAAAAAAGAGAGAGAGAGATGGGGGGGGGGGGGTGGGGAACCCCAAAACAATCCAAAACAAAACCAAGCAGCAAAGTGGCCTTGATTTAGTTAAGTAGCTATTTTAAGACCTTTGTTGCCATTGTAATTTGAGGCAAGTAGAAATGTCTTGCACTGTATTTGCCATAGAACCAGGGGTAAGGATGTTTGTCAGTGTTCTGAGTTTTCTTTCTTGTCTATCTTCCAAAGATGGAGCTTTGTTTCTCATTATTCAGCCTAAAATTAAATTTTCACCTCTTTAACACAATTTACTGTCCTGGCAAGAGGTATTATAAAATTCACACCCAAAAAAAAAAAAAAAAAAAAAAAAAAAAAAGGCAAAAGAAAAAAAAATTCGAATGACCAAACAAGCAAAAAAAAAATCACAAAGAGAGAGAGGGAGGGAGTTAATGCATTAGCTGTTTAAAACATAACCAGCTTGGCTTTAATTTTAGTTGTTCTGAAGGAAAGGACCATGATTTCTGTGCAAATGCAAATACATTATTCTGCACGGATGGGGATGGAGTGGTGTGTGTTCAACACCCGAGATAGGAAAATTATATATATTTCTAAATAAAATGAGAAAACCACAATTTTGTTCCAACATTAAACCCTGGTTGTTTCACTGTTTATTTTGTTGTTTGGTTAGGTTTTTGTTTGGGTTTTTTTCCCCACAAAATAAGCAGTTTTTCAAATTAAAAGTAGCAGCTGTCCTTCCTGTCATGTAGGTGAGGGGGCTTAGACCCTACATGGAAGCCTGAAATTCACAGTTTACTTAGGAAAGACATAAAAAATTGGCTTTGAAGGGGATTTTTTGGTACATGTAAAGACCCAGACAGTTTGCCAAAAATATTACAGTTAATATAATGGAAACTTAAAATATCCTTACTATATGGTGAACTAATAAATTCCTCCCACCCCATCTCGAAGTGCAGGATCAAGTCTGGGTGGCAGATTTATTTATTTCCATATTTCATTTTGTTTTGTGAGGCAAAACTCACAGAGAAAAATTTGCCCGGCATCTACCCTCGTCTCCTCCGTTGTTGTTGTTGCTGTTGTTGTTGTTGTTGTTGTTGTTGTTATTATTATTATTATTATTATTATTAATTATTTTGGCATGGGTGAAAAGAACCATTTCTCGCCCAACCGAGCCGAGGTTTTGTGTCAGACCTGGTGCCAGACACAAGTTTGAGGAGCCCTGGGGTGGATGGGGAGGCTCGTGGGGGGAGCGGGGGTCTCCTGGGAGGGTCCCCCCGGGGCTGCCTTCCCTCCTCCTGCGCATTCCGCACCCCTCCCTCGCTTGTCCGCGTTTTGGAGAAGAAACCCTGTAATCTGGACACGAGTGGTGGCGATTCTCTGATGCTTTGCCCCATCGGTACCTCGGGGCGGGGGGGAGATGTGATAAGTCAGTTCTGCAGACAAGTGGGGTCACTTTTCCGAGCTGCGCTAAATGCGCTGTTTTCTCGTTTCTGCAAATAAGAGCCGAATTAAACGCAATTATTTATTTATGGGGGCTGGTTAAACGGCAGAAATCCCGTCGCTGGAGAGCTCGGGAAGATATTCTGAAGACAGAAAGAAACTCTTATTATTTCTTCGAGGGGAAGGGAGGAATTAAAACAGGCTTTTTCGTCGAAGTAATTACAAAATCTCCCGTGCTCTCAGGGAGCAGAGTCGAGACAATGGTGACATCGCGGTCGCAAGGGTTGGAAATTCGTGCCTGGCTGCAAGCGACAATTCAGAAACAAGTGAGAAGGGGCGCTGCCCCAGCCCGGACAGGCACAGCCCCCCGGGCACGGGAGCCCCTTCCCCGCTGCACGGAGCGCAGCAGCCCCGCGAAGTTTGCCGGCTTTGGAGCAGATTTTTGTCCCCCGGGGTTGATGCTTGTGCCCCAAATTCCGCGAGCTACAGGTCCGCGGGGCTGCTCCCAGCCGGGTTTTGAGGGGCGAGGAGGGGCTTCCAGGGGGGCCGCTGAATTTTGGGAAGCGTCGCCAGCCGGCTCCCCGGCGTCCCCCGCTCCAAGTCGTTGTGACTAGCGCAGAGGGGAAGGTGCCGGTGGCAAACTCGGGTGGCTGTGACACTGGTGCTGTCCTCTGCAGGGGCACCCCAAAAAAAGCAAAAAGGGATACTCCAAGTTGTTTTTGCGGGGTGCTGCCCAGGCCAGCCCGGGGTCGGGTCCCCGAAAAACCTACCCCAAAAGAGATCGCGGCGATCAATGCGCCGAGTTTCGCCCAATCGGTTTCGTGGCCAAAAGCGGGTGCTTGGTTTCGAGGGTGCGGGGGGAAGCACGGGGCGAGGGGGTCTCCTCGCTCCTGGGGGCGAGCGGGACGTCGGCGGAGCGAGGGCACGAATAGGTTGGAATAGATTTCAATAGGTTCACCCTCTCCCTTTCTTTGCCGAGACGATCACTTGGTACCCCATAACCTCTGGTTAAAAAAAAAAGAATAAATATATACAATAAAAATAAATACAAGAAAGTGGCACTTGGAGCCTTCTGGTGTCCCGATCCTTTTTTTTTTTTTTTTTTTTTTTTTGGTCAGAATTTGTACAAAATATCAAGCTCAAATTAAAAGGTCCTCTCCCCCCCTCTTATTCTTTCTTGTTCCCTTAATTCCTGTCTAAACGGTTTTGCTCTGGGAGAAGAAATCTTTTCTATAGGAGGGAGAGAGGAAAAAAAAAACCTTCAAGAAGAGAAGGGTATTATTGTTTTAATCCTCTTACCCGCAGTCATTTTAAAACAGGGTGTTTTGGAGCCTGAAATGGCGTCTCGTCTCCCAATCCCATCCTAAATCCTCCTGGGCTGGGAGAGAATCTAAAGGCAAGGAACTGGCATCTATTAGCAATCTCTCTAAAGGCTTTAAACTGCTCTTTCTGCTGCGAAGGCATGGCAAAGCTGAAAAGCAAACACAACCACCGCTCCAGTTAGTGAGCTCTGCCAGATAACCAGCCCGGCCACTGGACGGGAAAGTACCTGCGAAAATCCCGCAGAGAGAGTAAAAAGGGAAAGAAAAGGAAATAGAAGGAAAGGAAAAGCTGGTTTTCCACTTTTTTACAAAAGGAAGGAAAAGGGAAAAAAAGTATTTCGGGGGAAAGTATAAAAAAAAAAATCATGAGCGGGGAGAAGCGTTAAGTGCTCGTTCGTTCCCCGTCGAAGCTCCGCGGGGTCCCCCTTGCCCGCTGTCCCTCCCTCTGCCTTCCCCGGCTCCCCTGGCCCGGCAGGGCCGCAGCGGA
The DNA here is from genome assembly GCF_031753505.1 of Anomalospiza imberbis. Lineage (NCBI taxonomy): Eukaryota > Metazoa > Chordata > Aves > Passeriformes > Viduidae > Anomalospiza > Anomalospiza imberbis. Next base: position 22,816,468 of record NC_089689.1, on the reverse strand, counting down.
GCTTCCCCGATGGGGCGGGCGGCGAATTCTCCGTGTTGCGACCGTGTCCGTTCCCCCAATCCCCCGTTTTAAAGAGTACTCGAGGGGTGCAGCAGACAAAGCTGGGACAGCGAGGCAGCCAGGAGGAGGGTGGGGTGCCGCGGACGCTCTGTAATTAAAGTTGGGAGATTGTCCCCAACCAGCATCACCACCCAGGGGCCGTCGGGGGAGAGGGAAACTGCAGGGTCTGATCCAGCGCGGTGCTAAACGGGGGGCGCGGGGAGAGGCACGGCTTGGCTTCCCTTCCCTGCGCCTGACGGACCCCATCACCCCCCCGGTCCTCGCTCCAGCCCTCCTCCCTCCACCGGCATCCCGTCCGCTTCCAGGGATTTAATTAGGCGTTTACACCTCGGCTTGGAGTAAATGACTGGTAAGAAGTGTTGGGGGGGTGGGGGGTGTACCAGCAGCCCCGTTTTGATTGACAGGGTGGAGGACCATTGAAAATCTTGCTGGGTAGCTCCCGGGTCGCTATGAAGCTCCTTTTAAAAATCCTTCTCCAATGCTGACTCCCGGTAGATGGCAGCTCCGCCGGGCGCGCAGGCAGCGCGCAGGCAGCGCGGGCGGATGGAGTAGGGCGGGCCGGGGCGCAGCGCCGCGCTCCCACGCGTGTCCCCGCTCCCACGGCGGGCCGAGAGGCTGCCCCACCGCCCCAGGTAAGAACCCCCCCGCACCCCCGGGCAGCGCGGGTCCGAGTGGGCTGGGGATGCCGACGGGAGAGAAGAGGACTTTGGGGATTGCTTGAGAGAAGGGGCAGTCTGTCCGTGGGGGAATGTGCGGCGGTGGAGGGACCGCTGGCAGGGATGCGCGCACCGCCGAGGAGAAACCCAGCCTGGGTTCCAGCGCAAATTCTCTGTTCCCCCGTCCCTCTTTGTTTCTTTTTTCTTTTTCTTTTTTTTTTTTTTTTTTCCTTGTTTATTTGGAGTATGCCGCGCTTAAAAAAAAAAAAAAAAAAAAAAGGGAAAAAAAAAAAAAAAGGATCCAAACTACCGCGAAAAAAAAAAAATAATGCAAACTCCCTCTACCAGTTAGAAGCCTCGTTCCTATTTGACTCCAACTGCCAGCCCGCTCCAGAGCGGGTTTAGGCAGCTGGCGGGGATGTGAGGTTTGTAACCCGGCTCAGGGAATGGTGGGGGACGCGCATCCTTCCGTTAGCCGGGCTCCGCGGGAGGAGAGAGCAACCTCCCCCTATTTACATAATGATGTCTTAGTAAGCTGCGCAGCCTGGGGAGAGCTGCCGAGGGCAGAAACAGCCCCGAGCGGGGCCAGGAGCCGGGGACGATGGCGATGGCCGCGCTCGGGGTGGCTCCGGGATTACTTTTTCTTTCTGGTGCGGCTGGAAGTTGAGTGCGGAAGGGACGGCAAGATGCCGGCAGCGCTAGAAGCCTTTCTAGGACAAATCACACCCCCACATCACTCCGTTGCGAGGTTAGACGGCAAAACGGACGGGGAGCCCCCTGTAAGGAGCTGGCAGGCCGGTCTTTGCGGCCCCCCTACACGCTCTCCCTCTTTAAGGGGTGTATAAATCCCGGACCTGCGCTGTCAGCCCTTCTTGATAAATTAAGGGCTTCGCAGTCGAAACCTATTTACACCTCCATTATAGGGCTAACCAAATGGGGATCCGCATGCATATTTTTACCGCAAGAGATCTCATACATCTCCGCCAGAGTCGCCCCTCGGGCCATGGGATAACAGATAGGGAAGGGGGGTGGGTTGTGCTCCGCCGCGGCCAGCACTTGAGCGGAAAAAAGTCCGTGTCTCCACTCGGTACTGGCTGCCCGGGGCACCCGGGACCCGTTCCCTTTGCAGGGGGCAAGGAGAGGGCGAGGGTGACCTTCCGTACGCCTTGCGGAGGACCGGACACACGGGCTGCTTTAGCCCAAAGCGAGGCCCTCGGGGAAGTTTCTCCTCCGCTGGAGATGGGGTTTGACTGCGACACTTGCCGTGCGTGTCCCTTTATTTGGGGAGAGAAGGGACAAGAAGAGCCCTATACGGAGCCATCCGGTCCCCGCGGTCCGTGGCTTTTCCCGGCTGCGATTTCCATTTATTTCCAGGCGGCGACCTCGGGCGCCTCGGGGGAAAAAGGGGTCAGCGCATCTCGGGACAGGTCCTTGGTGTCCCCGAGGGTCGCCTCGGCGGGGCCGTCAGCAGAAAGGAGGGAGGGGGCAACATCCCCCGTTTCCCGGTGGGATTCCCGTACCGAGCGCTGCCCGCTGCCTTTGGAAACGAAACGCGGCAGGAGCGAGGTGGCATCGCAGCCGCAGACCCGGGGAGGGCTCGGCCCAACACCCCTGCCCGTGGCTGGGGGCTTTGCGGGGCTGTCCCCGCACCCTCTGCTCCGGCTGTGTCCCGCATGCCGCCTCGGCCGAAGAAAAAGTAATGTCCCCGCTCCGCCTCATCCCGTCCCCTCCGGCGGCCCCCTCCAGTTCCACTTGGTTAGCTCAAGTTTTCCATGTAAATGACAGTAATAAATATCTAATCATGTCCCGCAGCTATCGGCGGCTCGCCGAGCAGCCGGCATTAATGAGACATCCAGGGGAAGTGGAGAAAAGGAGAGGGGGCGAAAAAAATAAAGAGGAAAGTTTTTCCGCTCTCCCTGAAATGGTTTCTAGAGGCGAGGCCCGGCCGAGGTGACGGGGGGTGCGAGGAGCGGAGCCCCTCGCTTCTCCGGAACGATCCCAACTGTGGGGTCGCGCTCAGGTTCAAACCCGTCCCCTCTAATTAACCCCCTCCCCAAAATCCCAGCAGTTCCCCTCGAGGGAGGGGCGAGTCCGGTCGCATCCCCGGGCTGGGCGCTGCTGTCCCGAAAGCCCCGCGGAGATGCGTGTGCCCATCCCTGCCGCGATTCCCAAACAATTAACGGAGCTGCGATGAGCTCTGAATGCTGATGGTGGGCAGAGGGGGGAAGGCGGTGGGAAGGCTGCGGCTGAAATTAAACCATGAGAGTTGGATTTGTTCGCCTAACGCTAAACAAATGGACTGATTACCTTCTTTCCAAACGCATCAGTCATACTACATTAAGTAGCAGAGAGCTAATTATCCCAATTAGGAGGCTGATTTATAATTAATGGCTTGGACCGAGTGATAATTGGATGTTAATGGATAACAGTTTTGTCTGAAGTAGCCTCCCGCTTCCCCAAAGGCAGGGCTGGAGGGTTTGGGGTTTATTTACCCTCCCCCTCCCTCACCTCTGCAGGGAACACAAAGCGAAAGAGAGGCGAGATCTGCTCTTAGCTGGGTCGGGTGAGACCCTCCTCAGGCTGGGGGAGCTGCTGGCCGCTTCCCAGCCTGCCCGCGGCTGGCGAGGAGGGCTGCGGGGGTAACCTTCAGCACCCACCTTCCCCAATTTTTCAAGCAATATCTGCTACTTTTTTTCATCTCCTCCTCGAGTTTCCAAGCCGGTGGACATCTGACCACCATCTGCTGGGTACCTCATCCACCTCCAGGACGTGGGTCGTGTTCTCGATGAAGGGCAAAGGCTGAGCTCCCCCCAACCAACCCCCAAAGGGTGCCCTACTGCAGATGAGGCTTTTCCTCTGCCCTACCTGTCCTAGGGAGAGCAAGGTGGAACTCACCGTGAGGATGAGAGTTTTTACACCCTCTCTGGCCCACACCCCCCATGCAGTGGTGGGCAGAGAGTAAATCTGCAGTTTCTCACTGCTCTGTGTTTCTCCTGACCACATCTCAGAACTGGCTTGCTGACTGTTTAGCTTCTCTCTTCCCTGTTCACTTTTCACCCATGAGTAACTTGATGTAAGTCAATCCCATTTCCTTGTTTGCCCCAGCCAGAGAGACTTGGACTGGACCTACAACCCTTTGGCCTTGGGATTGTGTTTCTAGGTTCAGTTCTTCCATTCTAACTAAGTACTGCAATGGGCACAAAATTCCTGAAAGGGTGAGAGTGACTTCAACCCTGAGTTACCCACCATGACTGATGAGAGGTTATATTAAATTATGCCAACATAGTCAATGCAAAAATACACCCAAAATTGTACTGCCAGTACACAGAAAGATGGTTTAGATCAGCTTTCCAGTTTTTCCTGCTAGTTTAAAGAGATTTTGATGTCTAAATGGGAGATTCTCCTCATGCTCACACACATGAGAAGTGATCTTATTGGCATATCAGAAGGCACAGCTCTGTTTCACGGAGCTGGTGCAGATGTTGCTTTTCCTTAGTGCCAGTGTCACTGCCTGCACCAAAGAAACAGAGTCAAAGGAGCTTCCCACAAATCAGAGAGAAGGGCAGGCTTGCCAGGCAAGTATTGCACAATATAGTTGTAGAGGGAGTGACTGTAGTGGGTTTGGTTCAATGTCTTCATCCTTTAAAAGAAGATTTTGCTGAGAAAGAGGGAAATCAGAGGAAAAGAAGCCGGAGCCAACAGTTTCTTTTTCCTCTGTCATTTTCACAACCAGCCCTGATGAAACAAAGCTGCTGCAGAGAAGGTCCTGGACCAGTTCTTCTGATACAGCTCCCTGCTGGTTTTACTGGTAATGCTATAGGTAAACTGTTCAGCTATCTAAGATTCCAGTGACTTTTCAGGGACATCTCAAAATTCAGCTTGTCACATTGAAAATGCTTCTACTGAGGCACTGACGAATGTCAGCTGGGCTTAAACCCTTTCAAAAGCTTGAGTGCTGGTTTCCAGAGCTTGTGTCTGAACAGAATGTTTATAGCTACCTTGCTTCATTTGGAAAAACATAGGAGTAGGAAAAATGCTGAGGAGCAGGGATTCAATAAATCCCAAAATTTCCAATCCTATGCAGTTATTAATAAACGAATTTACTTCAGAAGAATTTCCATCAAAATGTGCTGGTAGAGAATTTGGAAATGTAGCCAAATAGTCAAGAATTATTTCATGGTGCACCGGGGTTAGCCAAACCTTTTCCCACCATTTTATTTCACTTTAAGAGTTATTGAAATTGATTATTTTTTTTCCCTTTGAACTTCATTAGGTTTTGGATCAGACTTCTTCTGTTTCCTAAAGCAGTTCTGGTGGAATTGCAGCTTATGGGAAGGAGAGAGTCTCTGAGGGAGGGCTGGGAGCAGGATGGAGCAGCAGTTCTCCAAAGGGAGGGAAATGGATATTTACACCAGGAGCTGTGGGTAGCTGGCACAGCTCTCTTAGGACCAACAGCAGGCTCTGTATGGCCAGAACAAATACTGATTTGAGAAATGGTGCTGTAAAACTGAAAGTGTGGGTGTGATGCTTGGGAACTCCACTAGGATCTTCCAAAGAAAGACTCAGAGTTGCACTGGGTGGGGGGGGACGAGCTGATGGATCTCACCAGGGAGGAAATGTTCTTCCCAAGGGAGTTGTGGAAACCTGGTGTCTCCAGCCGTGCCGGGCACCGGGCGGAGCGAGCAGGGAGCGGCTCTGGGAGCTCTTGGCGTGTGTTAGCCGGAGGTGGGTGAACGTGCCTCTGCTGGGGGACTTCAGTCTCCCCACAAAACCCAGCAGACATTTAGCAGCTCTGTCTGCTTTACAGCACACAGCTCTTTAGAGCACAGATCACCTGCTGGTGGCCAAAATACATTGCTTACCTTGGCAGCCGCGCTGAATTCAGTGTAGGGATCCAAACGCTTACGGGAAAGGAAGCCTTACATGCGCCCGTGGTGCTCCCCAGCCCCTGGCACTGCTGCCACTAACTCCAGTTTGTGGCCCTGTTTTAAGGTGGCACAAGTCTTTCCCCCACCCCAGCCCCTCCTTGTAAAAGCCACTGAGCTCAAGCATCTTTTTTAGTGGCAGGATGAAAATTTGTGTTGCCACATGCAAAGAAGAAAAAATTTAAAATTCTAGTTTATTCTTTTATTAGCAGCCCCCCACAGTTGCATGGCTTGTGGAGCTGCCTTTCAGGTTTGGGTTTTTTTTTTTTTTTTTTCCTTTTAGACCAAGGTAGGATTGTGCGTCATTTTCTTATAGCTGATTTAAGTCTGAGCAGGAGCAGTTGCCATCCTGTGTTTTGTGACTCTTGTTTGCAGTGCTGTGAGAATAATCTGCAGAGGCATGGTCCAGCTGAACTTGCAGAAACATCTTGAGTTCGGCTCTCAGCTTCTGTTGCTTTCAAGTTTTGCTTGCTCTTTCTATCTCTCAAAATCACTTTTGGGCAGAACTGGACTTGGCATCATAACCTCACAACCCTCCATCTAATCAGCTAAAAGAGCACCTAGGAAAGTCCTTTTGTGCCCGCAGGGTTAAACTCCAGCAGTGTGGCAGGAACCTCTGCACTTCACAAGGACACATTGCTCCCCTCCTCATGTGTGTACCAAACTCTCTCAGCTTAACACCCAGAACTTACAGCTTCAACTTTTTACTTTCTACTTGATGAGTAGTGGTGGTGGGGGGAGGAATCACCCTCCCTTCGTGCCTCATCCCAGTGCCTGCCCGTGGAGCCCAGCATCTGGGCTGAGGCATTACCCGGGGCAAGCCCGCATTCCCTCCTGCCAGCCTGGCTGTCGAGCTTGCAGCACTTCGGAGCAGCAGGAGAGGAGCTGGGAATGTCTTAAACTGCCTCAGAAAATCTTCACAAAGCTTATCTGTGCATTTCTTGCAGGGTTTGATCTCCCTTGTTAGGGCTCAGGCTTAGATTGTCAGATCAGCGTCGTGATTGTGGTGCTCAGGATAGACACAGGAAAGGTCACAGGCTTAAAAACATATTTTGACACAGAACTGTAGATCCTTGTCTTATTAATGAGACTGTCACGGGTAAAATCCTCCAGGATATTGCTCCATCTTCCAGCGATGGGAGATTCCTGAACCAGAAGTCCCAAGAGGCTGCCTTCCAAGACAGTCAGTTTGCTCATGGGAACAATCTGCAATCAAATATGCTTCAGGCAAAAGCTATTTTGGGGGCAGAGAGCAAGCAGGCAGTCACCCTCACGCTTCCAGCAGCCCTGGAAAAGTGCAGAGTTTGGTTTGGAAAATTCCCTTTGCCGGTGTTAGGGAAAACAAAATGATGTTTCTCAAGAAAGCCTTTTTCACAGAAGTGAGGCGAAGGACTGAGCAGGTACTTCGTTGCTTTTCTTTTCATAAAACCACCAAGGATAAACCCTTTAAGCAGTTTGTGAATTCAGCAATTTGACTGCAGGGTACTTTAGGGTTACTCCAAGTTCTGAATTCAGAGGCAGAGGTGCTGTAAGGTCTGGAGAGGGAGAGCAGGTGGGCAGCACAGGAGCGTGCGAGCCTGGCTGCAGCGGGATGCGACCGCATTTCATATCCACGGATGTGGAGCGTGCAGCAGCAGCGCTGGCAGAGCTGGGCTGCAGGGTTCAGTTTCCATTCTGGTGTTAATGACAGGAAATCTTAAATGTAGGATTTTTTTGTTGTTGTTGCTGACTGATCTGGAAGCAGAATGAGAAACAAGAGTCAAAGTTATTTTCATATCAAGAGCTTTTCTTTTTCCATGAAAATGCTCCACTTCGATATAATTTCCAAGAGCTTCTGCTGAGGTCTGAGTGCTGCTGTCAAGGGGAGAAGGGAGGTTTGTCCAGGTTTGATCTGTCAGCACTGCTTGTCTTGTGCAAATTGTGACAAGCAAGGGATTTTGCACCGGATTTTGCACCACAGTGATATTTAGTGGTGCCACTCCTGGCTCTACACTGCAAGCTGCTGGGCTCCAAGCCCTGAAACTTATCCCCCACCCAAAAGCAGAGCCTTTAAGGATGTCTTTCTTTTATTTTCTTTATTTTGTACCTAGAAAGCCTGCCCTCTGAAGAATTCTTCTGCAAACAGAGGCATTGGAAATTCTTTTGCCAGGAAGTGTCTGATCAATCACTCAATTCCGTTATCTTTTGGGTGAAAAAAGATGATTTTACAAAAGCCTTAAATAAAAATCACAGCAAATGACGCGAGTTACCCCTGTCAGCCAGGGCCTGTTACCTCAGCTGCTCACAACCTACTGTTGAGAATTTGTAGGGTCCTGCAACAAAACTTTCTTGTCTCAGCAGGATGCTCTGAGGTTTGTGTTAGAAAAATTACAAGCCCTCTTGCATCCTATTATGTTTCCACTGCAAATAGATGAGCATTACAAACACAGCTGCCGTGCTCATCATCAGCACAGCCTCAGAGTCAATTATTTGACAACGTCTACCCGAAAACAGTGACCCTGTCCCTAACTGGAAGTATTTTCAGGTTTCAGCTGCTAGCAATCCTCCTGGTTTTAAGAAAAGAATATGTATTTATACCAAGGTCACTAGGAATAGCTGAGTGTGAGCTGCAAGAATTGGTGTAATTGGTCAGGTTTGGCTTTCGGTGCATTGTCACTTAGGTTTAACTAGATCCTGCTTAATTAAGATTTCTCTCTGCACTTAGAAATTAACTTTATTTAAATCCAGGGATTTTCACAGGAGTAAAAATATTTCAGGAAGATTAGAAATGCAGAGTCTTGGGGGATTCTTTGGAGCTGTTCTCAGTTTCTTAATTCAGTTATAAAGAAAGTCTTTTGGAAGCCTGTTTTTATAGTGCATGCTGCTCTCGGACTTTGACATTTGAATGAGGAACTATGATGTGTTACAGTAGTTCAAATTATTGGTATTTCATCCACTACAAAGGTGAAATTGTTTCCTTAGACATTCGGTAATCTCACGTGAGGAACAAAACTGATTTATAACGTGTTGGTTATTATCTTACGTGATTTTGGGCCTTTATATATCTAAAAGATATAGGGATCTATTAAAAAAAAATTGAAGAAAATCTCTTGCTAGGATCATTTATTCATAACCCCCCAGGTATGTAATTCATTTAGTACAAAATACATATAAAACCAGTGTCTGTCTATAGAGTGAGCCTGTTTTCCTAGAATGTGAGTTACACAGAGTCAGATTTGTTATTTATCTTTCTGATTTGAAGTGTTTCTGAATAAGGAATTAAAGCATAAAATCAAAACGCAGAACAGCTCCGGGGGAGGTGAGGGGGGATATTCTGCTGTGATTCTATTTTCAATGATGTTTTTTGCCAGTGGTAATAAGGGGGAAAGTATGTTGCAGCACAAACCATTTGCTGTTTTTCCCTGCTAGTAATGAACAGTGGGTTCCTGTGCTTTGCATAAACACCAGCAGTGATTTGTAGCACCTTTGCAGGTGCTCAGGCTGAGGACCACAACTTTCCTTTTACCTGACAGGGCTACTTCTATTTTTTTTCTGTCACCTGCAGAACCCTGAACATCAGTCAAGTGCACCAGACTTCTGTTTCATGCTTGATTTTTTTAAATGATCTTTTCCTTGTGCTCAAGCTGTGCCTTGCATCAGAGCACCAACCTGAGGCTGTGCCATGCTCTTCCAAACCTTAAATGCATCTGTGGTGAATCTTTCTATAAGCAATGAAATATAGTGTTGAAATTTGAAACTCCCTTCTGAAAGTGACTTCCTGAAGTCCACAGTTTTTTTTTTTTTTTTTTTTTTTTTTTTTTTTTTTGTTTTTTTTTTTTTTTTGTTTTTTGGGTTTTTTTGTTTGGTTTTTTTTGGTGCAGCTTATTTCCCATGTAAAGAAAGCCTCATACACCTTCTCTACCATCACCAACCCTCCCATTTTTGGGACAGCTTTGCTGAAGTGATAAAGAAACACCCCATGGTGCCCAGTCAAAAGCAGACTGGCATCCTTTTTTTGAAACCTCTAGGAATCATTCAGTATTTCTGACACATAGATTCTATTACCCCACTCTTTATGATGGCACCTGAGTGTCTCATGTAGATCTATGAACTTAGTCTCAGTATTTCTTGGAATTTGGGATGATTGACTGTTTGGAGGGAAAAGGGTTAATGGTCCAAAGCCCCTGCAAAGCTGCATACCCTACATCCAGCCTCAGCCTCATCTCACCTGACAGAGTTTGCTTGAGTAGGGCAAATGTCTTGGTTGTGATTTTGGTTTGGTGATTTTGTTGATTGTTTTTTTTCCTGATAGAAGGAAAAATGTGGATGTTTTCTTGCCAGGTACCTTTCAGAAAACTTCAATACCTCATTTTTTAAATTGTTCTCAGATCTGTCTCAATTCCACATATACACAAGCCACTAGGAACAGGGGTTTTCAGCTGGTGAGGAAATGCATGGGTCTCTCTTCACATCTTCTCTCAGGACAGAATTGCATGCAGAATTATACAAAATTAGTTGCCAGCTAAATAGGGAAACTTAAAGCCTTGTACAAAGCTGAGAATATTAAAACCCAGGGTCAGATCTCCCCTGTATGCCACACTTTTGTGAGGCGCACCATAAATTGCACCACTCTTGTGCTGTATGGCTTCGCACCATAAATTGCACCACTCTTGTGCTGTATGGCTTCAGGGAAACCTGAGGTTATCAAGGCCAGTGCTGGGAAGGGATGGATGGGAGCCACGCTGGCTGGAGCAGTGCAGCTCTGCCCTGGGATAACAGGGTTCCTGTTTCTGGCTGGTGAATGTGCAGATTGTTTTGCATCAGATGGAACAGCTGAATACAGAGTGGTGGGGTCTCTGGGTTAGTCTGGGATAGGCAGAATCCTGCATTGCCCGGCCTCAAAGCAATGCAGGAATGGAGAAAGCTGGGTTTCTCATTGACAGCAGCAGCTAAAGCTAGGGGAAATCCCGTGTCCTGTCTGTGAAGCTGGATCCTGGCAGGACACGGCCCCTGCAGTCTGAGAAGTCTGCAGGCTTGGGAAGAACGGTAGGCACAGCATCCATGAGTTTTCCATAGCAAAACATAAGTGAGGGGTAAGAGCCATAGGAGGGATTTTGGCACTGAGGTGGCAATGCCAGGATTGTGAAGACAGGAGGAGTGGGAGCCCCGGCAGGGTCCGGTGCAGGGCATGCAAGGAGAGCTCACAGCCGATGCTGAGCAATGGAGGGGGGCTGGGAGAGGGCCCGACTTGTGATGCTGGGGGTGGCAGAGTCTCTGCTGCTGCCCTGGAGGGCCGTGCAGGGAGAGACCACCGGCCCAGGAGGTGCCAGCTCGCAGCATCCACCCCCTGTGCTGAGCAAACGCGGCAGCATCAGCCCACAGGCTCCGGCAGGGGCATTTTTCTCTCACCTGTTGTTCTCCTGCACCTTTCCTCAGCTTCCATCTCCTTCCTTGGCTGCTCCTAACTCTTCAGTTATCTCTGATGCACAAAATCAGGATGAGGAATCCCCTTTCTTTCAGGGGAGTCAGGGACGAACCCTGTAACCCTCCCAGCTTATCCACGGCTACTCAAGCCCATACCCTTCAACAAAGCAGGAGTTCAAACTTTGCTCTCATCCTGCTCCTGGCTGTGGCTGTTCCTGAGGCCCTCCAGCCACGCAGAGACATAAAAGATGCATTTGCAGATTTTGAAAATTAAAACCATCTATACAGCCAGTGGGAAGGGATCAGCTTATTTGGTTGCTTAATGAAATATAAAGATTATTTTAACCAGTGTAAGCACAATTCGACAGCTTGTGAAACACAGCAGTGGCTTGATAAATGGCTTTCTCCATTAAAAAAAATTGCTGCATGATGTCTTTTAAATATTTAATTTATTGGGGTTGGAGTGAGCTCGGAGCTGACAGTTAAACAGGAGCTATTTGTGGTCTCAGTTAACTTTGCTTACCCGGCTGAACCGTCTCGCTCAGCAAATTCCCTCATTTTTTATACAGAATCTGGGATGATACATTTGCTGCACAAGTGAGTAGGAAGTTCTGCCTATTGTCTGCACTGCAGCATAACAGGCAGTTATCACCAAAGCTGTGTTGGGCATTGACTCCAATCCTGAGTCCACCCCTATGAAGTCATTCTCTTTTTTCTTTTTTTTTTTTTTAATGCACTTTCTTCTAGGCCACCCAAAAATGTACACATAAAATAATCTTTTAACAATCAAAACCGCCGAAGTATTCCTGGAGCAAGTGCTTCAGTGGAAACACTGGGCTCCAGACACAACACCACTGGCAGTGTCCTGGGAAGACTGTATGGTATGGGAAAATTCCCCTCCTCTCCCTCTTCGTTTTTCCTTTAATGTGCCAGCTTGCTACAGAGCCGATGACATGCAAGGGGGATTAGAAAAGAAAAACAGGCATTTCTGTGAGTTGGGAGTCAAAGACACTTGGCCTCCCACGTATCTCCTGGCAAGGCTGAGCCCGGTGTGGATTCTCCAGCCTCTATTAAGGACAGAGGTCTGGCAGCAGCCCAGGGCAGTTAATAGGTTCTGTGTCCTCAGATGGTTTTCACGAAACATGCAGGATCTTAATAAGCTTTGAGACCTCTACCCCGCTGGCCAAAGCTGGTACAACCAGCCAGCTGGTTCACAAGTGAGGTGGTGAGAGGGTAGGAGGCAGAAGGAAGTTGCAAATCTCTGTTTTGCTGCCTGTGTTGGCCAGAAAAGCCAGTCCTGCCCTTGTCTGTGACAGTGAGGCAGTGAACAACTGTATTGGGTGGTATGATGCTCTTGGGAAATGAACCACACCAAGGATGGGGTGAGGCTGCACCACAGGTCAGTCTTTCCCAGGTGACAGGAGATGTCCTCTGTGGCCATGTCAGTGGTCCATGTCACTGGGATATGTCCCTTACCACGTGCCACCAGCAGCAAAACTTTGCAGTCCCAGGAAGCAACATCACAGCTGTAATTTCGCTGTGAACCCCATTGTGAGGAAAACAGATAAGAATGCCAAAAATCTGTTGGTGTGTGAAGTCCATCACCTTAATCAGAGAACCAGCAAACAATTTTGTCATTGCTTAAATCTTCCCTAAGCTCCATTAGCGCAGAGCTATGGCATCCTTGTGTTTCAGTTGACACCTGAAACGAAAATGTCCATTTTCACATTTTATCTTAGAAGAATGGGGAGTCAGTCCAGAGTGGGTGAACAGGCAGACACAAAGCAGATGAAGCTGGCATCAGGATGTGTGTCACCACACCCAGACCTGCCACCTTCAACTGGCACTCAGTGCTGAAGTGATGCAGTAGCAGAGCATGAGGGACTTGGGGAAAAAGGAATGAAGCAGAGTGCTAAATTTCAAAATTATGGGTTTATAATTTCTGTAGCATCTTTGAAAAGACAGTCCTAAAAGCAGAACTCAGATTCATGAGGGTCATCCTTGGGCTGGAAAAGTGTATGACCAAACTCAGTTGCATGTTTCCCTCCCCTGTTCCTGGGCACCAGAGTGCAGAGATGCTTGTGAGGGTGAAGCCAAGAGATGCCCCAAACCCTGTTGTACTAAATTCAGCTGCTTTTTAAGGAGCTCCCACTTGGCCTCTGGCTGTTACACAAGGTCACTTCATGTTTGTACTTCTTACATCAAGGTGGAAAGAACAGAAGTTCAGAGCAGGAGTGGCAGTGGCACCAACTCATTTCCATCTCTGCCTCTTCACCATGAGTGTGTCCCTCTGTGGTGTAAATAATTTACAGGCAAAGATGAAGGTCTTTTCGCAGTACAGAAAATACAGCAGATAATTGTTCTTCCAAATTTTCACTGTTCAGTGCATCACATTCCTCCTAAAACTATGGGCATTTCTCCTGAAATCATCACCTCCCTCCAGAGTTTAAATTGTTTTCTAAGAGGCTGCCTGCAAAGATGTCTGCTTTCCTTAAGTTAGTCCAGCTGACCCTCTTTCCCTGAGCGTTTGTTCATTGCAGTGACTTTCCAGATGGTGACTTGCTGATGTAAACGGTGGTTTAAAAAATTTATTTTGTGGCTAATGTTTCACAACTTCCTTTCTGATGTCTTACAAACTGCAGAAACGACATCCTGGAGGCCTTCAGTCATTTACAACAGGGATGAATGAAGTATTGCTTGGCTTTTGAGATCAATATTAGCTTGGTTTTACAGATGGTCTGTAAGGAAAAAGAGCTTGAAGTTTCACGCAGAGCCCACACTAGGAAAAAAAAAAGCCATTAGTTTTCTGAAATAATTTCCTTGCTATTGAGCTATGAAATGTCAGTATTTATTGCAAACCTTATTCCCTCTTTAGCCATAACATTTTTGGTGCTATTATGGTGCAGATTTTTTTTTTTCCACCACATGCTCTTTTCCCACCCCCCCCCCCCCACCATATCATTTGTGTTTTCTTAAGAAGACCTGTTAGAAAAATAAATAATGAATGGAAACAAATTATAAATGAGTGAGCTCAGATGAGAAGCATTATTTGACATTGCAGCGCTGGGATTACAAATAGTCCACTGTAGGCAGTGATAGGGGCAAAATCCCAGCTAGCCCTGGGATAGAGCTAGGACAATGCATTAAAAGTCACTGTCATGTGATAAACTGTATTGTGGTATGCAAAAAAATTAATTTCCCATATTTTGATCAGCATGAGTGAGATGTAGTCAGATTCTGGGCTTTAAGTTTGGAAGCTGGACTTGTGTTGACGGTGCTTCATGTGTACAGAAGATATTTCCATTCCTGTCCCAGAACCTGTTGGAGTTGTGTGGTCAGACACGAGCCTCGCATGCAGCACTTCAGTTCTGAGCTCAGCATTTCCAAAGCTCTGCTGAGACACCAGGCTGCTGGAACAGCACGTCCCTAAGCCCCTGTCTCGTGTGGCTGATGTTTTGCAGGTTGATGTCACCATGCAGCACTATGGAGTGAACGGCTACTCCCTGCACGCCATGAACTCGCTGAGCGCCATGTACAACCTCCACCAGCAGGCAGCTCAGCAGGCCCAGCACGCCCCCGACTACCGGCCCTCCGTGCACGCCCTCACCCTGGCAGAAAGACTGGCTGGTAAGAACAACTCATGGCAAGTGCCCTTGCCTGGCTCTAAAAACCCCACCCAAAAAAAAACCCCAAAAAGCCACCACCAGCAACAAAAATAAACAGCACACACAAAGAAACCAAAAAACTCAGCACAAAAAAAATCCTTTTTGCTTGCATTGAGTGAAACTCTCCTGGAGTGTGAGAGAGCCAAGTGCTCCTCAGTGCTGTCCCCGTGGCCAAGCTCTCAGGGGACACCTGCCCTCCAGTGTGTTCTGGCATCTTGCTTCAGACTGGCCTCAGACAGCTGGGAAGCTCAGGGGAGAGATGGCTCAGCTGTATGGGATTGAAAAGACACTGAAATGTCTTTTAACAAGTAAACAGAAAACAGCAAAGAATTTCCCTTTCTTGTTAGTAAATAGGGGCAAGAGTGAAGGTGATCACAAAGTAAATTGGATTCCCCAGCTCAGGCACCCAGGTCTTGCATTCCCTGACAGCTACCTCCTGCCATCCCAGGCCATAGCTTGTGTATGCACGTTGTCTCTTCATGCAACTATTTTCCACTTCTTTCCTAAAAACCCCTTTTTCTCTCTGGGAGATGATCTTCATTTGGATCTCATTTGGGTTTCGCCTTGACCTATTTCTTTCTTGGCATCCTAGACCTTGTGTTGGGTGACACTTTACTGCAGATCCTGCTGCCTCTCATAAAACAGCTTTTTAGCTCAAATCACTCACACATGACTTTACCCAGGCAGTGTCATTTACACAGCACTGTTGATGGTGGGGCAGCAGGACAGGAGCTGCTGCTACAGAGCGTCTGAGCTGGTTTTCTGTGTTCAGCCATGGTTGTAACAGCACTGCACTGATGCTCTCATTAATAGGAAGTGCAAAGCCCAGACAGTATTTTATGATTTGGTAGAGGTAATTGTTCAAAAATAATGGATGGAGACCTGAGAATATTTGGTGTGGTAGGGCACATCTATCTGCTCTAAATTTCAGCCTGCCACGAAACATCCAGACCTGGCTGAGATCATCAAAGGCTCCTGCAGTGCAAGTGATCAACACATCAACATCACTGTTTTGGTCTGGACTTGGATGCAGTGATATAAAGCAGACCTGACAACGAGGATGTGGAAGCTAAAGTAAAAAGTTACCATACTTGTGATTCTAGAAACTTCCCCAGAATGGAATTATCTTCCCTGACTGCCTAAAAATGTGTATCTGTTCTAAGATAGCTTTCTAGTTGTCTGATATTAAAGTAAAAAAAAAAAAATTGTAGAGGGATTCCTTCCAGTCTAGAGTAGCTGGGAAGAATTACCTGTCCAGACAGCTTTGGTGGGCTAAATTTCATAAATAATGGCTTAAGCCAAAATAAGGATGCAGAAGTTTCAGGAAGGTCCTCCCAGATGGGCAGTCCACAAAGGGATGATGATAAAGATCTTGGACTCTTGGGATCGGTGAGCCACAGCTGGCTGTCAGATCTTTGTGCCAGCAATGTTCCCTTATCCAGCTGCTATTTGTGACCTTCTTAACATGGTTCTAAGTGGCCTGTGGGATCTTTGGAGTGGCACAGGGACGAGCAGGGGTCACTGTCCTCATCAATAAATAACCAAAGTGGAATCAAAGGGATCTGGACTCTTCTGGCTCTGCTGCTGGGCTGCCGAGTGCTGAGGAGAGCACTGTCCTTGCCCTGGTCATCCATCCCCTTGTTCCCTGCCCCTTTTCACTATGCAGGTTGTCAGATGGGAGCAGATGGCCCTGAACGCTGCAATGTAACTTGCAGCCCCTGCATTTCAAGGTTCCACTTTTCTAGCTGCAAGGATCTCTTGAAAGATGTTTGTGATCTCTATCTTTTAGCGTGGAGGCATGGAGGACAATATCTTTGGCCCAACTAGGCTAAAGCAGAGGAAGATAAAAAAAGAATAAAAAAAACTATTCTCATATTCTTGACCGGAAGATTCAATTGGTTTCCTGACCTATCTCTGAAATTAATAAGCCACCTGGAAGACTTTCCAAATTAAATCCCACAGTCCCCTTGTCTGCTTATCACTGGCAGTGTAGGCATTATATACCTACACACTGTTTCCTTTGCAGTTGCCTCACATTCTGTTACTTCTGAATATCTTTCAGTGCAGGTTATAGATCTCATTTGCCTTCCAGGGACAGTCAGAATAAAGCAGCACAAAAGCAAATGACCTTAAGTCAGAAAACAGAGGTTTCTGGTGGTAACTGCAAAGCCTCACCTGCAATTTATATTCTCCTTCTTGCACAAAGCCTGAAAACATAGTTAAAACATTAAAATAATTGCTGTTGCCTCTCGCTGGAGTGGCCAAACTTAATGCATGAGCTGCTGCCTCTGGGGAGCTGGTGGGTCTAACCTCTACTCTAGAAATTTGGGAATACTCCAGCCTGCAGGTAGGGTGTTTAGGTAGGGTGTTTAACCAGTGCCCTTTCTCCTGTTTTTGTGTACTTGAAACACAAATGTTAGCTTTTAAAAATGTTTTGGGGCAGCTTCAATTTCATTTCTTGTGCTGGAGTACCCCTTCTCCTCACAGTGCCTGGCTGCACTGTGAGCTGTGCCTGGATGCACAAGGATGGTCCCTCTGCCTCCACAGGGGCAGCTTTATCACCAGCATTTGAACTCCCCAAGGAGCTCTGATTCCTCAAACACAAAACTCTCTTGTATGCAACCAGCACTATATTGTTGAAGACCTTTAGCCTGATCACATCTCTGCCAGGTTGCCAAAACCACGCAGCTTTGGCAATCCCCCAGAAGGGCGCTGTGAGTGCTGACCTAGAATGGAACAGCTGGAAGTTTTGGAAGAGGAATGTTTGAGAATGCAAAGCTGATTTGCTACGCTCGTTAGCCAGTGGATCTGAGACCTGGCTGTGTGGTGCTGGGGGTGGCCTGACAGCAGGTTTTTGTTTATTGCTTAGATTCATGTCACGATGCTCGTGACAAAAGCGCAAACAAACAGCAGCCAGAGCCTTCATCGGGCTCCGTGTGCTGATAGTGCCAGCTTTTCTCCCTCTTCTGTTGTTTTCTCATGTGTTCATTCCTCCCTTCTACTAGAAGTCACATTCTTAACCGAATTAAAAGTGATACCAGACACTGCTCTTTCTGCATTTCCTCTATGAGAGCAAACCTCTTGCCAGACTGTTTCATTCCAGGGCTGTAGCACAGCATGTCCCAGCTTGCATAATAAAGGGTGGGTTTTTTTCATTTTCAAGTAACTTATTTTCATTGATTTAAGCTCTTTCTACTCCCACTAACTGTTGTGCAATAATAACCCTCTGGTAAAATAATAAGCCCTTTACTGTTGGCCTCAGACTTTCCCCAGTCTGAATTTCTTCTCTGCCCTCAATTTTCCAAGCTTGGTTTGCAAAGTCAGACCTGGTGACTAGGTGCTCTGCTGAGAAGAGCTCAGCACATGAGCTCTGGGCTTGCAACCAGTCAGGCTGGACGTGGCCTTGGCTTTTGTTTCTACCCCAGATGCTGGAGAGTGTCCATACTCAGTGAAGGATGTGCTTCGGAGCAAAATGCACAAGAGCACATGAGACTAAATGCTCTCTGAACTGGAGCCCAGAACAGCTCTCCAATATCATGCCTTGAAGACTGCAGTGGGCTATGCACAAGACATTAAAGAAGTACAAGAGTGAATGTCCCCACATCATTTTTAGTTGTGTTTCTTAATGGAAGGTGCTTATGCCGCGGTAGGGTCTGGGCATCCGCATGTCCTGCCCCACTGATGTTGGAGCAGATTGAGTTATTTCAGCCAAATTCAGCACTGAAGTCTCAACAGCTTTCACAGCTGTCACAGAAAGAGGTTCTCTCTCCAGAGCAGGTTTTTAGAATCATAGAATGGCTTGGGCTGGAAGTGATCTCAAAGGTCATCTAGTTTTAACCCCTCTGCTATGATTTTATCTCTTTGGACACCTCAGTTAACCAGTAAAATCCATATGTATGTGTTTTATTAGCTCTAAAGCAATGGAAAAAACATTCCATAGTTTTGTCTGATGTTAGCAAGTGCTTTATTCGGCTGTCAGCGTACAAATTCCAATAATTAAATTGGCCACTTTTCTTGTCTTCCAACGGCTGTACATTTCAAGACATCATTTTGGAGGCACGTTATGGATCCCAGCACCGCAAACAAAGGCGAAGTCGCACGGCCTTCACCGCCCAGCAGCTGGAGGCCCTGGAGAAGACCTTCCAGAAGACTCACTACCCAGATGTGGTGATGAGAGAGCGCCTGGCCATGTGCACAAACCTGCCTGAAGCCAGAGTCCAGGTACTGATATTTTGGGGTTTTGCCAGTGGGGATGTTAAAAAGAACACAGCCAGGTTCCCAGAGAGCTGACAGCTCCCTTGACCTTCCAGGATTCTTCCAGTGGAGCCAAAGATTTTGGGGCCGTGAAGTTGTCAAAGGCAGGGGCGGGGAGGATAAAATTATCCAAAGTCACACATCTGCTTAAGAAACTTCTAATCCACGCGCATGTTTTTTAAATTTAGGATTGTCTGAAGTGTACACTGGCTTTCATTTGTTCTTTCACATTTCTTTGGGGGAAGTTTTAGAAACAGCAACAGAAGTCTATTTATTTATTTATTTGTGAGGCTTTTCTGGCTTTCTCAAAAAAGTAGAGACCCAAGTAATTCCAGCTGCTGTTTTCCACCAGTGTCAATATTTGTAACATCTCAGGCCAAGGTTTGGGTTTGCTTTTTGTTTTTGTTTGCTTTTTAGTTTCAATTAGTGCAAAATATGCTAGTTCATACCCTGCTGGTGAAGCAGTTCTTGTGTTTTAAAAGGCAAATATTTTTAACTGTGAAGAGAAAAAGTTGTGGAAAAAAATTGGTTTTTTTATAAAAGTATCAAGGCATTTTGATCTAAAAAATACTTTGTCCCCTTATCTAACCAAGCAAACAACAAACAAAATTTGCTAATATATTTCTTCTAATACATGTCTACTGATTTAGGTTAAAAAAATAATGGATTCTCTCCTCCTTTCCTAAATGCAGTTCCTAGACAACAGTCTATGCCTGTAATGACTTAGTGTTGCCATCATAGTTCTGATACACTTATAACCAAATGCATTTGGAAACTTAACAGACTGTAAGCCATTGTAATGTCATCAGATATTACAGCTGCAAGACATTCTTTTTGGATGCAGCTGCCTAATCAATTTAGGGGAAAAAAAACTAACAAACCCCAGAAAATATCAGTAGTGGAGCCTGTTAAAGAATCAGTATAGAGGCTGGATATTTTTTAGTCTGTTTGAAATGTTATTTGTAGATGCACTGAAAACAGTTGAGCTCTGAGGTCCAGCAAAGTGGAATGGCCTTTGGGCACATGGGCTTGCAGCACCTCATTACTTCGGGTTCCCCTGAAGCTCTGAGGCTGAGTGCTGCTGAATTTGTCCTTAAGCAGGATTCTCACTGGTTTTTCTCCCTTGCTGTTTGTGGCACGGAAGGTGTGGTTCAAGAACCGGAGAGCCAAGTTCCGGAAGAAGCAGCGCAGCCTGCAGAAAGAGCAGCTGCAGAAGCAGAAGGACTGTGAGGGGAGCCACAGTGAGGGAAAGATGGAGCCGCCTGTGCTGGAGACCCAGGCTCCCACCCCGGACACTGAGAAGGTCCAGAGCCTCCCCAGTGAGGTGGGCACAGACCTCAACCTGACCCTGTCGGAGCAGTCTGCCAGCGAGTCGGCACCTGAGGACCAGACCGACAGAGAGGAGGAGTTCAAGAGCACCTTGGATGAGGCCAAAGTGGACAAGAGCCCTGGTGTGGACAGCAAGACTTTGAACTGCAAGAGAGCGAGCCCAAAAGCAGGTGAGGGGCAGTGTATTGATGGGGGTTGGTGTCAGGACTGGCAGGCTGGTGGTCAGGACCCCTTTCCAAGGGGATGCTGGTGGTTGGGTGTAGTCCCATATTCCCTGTGGAGTGGGTGCTCATGGATAGGCTGCCCAGGCTTGTCTTCTTGTCCTCAGCACTGAACAGGCCCCACAAAAGGCAGGATGTCCATTGCAGCTGGAGCACTGAAAGAGCAAAGACCTTCTGCTCCAGTTAGATTTGGGGAGAGCAGTGCCCAGCAGCAGCAGAGAGCTCAGCCCCATTTCTACACTCTGAGGTGCCAGGTATGGGAAAGGCACACATTTAGCTCTCGTGAGCAGTCACACCCTCTCTCATTTGCCCTTCAGTGCAAGAGACAAGCCCATGCTGCTGCCCAAACCTTTCTGGGGTGTGAATAAGCACCAGCCTGTAGGAATAACCCCCATCCCCTCTGTCTCCTGCTGCAGAGTCCCCTATCAGCGCGACTGTGACGCCTTCGTCCAGCAGTGGCCTGGCTCAGACTCACTCTTACTCCTCCTCACCCCTGAGCCTCTTCCGCCTGCAGGAGCAGTTCCGCCAGCACATGGCAGCCACCAACAACTTGGTCCATTACTCCTCCTTTGAAATGGGGACACCGTCTGCCATGCCCTACTTGGGCATGAACGTCAACATGGCCCCGCTGAGCTCCCTGCACTGTCAGTCCTATTACCAGTCGCTGTCCCACGCTCAGCAGGTCTGGTCCTCCCCCATCCTGCAGGCCTCCAGCTCCCTGCCGAGCCTGAACAGTAAAACCACGAGCATTGAGAACCTGAGGCTCCGGGCAAAGCAGCACGCGGCGTCCCTGGGGCTGGACACCCTCCCCAACTGACTGCCCCTGAGAAGGTGCACCAGAGGCTGGCACTACACACGGCACTCCTTGAATACCCACGCACCCTCACCTCTTCCCGGAGTGAGGCACTCCCCTGCAGGGCAAACTTCACGTTTATTAACATCTTACTAGCACCACGGTTGCGTCAGACATTGCTACTGGCCTGGTCTTCACTAAATATTTAATGAGGAAGGGGGAGAGGATCTGTGTTTAGACAGATGAACTGTCCTCTGGACTTCCATGAGTTCAGCCTGTAACGTTCAGGAGGAGCCCCTTCTCCTCATCCCCTCGATAAGGTGCCAACTCTGTTATATTCACCTTTTATTTTGTTGTTGCTGTTACATTCTTGGGGGAAGAAAGAGTCCTGCTTTGTCTTGTATATAGTTTATGATGTTGACAGCACCCATCATCTGTGTGTTACTGTCAGTGTTACAGAACTGTGACCTCTTTTGCTTTTATTCTCCTTTCCTTTTCAATTTTAGTAGCTAGTATCAGAGTTACAAATCAGCCATCATCTTGACCTCAGCTGGTAGCTAGTTGCTCTTCTTGGGTCGGCATCCTAAAGGTGTTCATGAGGAAGAGACATGGTCGTGCACTTCAACACTCCACTTCTCCCTTCTCTGCTAAAGCTAATTTTTTAACAACCGGGAAATGATCTGAAGGTGAATTTCCTGTTTAAGCACTTCCTATAAGGCAAGCATTTTCCTTTTTCTTTTTAATAGCACTTGCTCAAAGAGAACAATACATTGGCCAAATGCTGCTGGCTGGGAGAAAATGAAGGCCAAATTTGCAGATTATTTTTGATCTATATTGTTTCCTCTTTGACTTCAGTGAAGTGTAAACTTTATTTACAAGTTACAGGGTTTTGTTTTTGGAGAGCATTTTGGTCTTACTTTGACAATAGGTAGTAATTAAAATTTTATATGGACTCCTGGTGTGTTCACACACCATGAATTTTATGGTTCTTTGACAAAAAACTTGATTAATGCAAGCTGTGTCTAGGAAAAAATCTCTGATCACCAAATTCTATTCTCAAGCCCTCAGTCCAGAAAGTGGTTTTCAAGTGAAAATGTAACAAGTGAAAAATGCTGAAGTGCTGGAGGCAAAGCAAGTGTAAGCGGGGGCTTTATATTCTTTTGGGAACTGAGGGGGGATAGATGAACTTGCCAAAAATGCAAGGTTTGCAAGTAACCAAAATTCACCAGCTTCAGAATTATTGCACTGAACAGTTTCAGTCTCATTTCATTGGAATGACCCATCATTCACCCTTGGGTGGTTTTCCTTGTTGAGAAGGGATGTTTCTGCCAATTTAAATCACTTTTTTTTTTTTTTTTTTTTTTTTTTTTTTTTTTTTTTTTTTTTTTTTCCTAACCAAATAAACATTTTGGACTCACTGCTATTCCTCTGACCATTAAGGAGGGATGACATTCAGATTGCATCTCTAATATTGCCTAGGATCAAAAAATCCAGAGTGACTCTGGGGCAGGTGCTATGTTTGTATCCCAAGAGTGTCGACTGGGTGTGTCGACACCCAGCCTGGGCAGATCTGGGCTGTCTCTTTGCAGATAATCAGAATTGATTTCACCTGAAGTGTAGACCCATAGCCACCCAAGTGTGACCCCTCTCACTCCCACCTTGCTTCATACTGGGGGTCAAATTACCTATTTAAACGTGGAGGGAAAGAGTGTTTTCAGCGACATTATTACTTCTTGAAAAAGCATCTAACTCCCACAAATAGAGATGTAAGAACAGCTGTTTGATGGGAAATAATAGTTTGTCCCTGATAAAGTTGTAGCAGGAGCAGACCTCTGGAGGGGGCAGCTCATCAACTGCACTAGCTTCCAAGGAAAACAGAGTGTCTTCCATAAATATTTCTGTTGTGCCAAACACTTCAGTTTGGGGCTTTTCTCTCATGCTTTAGTTTTCCTGACTGTGTCAAATCAGCCACCGTGACCGGCAGAATTCTCCACTTTGCCAAAACCAAATGTATTTGTAGAAAGCAGATTTTTGGCTGCCGCTTTCAAAGGAGTCTGAGTAAATTAAAACCACCAAAGCACATTTACTCTGTCCAAAAAGAAAGTCCCAGCTTTCTTTTTTTGCTGTCTGTCACTCAAACCAGGGACACCCAAACAAAGCTTTAATTTTCCTCCTCCTTCCTTGAAAGCTTCTATTCACCTATATTTTTTTCTGTGCCCTGCTGACCTCTGCACCATTCTTGGCTGTGGAGTTGCTTTACCAGAGCAGAGCAAACACAAATTTAATTAACACCCCTTCTGATGTTGTTCCCTGGTGCCAGTGAACAAGTGAGGTAATTGGGTGTGAGACCAAATCAGCACTTGAGCTCTTTTTTAATTAATAAAAGATGCCCATGAAACTGCAGCTCATGTCAGTGGGTGTTTGAGGCAGAGGGCTGCAGTGACTCTTGCACCGTCCCAGGTAACACAGGTGTCTCTTCTCTGCCCATGGGGCTGGAAAGGGAGGCATCAGCTCACATCAGGGCACACACAGCCTTGCCATGGCTCACAGTGGATACCACGGCGTCTGCCACAGGAAGGTCAGGACACCTGGATTTATGGCCTGCTCCTGCAAGACGAGGACAGAGGGCACAGGAGATAAGCTTGATCCAGCACTAGATTTGCCATGATCCTCTGGAGGGAGACAAGACCTTCCCCACCGAGCCAAGGAGGGAAACTCTTCCCTGTGCCTCGGTGCAAAAATTCATTTTAGCATTGGCAGCCTTCACGTGTCTGACCAGCCCTGGAGCCTGACCCCTTCATCCCTGTGTTCTGCTGATCTCCTTCTCACAGAGGCTTGGAGCTGCTACCAGGAACTTCCCCAGTGGAGCATCTTTCACCCCATTAAAAACCAACACTGGGGTGAGGCTCAGGAAGGAAGCTGGGAGAGGAGACAATCAGATCTCCATCAGGGGTATTTGTTCAGCACCCTCCTCATCTGCCTCTGCGAGGAGCAGCAGCTGACTGAGGTGCAGCTGGTCCTGGACCAGGGCATGTGAATAATTCCCAGCTGGAGATTATTTCTCCCATTCTGAATCAGGATGAAAATACCTAAAGTTTAAAAATAAATAGAAAAAAAAATAGGAGATTTCCTTAAATACAGATGAACCCCTGAAGTATTTTATACAAAGTTTGGGGTTTACCTTCTTACAGTCAGCCTTAAACTGTAGGAAGGTAACCCTGAGGGGAGTGAGCTGACCTGAAAAGCCAAAACTGACTTGGAAATGCAAAAATGCAAGAATCTAGGCTCACAGCTTGCAAAAGTGTAGTAATTAATTATCTGTCAATTAATTATCTGTTGTAAGGTCTCTGAGCTCTTGGGCTATTTCTGAGCAAAAGAAATTTATGAACAAACATTGGGAGTAACTCCCCCTTCAGTATAATCCTGTGTATATATTGGGAAGGCTGAAAGGACTGATTCTACATCATTCCTCTTTGAACTTAGCAAAGCTGGATGTTTCTCCAGGTGGGAAGAACCCCTGCAAATGTCCCAGTTTGGGATGTGAGCTCTGCTTGTCCCCTTTCCTTCCACCAGCCCCAGCTATTGAGGAAAATGAAGTCACTGATGAGTCTCAGAATCAAAACAGATTGACATTCCCCTCCTCACTTCCAGACAGAGATCTGACACTTCTTAACAAACATTTTAGCTGGATATAGCGTGGCTTCTTCCATCCCAGGCATAAAATGCTTGGAGTGTAACACAGAGATCCTACAGCTGAACTGTTACAGGGGAGAAAAAGAGTTATCCATCCCCACTGGATGCTGTGCCAACCTGGTGCCAGGGCAGGGCATTCCCAGGACAGCTCCACCCACAGGGAGGTGAAATGTAGAAAAGAAAGACACATTTTGTGTTCTGTGAGGTAAATTATCAAGTTGATTTTTTAATGTATGAAAGGAATGCCAAAAAAATGCAGTGTGGAATGTAGGCCAGGAAAAGAATTTGCCCCATCCTTTAAAAACAGTGGTGAAAAATCTGGAAAAAGTCTCCCTAGTTCCTATTTGGAAGCAGGTTATAGATCTGGAGATTTCCTCTGCCAATTTTTTGCCCTTCCTATGGCTTTGTTTTCTTTGCCTCTCCTTGGCAAACCAGCTACAGCTCCAAACCCTCCTTAGTGAATTTATAAAGGTTTTATCATGGTTCTTGCAGGATCAAGTCCCAGGAGAAAATCAGTCATTATATTGAAGGCAAAAGTTTGTAGTTAAATGTCTTCTACATTGCAAGAGAAGTCTAATAAGTGTTAATTAAAAAAAAAAAGTAAATATTTAAACAGTGCGGGAGAAATGCTAAATGAGAAAGTATCCAATAATGATGCTGGGAGGCTGAAAGGAAACATCCTTTTTTCCTTTTTTTTTTCTTGTGTCTTTTTAATTTTTTTTTTTTTTTTTTTTGCTAAGAAGGGGAATAAAGGGAGATACTTTTTCCCCCTGTATTTCCTCCAAGAAAGATCATCATTTGCTGTGTAGGAAACAAAAAAAAAAAGTTGCCAAATATGAAAATAACCATAAGCAAGCAGATCCCTCCACATCTCCTTTCTCATTTAGATGTTTCACCATGTGAAGAATTTTAATGAGGTCTAGATATGTGTTGCCACTGCAGCCAGCCAGAGAGATGCTCATTTTTACTCAAGAAAAACCAAAGTGGGTGGACACAGATGTGGGAACTGTAATTATTTCTGTCCCTGTGTTCCATGTGTGGTACTTCCACTGACATGACAATTTTGAGCAACATCAGGACATTTCTGAAGAGTTCACACATAAAGGATTAAATAAACCTCTCTAGAAAAGGAATGCAAATTAAAGTCCACCATATTCTATTAGTTTAATTACAGTAGCTATGAAACATAATTCAATTAAGCTTGAAAAAAGTCAATTACAGAACTTTCCTGCTGGTTTTTACAAGCTGTGTTGATTTTTCATTTCTTCCCTTCTTAGCCTTCCATGTGCCCCTTGCTGGTTTTTTATGATCTGTTCTAGAGCAGTATAATACATCTATATTTTTTTTTCTTTTGAGTGAAAAAAAGCTATTTCTCTGCATAGGTCTGCTCTCAGGCCAAATCTGTAGTGGAAGGGTAAGAAGAGGTTGGTGCAACAAACAACAAAAAGAAAAACCCCCAAAAATTTCAGCAATGCAAGATCAAACAAACAAAAAAATCCCCTGCTCTGCCATGCGGCTGTGACTCTCCCACCATGTTACACCCCAGCCCAGCAGGGATGAAGGTTCCCTTCCCTGCTTTCCACAGACTTTGTGGATGCTGTTTGCTTCCCAGCTGCTCAGGCAGCAGCATCCACATCGTCCCTGGCTGGCCTGGGCTCCTGGGGAAGAGGTGCAAAAGCTGAGGTGCACAAATTAGGACCCTTCTCACTTGCCAGAGTGGAGTTATTGCACCAGTTTCACTGGAGCACAGCTGGGAACAACACTTAACCCCCACACTCATTTGTAAAGATTATACAATTTTCTGTATACTAACAAAAAAAAAACATCAATTATATTTTTAATAGTCTGGGTTCCAGGCTGGAAGTCCTCTTCAAAACTGCTTTAAGACACAGATTAAACCCATAGCAAGTTAAATGGTGCAGCTGGTGCCCTATGAATGGCCAAAGCCTTTTCTAGCTGCTCTGTCAGCTGAGCGGGGCCATCCCATAAAGCAGAACCTTAGATATGTCTGTGCAATGGAAAATAACTTTTTCGTTTATTTTCTCACACGAGGAGGCCATCAATTTATTTTTTTTCCCCCCAGGTTCTGACCCAAGGTGTACAGTTAGCTCCAAAGTGTATCTGTGTTTGTATGTCAAACCCATCTTGCAAAGGAACAAAGGCTTTTAAATTGCAAAAAGGAAATCAAAGTAATACACTGTACAGATCGCTGTAAAATTGAGCTGTAGTGTAAGACCTTGTGCTTTAGAATTCACTATTGAGGAACTCAAACGTGTATCATATTTATTTATTCTGGTAGGTAAAAGAAGATGAAGAAAAAAAGAGTTTATATTCATTTCTGAAAAGCTGCAGCATGATGCTATGTACCAATTGTGCCAGTCCTGCTTTCTGTAAAATTATTGCCTGTTTTCATACTCCGCTAATAAAAAGGGAAAAAAAAAAAAAACCAAGAAAAATGCATTTTGTGAATCATTCATTAACATGAGGCTGGGGCCACACAGAAGAAGCTGCACAAAAAGGTGCTGAATAACAGCTTCTTGCTGTTGGGGTGGACATCTCCAGCTGGCGTGGCAGGTGAAAATCCCCCTTGGTCACAAGACACCACTGCAGTGGCTGCAGCACCTCTTGTCACCTTCCTGCACACCCCAGGGAAAAAATCCTGCCTGGTGAGGTGGAGATAGGAAAGACCTGACCAGCCAGCACATCTCTAAAGACAGGGGTGCACAATAAATGGGACCACTCTCGAACAACTGGGCTTTCCATGTGATTTTGAGGATGTTTCTGTTCTTTTGGTGGAGGACCTGTCCCCTTTTCTACACCTAGCCATGGGGGCTGTACTGCAGGAGATGGCAGAAAAGCTTCTGCAGACTTGGTCCTGCACCTCCTGTTCTTTCAGGGTTACTTTGAACCTAAAAGGTGAAATTACTTGCCCAGCTTGTCCAACTTCTTGGGCAAGAAGTTGGTAGTGATTTCATGGGCTTTTCACCTTGGGTATAGGCCCAATTTGATGCCTGATAAAGCAGATGGAAAAAAAATATTTTTCTGAGTTTATCGATATTTTCCTGAAGTCATCTGATAACCAAGCTAATTAAAAAAAAAACCCAAACTATTCCATTTCAGAATGTCATCCCCATTAATATGATTTCCCAATTTCTTTTCTCAACTGCAGAAATAATGTAAAGGGAGACACATAGAAGGGAAAAAGTAATCTGGATGGAAATGCAAGTGCATTTGTAACAGTGATTAATAACCTTTTAGATATTCTCAAGAAATGTGGCTTTTTCTTAAGCCAGGCAGAGAACCAGAACAGTGGGAATGTGGGCAGAGACTGGGAACACCCCCGCCTGCAAAAACTGTAGTGCTTATAGTTTTGACCCAGTTCCATCAATGCCTTTGAAGACCGTTTGATCACATGCACCCAAAATATCAGCCAGCCACAACTGTCCTGCACTGCAACCATTGCTTTTTTTTTAATCCACAATAAGGAAAATATTAATCATTAGATCTCCTTTTCCACTGCAGTTACAGGTCTGCTTTGAATATTAAAAACCATGTGGGTAAGGAGTGTCTGTGACCATCAAGGACACCAAATTGCTCGGTAAATTCCTGCCTTCACAAAGAGGGAAATAAATGGGTGAACTGTGATCATGTCCTTGCATGTGGTTATCTTCAATTAATAACTCAATTTTTCCCTCACGCAAGGTTGATGAGGTAAAGTCAGCCACCAGCTAAAAAGGAAACCCAAACTTGCAGGAAGTTTAAGGTGGTGCTTTGGCCTTGAAGACCATGTCCTAAAGTTATCAGGAGGTTTGTTCCAGAAAAATACAATATGAGGGGAAAAATAAGATTTGAAGAGCTCCAGAGCTCAGTATTAACTGCACATGTGGCATTTTGATCCATTTCCATAAAGCATAACATAATATTTGCTAAAGAAGAAGGAGGAGGAAGGGGAAAAAAAAAGACCAGAGTTAATATTCTCCTTCGGATTCCCCATTTGCTGATTACTCTGCAAGCTGTGTAATTGGGTGTCTCTGGCAATATGATGAAATGTGCCACAAACATCAAAAAACGGTGCTATATTAAATCTGCTTTTCATAATCTCCTCTCATTTCCCAGACCTGAGACATTTTATTCAATTTTTCCTGACTAAGTTGATATGTAAAGCCATATAAACATATCAATGCAAATAAATACATATATATTTTTCAAATGCTCATCAGAATGCACTCATTACAAAGATTTGCATCAAGCCTCTCTCACATGACTGCTAGCCAAAGAAACCAATTTTTTTTTAACATTGCATTATTTTTAAGAATAGTTTACAAAGGCACAGGCTACTTCTTTGTATTTCATTAACAAACCAAACTCTAGCTATCATGCTTCAGCCTAATCTTACCTGATTAGAAAATCATTTCCCTATTTGCATTAAGGACAAAAATCTATGTAAAGTCACCATAATGTTATTCAAGCCCCAGAAGAGCAGTGATGATCCTATTATACACTGGGGCTGCCTCTGTTTTCAGGAGCTGCAAGTCCAGCAGGGACCTTGCTGGTGCTGTATTTTTACCTGCTGCAAGGCACACGTCAGAGAAACCCATCTATTAATAATGCCTAAGTGGCTTAAACACCTGCAGCTTTTGTCTGTATATCACTTGGGGCGCTTGCTTACATTTTACCTGGTGTCTCCACGCTTTGCAGCCCCTTTTTGGATAAAAGCTGGCTTTTACCTCAGCCCTGGCAAATTCTTCAGTACTGACCTTCCAGTCTCTGCCAGCAGCACCCCCAGGTGAGGATGGGGGATGATGTGGATGGGGATGATGAATCCCAGCCTCTCCACTGTCAGACTCCAGCCTGTTCTTTGCCTTTTGCAGCTGATGAAGGAGGATATTTCCATTCCCGTGGTGCAGGGAGAGTGCCCAGCTGCAGAAATGGAATGCAGGATTGCATCTCGCCTGCACCAGGCTCACCATATTAGACACAGAGCCTGGAAGGTGTTTAACTCTCTGACTTCCATAAAAATCAGCAGATGTCAGGGAAACAGTTTTCTCCAAGCCCTGATTTACCAAAGACCCATCCAAGTGTCTCAGCCAAGTCCAGTTAGTCCCAGACTCATATCCATGTTGCAGGACTAGGAGCAGGGTGACCCTGTGGCCCCCTTGCAGCCCTAATCCCACTCCTCTTTCACAAACCTGCACCCCAAGTTGTTGGGACAAGCCAAGTCCATTTCTCAGCTGTGCTTTTCCTGGAATCCACCAGAGCAGAGATCATGTTTACAGACCTTTGAGCTTCCAGCAGCATCCACTCTGCGTGGTTTTCCAAATCACCATCCCGACAAGTGCTGAGCAGGGAATGCAGTGGCCTAAAGCAAAGTTAGTTCACTCACACACAGATGCAACAAGCAAGGTACAGGTTTCCTTCAGCTTGCCTCTCTTTCCAGCACTCTCTGCATTAGCAAGGTGAAATATCAGTGTGGGACTGCACCATGTCCACGAGGAAACACATGGGCAAACTGATACACGGGAGGGTGAGGTTGTTCAGCAGAACACACCACCATCAGGAAGCCCAGCTGAGACACCTGCAATTCCCAGCTGACTTCTTATCATTTTTGTACAGCAGACTTTACACTACCCCTTATTTCGAAGGCAGCTGCAAGCAGTTTAGTCTGACATGCAATACTTATGCTAATTTTCAAATTATTTCTTACTTATGGAGTCAATGAATGGGTCACGAGCATCACAAAGGCTCTTGTGAGTTAAGCCAAGTGTCATTTTGGTGGTTTGGTGGCCATGGCCAATGTGGCTCTTGGGGACAGGAGACAATCTCTCCAATGACACCATGAAAAGAAGCAGAGGAACACAAAGTAGTTTCAAAGCCACCTTAAAATCTCCATGCAGGTCTCCACAGCTGCCCTGGGAAACATGAGGAAAACTGAAATACCCTGTGTTTCCCTGGAAAAACCTTTGCTGATGGATTTTCATGTGTACAGTCTCATTCTTTAGTTAAAAAATGAACTCTCCTATAACAAGATAAATCACTCGCCTGGTGGAAGCAGCTCAGCTCCCTCCAGCTCGGCCTTGTTTAAGAAAAAATAATACTCAGAAATTATTTGTCAGCTTCAGTTTTGCTTCATGTCACAAAAAAAAAAAAAAAAAAAAAATCTTGTCTGATACCTCACATAGCCCAGTCCTCTCTTCCCCAAGGAGAACTGGGAGCTGTTTAGTAAAAACTTTTTGGGATTGCCCTGTGCAGACCTCCAGAGGTGAAACTCTTCCCCCAAGAGATTATCTGCTGTGGAGGGACCCACATGTGGAATTAAGGACGTATTTATTGCTGTGTCAAGAGAAGAGAGAAGCATCACAGCTTCCTGAAGATCAGCCCTGCTTCACCCCAGCAAACCATACAACATATTTGCCTCATCTCCCCAAAACAGGCACCTTAAAGGAGAAAGAAAAAAAAAAAAAGGCCTCTGATCCACTCTGAAACATGAGACATCTCTCAAACCCTCAATAACATCTTAATTTCCTCTCCTTGCTCTCTGTGCTGGAGATGATTACACAGGCAGGAATGTTTCTGAAGACAAAAAAAAAATTACATTAGTGGGGAACAATAGAGGGCAGACCTGGTGGAGCAGAAGTGAATTAGTTTTGCCTTCAGAGACACCCATGGAGAAAAGAAAGGTGTCTGAGTTACCTCAAAGTAATTCCTCTGCACACAGAGCTCGTCTAAACAGCTTAAGCAAAGTGAGACGAGAGATGTGCTTTTGATTTCAGCTCCATTTCCCAAATTTTATTTGTTTGCTTTGCTTCCACCTGGGTTTTTAAGTCCCTGCACCTCCCAGGACGTTTGCAGGGCTGTCACCTGCAGGAATGTGTCGTGTCTGCATCAGGGTTCAGCACAGGAGCCAGGGGTGGGAGGGGGCTTCACCTCTGCCCACGTTCCTGCAGCTTTCAGCAAGAACAACTACACTTTGCAAATAAAATTTAAGGACAAGTTGACCTGGGCTATCCAAAAACAGCAGGGAGGCCTGAAGGGCAAGCAGGGGAAAACAGGAGGGCAAGGAAAGGAGAGGAGCCTTTCACACAGGGAATCTGGAAGGGCTGAAATCCCGAATAGTTAGAATTTTATCTAAATGCCTTTTAGGTCCAAACACATTATCACATACTTTTCCCCATTTCACTTAACTTTTAACTTTAAAGAAATCAACCATGTACTTCTTTTTAGCATGAAGTAGAATCTTGCAAGTGGACCAATATTTTTTTTGTTTTAATTTCCCAACAATACCTGCAAAAATCTCTCCCTCCCAAAAAAACCCAAACCCCCAAACCTAACAACTTGCTTTTGATTCATCTTTACTTGAAAAAATGCTGAGGTTAAGCCCTCAAAGCCTGAATCAGGACCTCGGCCTAGGCCTTCCAGTTGGCCTTTAAAACACTGCTTTTTTGGCACATTTCTGGGGCCACGAGGGGCTCCTACGTCTGAACTTTCAGGCTGTCAGGCCAAACAAAAGTGAGCTCTGCTCTCTTTTTCTTGAGGGTGAAGTGGAACACACACCAGCCAGGACATTGCCTCGTACACTGAAAAATTCCTGTGCTGTCACGCTTAACTAACAAATTATCGAGCTGTGTAAACAGGGCCAGGGATGCTCTTTATTTATTTGTTTGTTTGTTTGTTTGTTTGTTTAAAAGGGGGGGAAATAAAAGGTAGCCTGTCCATAGGTTGCTTGGAAAATGCGTGTCAAGTGGTGGGGGGAGGAAAAATCAACAACAAAGGAGCTAAAAGAGAAAATATTAAGAACCCCAAATTGGGTGAAAATTGCTTTCTGACAGATATCACCTATTGCAAATGAGACAGAAATACAAGTAATCTTGTAAAATGAAAGCCAAGGACAGACTTGTACCTGCCTTAGATGAATAAGTATCCCATTATCTTGAAGAATGAGGGCCCCAGGCTGTGATTATGCCACTATTGTATTCTAAACAGCATGGTTTGTCAAAGGGAATAAATCCTAGCAAAATCAAATAAAAAAAAGGGATCCAATTTGAGGGCCAGCACACGATTTATTATTTTGTTTAATGTCGCCCTCTCGATGTTACTGATTATTGGGCAAAAAGCACCGTGTTTAAGCATGTGTTTAGAGCCTCCTGTGCCCCTCACAGGCTCCCAGTTGTCCCCCTGAATGTCACCCAGCACTGTTTGCCTCTGCTGATTGCCACCACCCAGCTCAGCAGCCTTAGAATGGCTCTAGATGGCCACGGCCCAGGCCAGCATCGTGGGGAAAGAAACGCAGTATTTGGGTTTCTGCTTGGATGAGTCTCGTGGTGACACTGAGGGATGGGGGAAGAGCACTTTGCACCATGCTGGCAAAACAAGCAGGAGGTGAAGGCAGACAGCTGCATCAAAAATTTATGGGGTAAAAGGAAATTTCACACCAATCTTCTTGTCCTTAATGGATTTGGGATAACAGTCTATCTCCCAGAGAATCTGGAAAAGGTTTCTCCTCTTCCAAAAGTGCCACTTCTTGTTTTACGATGTCTCAAGTTTGATTAAAAAAAAAAAAAAAAAAAAAAAAAAAAAAGAACGGTGATTAAAAAGACCAAAGAGGTTATACATGTTTTGAGGTGTTCTATGAAATTCTTGATGTTGCTTTACCTGCTTGAGTCACAGGGGAGACTGGACATGAACCTGCCTCTGCACAAGGGGGAGGCTCTGCTGAAAAACTGGGATTATGAGTATTAAGGAGCCACATCCAGAATCTCAGAATCATTTAGGTTGGAAAAGGCCTCTAAGAACACTTGGACCAACCATTGCCAAGTCCAGCCCTGCTTTGCATTCTGATGACTTCCAAAAGTTGGGAAAAGTTTCTGAAAGTTGGAAAATTCCTCAGAAAGCTGACCCTGACATCTCCCACTTGCACTCAGAAGTGGCTGTTCAGGAGAAGGTGGTACAACCACAGGCAAGTGCAAACAGGAGGGAGGCTCTTGGAAATATTTCTGGGCAGCAGTTTGCTGAGGAAGCAGCATTCCTGTACCCTGGCTCACTTCAAGGAGTTACTGCAATTTCTTGACTTATCTTTGATGGGGCTCTGATTTCCTCAGCTGTGAGAGGAAGGTAATAACACTGCCTTTAACTGGCATCATCTATTCACTGTGCATAAACCCTTGAGTTACGTAAAAACCACAGAGCCAGGAGCGGAATGGGAGATGGAACATGTAAGTGACCCCTGTGGACATGGACCTCAGAGCACCCTTTGCCCAAACAGCCCTTGTGATGATCCCTTCTCTTCCCATAAACCCTACCTCCTTCAATTCTCCATGAATGAGCAGTGGTTCTTCACATTCTGGTACTTTAAAGGAACAAGGGGGCTTGGAAATGTAAGTTTTAAGTCCAAAAATGCAGCAGTTTGTCAGGTCCTTGGGGTAGGAGCTCTTAGGGTGTGAAAGTTGATTGCCCTCACACAACAAGGGCTAATTCCAGCAATGAGTGAGCCGACAAAATCTAGGAATAATAGCAAGAAATGATGGATTTAAAGAGTCAAAAATAAAGCGGGTGTATTTTATATAGGCAAAGTAACAATTGAAATCAATAAGAACTACAGAATGTTGCCTTGTAATTTGACTTGAAAGCATTATTTTTTAAGGACTACGAAAACCAGAGGAATTTAAAAAGTCTTAATTTATTTTACATCATTTTGTGTGGACTATTTAACTTTCCTGAACCTCATTGCTTCTGGTAATGTCACTCAGTCTCTGTTTCTCTCAAGTTTCATAGTATTGCCAGCCACAAGCATAAAGAAAGTTACTCTCAGGTTTCTAAAATAATTAATGAGGTTTTGTCATGTACATAAAGGACAACTTGATTTCTGTAGTAGGCTGTCAAATTTCTGTAAATCTCAAGGGAAAAACTCATTTAAAAGCAGAGTTGTTTTCATATTCACAGGTATCCAGGAGCTGGATTTTAACCCCTTTGGCTATCACCCCCTCACTCCCCAAACAGTGCAAATTCTGAGCAGCGAGTTCCTCTTGCTGGATTTCTACAGCTTCTGCAAAGTTCTTTCTCATCAGCAGGTCTCTTGACAAAGTTTTCCTGATGCTTTTAATAGGCAAGGGCTTTAGAAAAACCTCATTATAGAATAGCTACAGGTAGTCCTGATCCAGAAAGTTAAAAAGACAGAAGTTGTTCCTTTCCCCAGCTATTTTGAGCAGCCCAGAAATGACATTACCTGCAGGACTTCCTTTTCCAACACAAACCAGAAGCAATGGCAAGGTTTCTGTTTGCTTTGTGCAGAACAAGTGAAAAACATTCCACACCCACAGAGTCAAACGAAACCCAGATTTTCCTAAATGAATCTGAATATTTTACCAGAAATGCTTCTTTTCAACTGAAATGTGCAGATCTGAGAGGGCTCACACAGGTCAGGTCCATCCATCATGTTTCAGGTTGGGAAAAGTGAGGACACTGGTCCCTTCAAAATCTTCTCTATCACAAGGTTCTAAACTGTAAAAAGACAAAAGCATCTTCCAGGTGGAAACATCAAAAGCCTGCATGTCCTCAGCTTTCTGAAATAAGCACACAGGGGAATTTGATACTGCCTGCTCCATTCCCCAGGAAAGCTCTCTGTGTTTGTGGTTTTGTTTTATGAAAGTAGCTTCAAAACTTTCCAAATTTTTTTCTCTTTCGCAACTATTTTTGCCTCTTGGTTTTCAAAACATGCTTTGGGTTTTCAAAATACACTTTCTGGTTTCCCCCTGCCCTCCTTATTTCAAAATTGTTCTGCTTTTCTGGAACTTCTGTTCCCTATCACCTGGAATGTTCAGAAGAAAGCCCCAAATATTTTCAATTAAATTCTCACCAGGACTCCAATTCCACCTTAAGAAAAGAAGGAGAAAGAGTAAAAAACAACTAAAATTCCCAGTGAAAGCCATGAAATTCCATGCTAGGGAAAAAAAATAAATGGAAAAAAAAATCAAGAAATCAAGCTTGGAACTTTCAAAATGGAATATTCTCCTCTAAATATAGAGATGTGCACCTAAAAATCCTCCAGCCATTTCAGCATTAATTTAGCATCACCACTGCTTTTTTTTTAATTTTTAAAAAAAAATTTTCTTATTTTTCCCAGGCTGTCGTGCTGGCTGCCCATGAGACCCGCAGCAATGCCCGGACCCCCTCTCCCAGCTCCTGCGCCGTGAGGCGATGCTCCCCAGAGCCCACCTCCCCATTCAGGGCCACGATTATGCTCTCCCCAGCACGCTGAAAGCCCTGTGAGGAGGGGAGGGGAAGAGGGGACAGGAATCCAAAGGCATTCTGGCACCCCGGCCCGATAAGAAACTTTAGCCCCATTCAGCGACTGACAGCCGCTTGTAGAATATGATCTTAATCCTGTTTCTAACATTCTCTCGCCCTTCGGCCGCCCTATTCCAGGCTGTATTCTTCCAACTGTCGCTCCAGCAAATCCCCCAAAGAGAATTACTGCGGGGAGATAAACATCAAAGGGAAATTCAAGAAATCTACAGTAGGTTCACACAGTGGGGGAAAGAGGGGCAGGTGGGGGCCGGTGGAGACGGCTGTCTCTCCCCTCGCCCTGGTTGCATTCTTCTCTGCAGAGCAGCCCCCCAAACCTACTCAGCAGAGTGCCATTTTTAGGATTTTGGGATTTTTTTAGCCCATTTGAGGCTTTTTTCACCTTGGGAGTAAGAGAGCCTGGTCATGCAGAGCTCTGTACACTGTGTGTAAGAAAACACCCCTTCCCCAGAGCAGGGCATCACCTAAACAGAGAAGAAGGAGATGGGAGAAGGAGAGGATATTTTCCTGGTAGGAAGCAGAAACAGGGAGAACCAATGGATTTGACCAGCAGCACATGAGAATTCTGCTGTAGGAATTAAATGAGTGAACATCATTTGGGAGGTCCCAGTAATTCCCATCAGGTGCAGGAGCCTTCAGCACTCAGAGACACAGCCCCATGGTCTTCCCTAGAGGACTTCCAGCAGGTTGCCAATGCCAGCCTGGAAGGAGCGTCCCTGTGAGCCTGTGGGAAGCCATTCATATTTATCACAGAACTGTGGGTCTCCTCTGGTGTGTAACCTCCAGGACTGAGGAAAAGGTGAGATTTTTACAGTGTCAGTCTTTCCATCCTGTCTCACTTCAGTCCTCCAGAAATCAGGGCGCTGCTCTCTGCTTACTGTGCAGCTGGTGGAGAAGGATGAGTTCCTACCACCCCCAACTTCACATGCTGCCTCCCATGACCAAGGTGACACCTGGACCAGACATCATTCAAAGACCCCTTCTAACCCAAATTACAGTAGTAAACACTGTGATTCAAGAGGAACTGACAGCAGGGCACAAAAAAAATCAGGTTGTTAAAGAGAGTGCAGAAAATTGAGATGGCTAACTTATTCGCAGCACTGCAAAAGCATCCCCTTACAAACTCCCCTGGGGTCTTTCCTTCCTGCTGGCCCTAGTTCACAGATATGTTCACACCAACTCCACCAGCACTTTCTAGCAGCTGTGAAACTTGGGTAAACACAGCCTTGACCTGGTGTTGGCAACAGCCTGGCTCCGGGCGGGAGGTGGGTTTGAATTGCTCACAGGTGCCCTAACCCCACCCAAACGTGCTCCTCAGTTCCCAAATGTCGAAAAAGAGATTTTATTCTGGGAAGGGAAAAGAAGGAAAAAAAAAAAAAAAAAAGCGCTGTCTCAAGAGGAGCACTCTGAGACTGTGTAGCAGCTTCCAGGAGGCAAAAATCTGATGAGTTATAAAATAATAGAGAGACCTAAAAATAGAGCTCCCACCGCCCAAGCTAAAGGATTAATTTTCTCTTAGGGAACAGGACAGCCTTGACCTTGAGCAGGGCAGAGATGCCTGGCTTGCTACTGTTGTCTCTGCTCATTACATGAGGTTTGGAGAAAAAGCTTCAGATTCTTGGTTCTGGTTTTCCTGTTTGTCAAAGGAGGCCGAATATCCTTGTACATTTATTGATGCTGTAGATTCACAGCTTGTCATATTTACCCGAGATCTCAAGGGCCTACCTGGACTGTGATGAATCATCTCCAGTTAAAAGGGGAGGAGCAATGGTGGAGTCCTTTCAGCTCTTTTCTCTTGAAATTTTATGTCAAAACCTGTTTTATTTGATGCAGAAAACCTTTAACTATAGAAGAGTGATGAAGACGTCCACCCTACAACAGTTATTTTGCTTTCTTATAACTCATTTTGTGGTTTTGGCATCTCACCTTTGCAGAGAAATTTGGGGGCGGGGGTGGGTGGGAGGAGACACATTCCTCATTTCCATCACATTCAACAAGAAAGAAAAAGTCACAAAAGAGTGCTCCATTTCCAGCCTACACAACCCCTGTCACAGATTTTTGGTGTAATTACTTGATTAAAACCATACAGCACCCATGAGGTACTTTTAGAGTACAACCCTGAGAGAAACCATAGGATATGGGAATGCTTCTTCTTTCTGCTCATCTCTGGTTAAACCTGAGATGGAAAAACATGTCTGGTTTTGAGAACCAGTTCAAGAAAGATATGTATTAGCTGAGAGAGTCCAGAAAAAATAATGAGAATAACAGCAATCATAAAGAAAAATTAAGATTATTGATGTTGTGTAACCTGGAAAGAGAAAGCAAAGGGAATTTCAGATACATGGGTGCTGTAACTACATAAAGGTCTGCTAAGGGCAGAAACTAGTCCCTTTACTATGTTCTCAAAGAACAGGGCAAGATCCAGGCATAGAAATACAATCTTTGAATTTTGCTGATCAGAATACATCCAGGGCTTTCTGCCCTGTTAGCATTTCCTAGGTCTCCTATCTCCCTGGGATGCTCTCTCTCGCTCCCATGTAATTTGATACATTGGGAATAGTTATTTACTTCTCACACTTTGTGTGGCCTGAGGACTCAGCTATTGCTAGACTGGTCCCCAAACCTCTGTTTCAGCCTCACAATCTAGACTGTCACTCTGCATGTCACAAACCAAAGGACCTCAGTGATTGACTTCCCCTTGAAACAGGGAATCCATCCCCCAGTCTAAAGTCAAAGTCTGCCAACAAGGAGGTACCCCCCACCTCACCTTCAGCAAATAATTACTGTGGTTAATTACCCTCTCAGCCCATGTTAATCTCACTATGAGATCCTGTCTCATCCTAAGACTCATACCTCCTTCTCGGGTTGCTTGAGATTTCACCCCTGATTGCTGATGGCATCCATGGTCCTGGTGGATATTAAAAGCTCAGATAGATCAGTTGCACAAGGAGGCTTAAGTGTTTCCAAGACCATAATGAAAATTCCTTTCAGTAGAAACTGTGACCCAGACATGAAACCCAACCCTCAGTGGGAGACTTCTGATTTCACAGGAGACAAAAGCCAAACGTGCTTAAAAAAATTGTCACTCTCTCGGAGAATGGGAATTTATCATTCAGATGGGAAGTGCTCCATTAGCTTCCACACATTGGTTTACTTAGGGATGTTTTTCTTGGGATTTATTTTAAATTAACAGAATGGATTTGGGAATATTTTGTGTTTGGCTCCTGTGGACAACAGAACAACCAAAACCTTGTGCGGTTTTCAGTGTTCAAGGCTCCTTGAGCACATGGCATCCCAGAAGTGTTTATTTGGACTTGAGGACTAGTTTGTTGAAGATTAGGGAGATGGTGTGGTGGTTACACATCACTCACTGAGATGGTGCCACTAGGCAGAGGAAACAAGAGGGGCAAGCTTATCCTGTCCATGGGGATGGGTAATCCATTCACCTCAGCCTTGAACTCCATGGCAACTGCATTCTCCAGAGTCTGCTCTACAACTCCAAGAATTATATCCATGCCTGCCTTGGTGTCAGGGTGTAGAAGCCCAGATCCAAAAATTCTATCACATGGAAAAGTGTAAAGATATCTGGGTATACACATTGTTATTTGATTTCACCCATGAAAACATTAGCTCTGATTTAGATTTAATATTCCCACAGAATCTGTGCTTAAGGGAAAAAGAGCCCATGGAAATCCTCATGCCCACCCCCATGGGCTACCACAGTTTTAACAGAGAGAAGAAGAACCCACCAAAGGCCATTGTGATGCTGTCCCCATATTGGTACAGCAGCTTTGTGGTTTAGAGTCCTAATTCACTTAATTTCCTTGAATTTGTCTCGTGACCTCTCTGCTTTATCCCTCCTCAAGCAGGGCAAGCAGGAATGTGTCTATATTCAATGTGCTGTAGAAATGGGTTACAAATTTGGGCATTCTCTGTGTCCAGAACAAGAGATGTTTCTGTATTGCCAGGCTCAGGACTGATCCTGCATGCTCAGGCTGATCATCACTTCCATGGCCAGATGAGTTCCAGGATTCCACCACATTCCTACTCCCCTTTCCCAGGGAACAAAGATGAAGAGGAGAGCTGGAGGAGCAGGATTTGTGAGCTGCAAAGTGCCCATATGCCACACAATGTGATCACAGCCACAAGGATATGCTCATGCTGGGGAGGCTCTCGTCCTTTCTCCATGCCAGACCATTGCAAAATCAGCTTCTGGGAGGATTCTGCTTCTCGTTTATTTCTCCTGGGTCTGTCCATGCTTCCCCCCATTAGCTTTGCCAAGTTTTAGCTCATGCTGCATTCTGAAAACAGTTCCAATTAAATGGCTTTTCAATCAGTTTGATCACAAGTGCACTTGCCAGAAGTGCGGCACGTCCATGAAATCAGGAATTTCCTGCAGGACAGCTACTCTCTGAAAAAAAAAAAAAAATTGGATTTTTTCTTGGAAAATGATCAGTTCAAAAACTATTTAGCCTTGTAGCCAACATTTTTCTTTTTATTTCTTCCAGAATTTGGAGTAGATTCTCCCCCTCCCCCAAAAATTTTGCTCTCAACAAAATATTTCATGGATAAAAAACAAACCAAAAGAACTCTGTCCTGGCTTGGAGTTCAAACAGTCAGGAATTTTCACACAGCCCAGACCTGGGGCTTGGAAATACTCTGGCTTCTTGACAAAGCCATTTGGTAAAGTAGCTCAGAGTGCCCATGTTTGTCCAAGGCACACCTCCTACCAGTTTAACACTGCAGAGGCAAACCAAGTTAGAATAATTCCTAATACAGACCTGCTGAGACTTCCCTTTCCAGTAAATACTTATTTTTGTTAGCAGCAACTATGCAAGACACATACTTTTGGGGTAGGCTCTTTCCCCTTTTCTCAGCTTCTTGAGGACCAAGTCATGCCTTTATGTGGTTTTTTCCCTCGTTCCACACTCACCCGTCCAGAGGATGGCTG
Source organism: Anomalospiza imberbis (assembly GCF_031753505.1). Taxonomy (NCBI): domain Eukaryota; kingdom Metazoa; phylum Chordata; class Aves; order Passeriformes; family Viduidae; genus Anomalospiza; species Anomalospiza imberbis. The sequence continues at coordinate 22,775,220 of NC_089689.1, read as the reverse complement.
TGATTTATCCGAGAAACAAGGGTGCACCTGGTGGTTATTCCCCAGACCAGATTGCTGTGAGATAGCAGAGCTGGGCTGTGCTCCCCCCCTGCTCCTGATGAGGAGAGATTAGATGGGGAAGCCTGATAGCCTGGCTCTGGAAGCGAGCAAATGAGCAACCCTAAATACCTTCCTAGACCCGGTGACCGTAAGTCCTTGCCGGTGACTGGTCCTTGTGGGATAATGCCAGGAATAGGCATATTAAGCACATGAATGTCAAGTCCTAATTCATCTCTCTAATGTTGTACAGTAGCAGGACTGTACCCCCCTGCTGTGGTGTAATTTCACGCTGAGGAGTCTGATGGGGCTTCCTGCAGACTGATCCTTTATGGATCAGAAAACTCACTTTCTCTTTGTGTTGGAGGGTCCGCAGATTATCTTATTAACCACATCCATGCCAGCTTTGATAAAACACCGGGCTCTGCCTCTTCTGAGGACTCCTTTTGGTGCTGCTTTTCCCCTCCTGTGGGTTCACATCACAGAGGTGAAGAACATTAGACCCAAGCCTCTACCAGTGGGTTTCATACTTGCATCAGCAAATGGGGTATTTTGCATTTTCTCGGTTTAGATGCAACACTGACCCAACTTGAACCCTAAACCAGTTTAAGGAGCTTGGTGCATCCACATTAGAACCCCTGTATCCCCTTTCCGTGTTCCTTTCACCTCTCCTTTCCCCAAAAAAGTCAATGTTTAAACTACTTGGGACGATGCCCTGCAGGTACCACCTGCCCCATAGCAGCAAGTTTGAATGCAGGAGTGGGTCCACCTCAAGTACTGCTCTCTGTAGGAACTGGCCACCTGAAGGAAGGGCTTCTTCTCTTCCACCATCTCAGTCCACCAGACTGCCTCTTCACACACCTCTCCAGACCATGCCATGGGGACAGGAAGACGTGGCAGTGAGCAGTTAGGATGTTCTTGTGGCCTCTGAAGGTGTCAGGCACTGCAGACAGGTCAGGAAAAGGCTGCAGGAGGGAAGGCAGGACTGCATACATTCTCAGACACTCCTCAGGATGTGGGCTTTTCCAGTCTGACAAGACAAAAGCCTTCTGCTTTCAACACCAGAGCACGGCTGCCTCCCCAAATGATGCCAGAGGGCCACCCTGTAGCCACATCCCAGCGTGTAACAGGGGATGATAGTTTATAATCTCATTTTCTGGGCTGGCTGCCCTTCTGGTGCCCCTCATGCTCCATGTAAATCATCTGGAGTCTGATTTCTTTGGCTTGCAGGGCTGTTCTTTCCTTGTCTGCTTCTAAAGGGCTCCTGGCTCGGCAGGGACCTTGTCATTGAAGACAATCCCAGGACAGTCCCACCAGAAAAACTGCAATTCAGTCTTGCTTGGACAAAATGCTGCAGCCAGGGCCAGGCTCCCATCCACGTGCAGTTCCAGCAGACAGGGGTGGCTCTGGCATGCTCACATCTCCTGTTCAATGTGTATGCACTTCCCAATCCAACAGCACCACTTCTTGAATCAGGGTTATCCCACTGCTTTTTGCTTCACCTGATGCACTTTAAAAAGGCAGTTCAACAGAGCCCTTCATGGATTTCAGTTATTTTTATGGTATTGTTGCTATCTAGTCATGTTGTGTTGAGCTACAGACCTGGTGGCAAGTTTGCCACCACCAACAGCCTTTTGCAGCTAATGAAAAATAACCTGCTTCTCATCTGCAGAAAATAGCATCGCCTGGGTCTTACCATGGAAAACTATTTAATGGCTCTCCAAGCAAAAAAGTTCTTCCCTGTCTACAGGGCTGTGTAAGTCCCCTTCCAGCTGTTATCTTGCTGCATTGCTGAGCACCTCAACTTGCAAAGCAGAGCCACAAACTGTCCCATTTCTAGGCAGGGAGGCAGAGTTCCATTTGTTTGTAGAGAAGGGAAAGCCACTGATCCCAGGCCAGCACCTTGCACACAGCCAGAGCATCCTCAGGAGAGCCCAGGGCAGGAGCCCAGCCTGCAGCTGCCTCTCCCTCTGCCAGAGTGGTATGGTCAGAAAAAAGGGATCTATCAGAGGGGTGCTGCTAACTCAGGGGCTGGCTTTAAGAATTTGATCATTAATAGGGTGATTGGATTTTCTTTTCTAATGCAGAGAGAGTAGTGAAGGATTTGTTTAATTTAATTGCCATATTCTTCTTGTTCTTATTTTATTTTCTCATAAGGGAAGAAACAAATCGTTCTGTTCTACCCCAGCTTCCCTTTACAGCAATATGGCAAATGAACAGTAGTAAGAAATATCATCAAATTCTCCAGGAAGACTGAAGCATTCTTTTTTTTCCTTTTTTTTTTTTTTTTTTGGTCTTTTCTTTTCTTTTATTTTCTCTTTTTTCTTTTCTTTCCTTTTCTTTTCTTTTCTTTTCTTTTCTTTTCTTTTCTTTTCTTTTCTTTTCTTTTCTTTTCTTTTCTTTTCTTTTCTTTTCTTTTCTTTTTTCACAAACAACCTACATAAGAAACACCCTGAGGAAAACGTGTTACTTACTTGAACCCTCTATTTCCACATTAACAACCTGGCAACTCTCTCCTTTGCCCACAGAAGCTGGGTCATGTTTGGCTTGGACTTGGGACATTAAGACTCTTTCCAGATAAGCCTATAAAGGTGGTGGGGAAAGGCTTATGAAGGTGACAGGGAAAGGCTGGGGAAGGTGATGGGAGAAGGCTTATTTAAGGCTATGTGGGTCCTGAGATCCCACTGGATGGGAAGCAGCTAGCAGCTACGAGGAAGGCTCTCCAGCCACAGAAGCAGAGCTGAAGCCATCACTAGCAGAGATCAGGGCAGATCACAGGTGAAGCTGGAGGGGAGGTCCCCAGAGGACATGCCAGAGTGATCTGGCAGAGTGAAGAGCTGCCCACTTGCTGTGGGACTGGAGCAAAAGCCATGGGAGAACTTTTTCCATCCTGTGCTTTTTCTGCCCACGCAGCTGCAGGCAGAGTTAAGGGGACAAGTGGGGATGGAGCATCCCTGTGGCACAGACCAGGAAGAGCCTTCATCCTGCAAAGGGGAAGATTTTCAGCCTGCATAAATGCAAAGCCCCGTATTCTGCCTGGCACAGTAGGTTTCCCTGAAACTCAGCCCATGCCTTACCGAAGGACCTTTTCCAATCCGCGAGCCGACAGATCCCAGAGCAGAAGGGAGGACTGTTTGTTTAGACCTATGTGGGTTAGGCAGCTCAGACTTTATTCTTGCACTTTGATAGGCTCCTAAATGAAAATCCAATAATATTTTAAGCAGAACGAGTTCCCATGAAAGTCATTTCTAAATCGCCCGGCTCATCCTACCTGTCGGCTGGATTCTCCATCCCCACTGGCCTAAGCCCGGTGTAACTGCTGTCCCTGCTGCCAGCACTTTACTCCAGGGGCTGAGTCTGGCCCTGCCGCAGAGAGCAGCGCTGCTGCTGCCTTTAATGAACATGTAAATAGACAGGAGGCTGCGGAGCAGAGTCACCCTGCAGTCAGGAAGTTCTCCAAAGCAGCTCGGGAGAAATAATACTTTATTCCTGGCAGTGCAAATAACTGATAGGGACTGGCTAAGAAGGGTTCATGCAAATACTCCTGAATTAAGCTCCGTCTGAAGTTAGAAAGGAAAGATGATAAACACACCCGGCTTTAAAACTGCAAAATATGCTTTGCAGGCATGAAACCGGAGGAGTAACAAAACTATCTGACATCACATTTAACAGCAAAGCATTTCTTATTCTCAGGGATGCAGTTACCTAAACTAGAGTCCCACTAAAGAGTCCTACCTATTATTTACATTTCTAAACCTTAAAACCATTAACAAAAGCCACTTAATTCAATTACTTTCCCCAAGCGCTGATGTTATTACATTATTGTCATGAAGGCGAGTTTTGGCTCTGATTTTCTCTTTTTTTTTTTTTTCTTTCTTTAAATTCATTCCTCTTTTCTCCACGCCGAGTGGCTCCCCACCACCTCCCCGTCTTTCTCTCCCCCGATGTCATTGTGTAGAACTAATGGGGTAAACTGAAATGGTATCTGTCCTCATTGACAGGTTTATGAGAATTTAATAAAGCGTGGCGCGGATAAAATGAGATATTACAAGGCCACACAAAGCTGATTGACTTCTCCACGTCAGCATTTTTATTTGGTTATTTATTTATTTATTTTCAGCACAGGGGTGATCTCACCAGTCCTTTGGTGGTGCTGGCCGAAGAGGGATGAGAGGGGAAGGGAAGATGCAGGCAATGGGAGGGGCTGATCAATCCAGGAAGGTGTATGCTGTGGGCACAGGCCATGATGCTTTGTGGCTTTCCAATGGCTCTGGGAAGACGACAGGGCAGGAGTCACCAAGGGCCTCCCCACCACTGCCCTGCACACCTCTGCCCCTCAAGCCTCCATGGTGATGGGGTGAACTCACAAAAATCAGCTTGGCATGGGCAGGGCATGGGCAGGGCTCCCCAGCACTGCTCCATCAGGGGTCTGAGCCAGGGACCAGCTGCTGGTTGTACAGACCCTGCAAAGACTCAGCACGGACAGGCAGTGCACTCCTGTTGTGCACTGTGTGTCCCTGCAGAGGTGACATCTGTGGTGATGCTCAATGGACCCGCACAGACCACCTGAGGACCCACCTCAGACCACAGGGATGTTGGCACTGATCAGCACAGAGCAATCCCAACCTGCAGTAGGGACCAGGAGGTCAGCACAGAGATGCCACCAACCACATCCCTCCAGGCATGGTCCTGCCCCGTGCCTCAGCTTCCCCTCCCGCCCTGTGCCTATCTTGCTTGTGTAAATGTAAATTGCAGGTCAGCTGGGGGGGCTGCACAGATGAAACCTTCTCCCTGGGAAAATCAGTGTTTACATCCAAAGTGTGCTAGCTTCCATCCCAGGGCAAACAGGGAGAGCTGGAAATCTGTGCTGTGCTGTAACTGGCTGGCTGTCTCCCTCTCCTGGCCTGTTCAGAAAGTAGGGATCTCGAAAAGGAGAGAGAAAGAAAGAGAAAAGAGAAAAGAGAAAAGAGGGAAAAGAGAAAGAGAGAAAGAGAAGAGAGAAAGAGAGAAAGAGAGAAAGGGAGAAAGGGAGAAAGGGAAAGAAAGAGAAAGAGAAAGAGAAAGAGAAAGAGAAAGAGAAAGAGAAAGAGAAAGAGAAAGAGAAAGAGGGAAAGGTAAAGGAAGAGGAAGAGGAAAAAGGAAAGGGAAAGGGAAAGGGAAAGGGAAAGGGAAAGGGAAAGGGAAAGGGAAAGGGAAACAGAAGATGAAGAGAGAGGAAGAGGAAAGGGGAAAAGGAAAAGGAAAATTAAGAGGAAAATGAAGAGAAAGAGGGAAATAAAAAAGGAAGAGGAAGAAAAAAGGAAGAGGAAAAGGAAAAACAAAAAAAAAGGAAACCTCAATGTGTGTGTGTATTTTTTTTTTGCCAGGAAGCAAACCCACAATGCCAGTGGCCAAGGAGGTTTGGATTCAGCCCAGTCACTCAAGGCTCAGGACCCTGCTATGACTCAGGGCCCCGCTATGACTCGGGACCCCATTTGAATCCAGACTCCACACTACAGAATAACATCACTTTTGGGGAAGACAGTCAGGTTTAAACTTGGGGCAGCCCCTGTTAGCCTCAAAACCTGGGCCAGGGGGCTTCAAACACAAATATTATCAAGTGTTTCCCCTTCTCTGCAATGTGCATTCAGAGAGGGTGGAGATGCCCTTGATCATTCAATTCATTCCAATGTCAAGCACTGGAATAGGCTGCCCGAGGATGTGGCTGTGTCACAAAAACTGGAGGCCCTTAAGAGATGTGCAGATGTGGCACTTAGGGACGTGATTTAATGGTGTACTTGGCAGTGCTGGCTTAAGGCTTGGAGTCAGTGACACCAGAGGTCCCTTCCAACCCAAATGATTCCGTAGTTCTCCTTGAAAGGGCAGGCAGCCTGCCAGATTTGAGGCACGGTCCTGGCCACAGCAACAAATCCTGGCAGCAGCAAAGCTGACAATGTGCAGGACCAGGTTCTGCTGGGATGCTCTCCTTAGCAAAAACAACGTGGTCCCAATGGATCAACAGAACTTCTAGCACTTTAAAGAGCACTTAAAACCACCTGAAATCAAAGTGCGGCTCCCCACAAAAGCTCAGGCTGTCTCATCACCCAAATAGCCCGAAAAGGGCTTTCTGCTTCTTACAGTACTCCAAGTTCAGAGCATATACCACAGGGTTTAGGGTGCAGAAGTCTCCGCGTACGAGATTCCTGCCAGGCCAGCAGCTCAATCCTGCTCTCTGGTGGCTGCACCCGAAAGGCCAAATGCATCCAGCAGCGATTTCTCCTCGGTGCTGCAAGGAATGCTCACCTGGTGTTCCCCCAAGGGCCCTTTGCCCTTTATTCATTGAGGTCAAGGTTGAGCTCGGAAGGCAACTGTGCACAAGGAGATGGGGACCACGGAAGGTTTTACATTCCCTGCTCGAGCAGAGCATGGGTCCATCACTGCAGGGAGCCCATGGGCTCTGTAAAGGGGCTGGAACCATCACACTTCTTTTAAAAGCCCTTCCAAAGCTTTGTATCATGGAAAGCATCCTGCTGCTCTGCACGCACTGCCCACAGACCCTGCTACAGCTTTTCCTGCAATGCCCCAGCCTGTAAACATTCCCCCAGTATCATGTCTCCCTTGAAAGGCCACAGGGTGGGGAGCAAGCTGTGGAGAATTTCTTCTGCATTTCTTCACCCCACCCCTGCTGAGATGCGCCCATGCTCCCAGCCCCACAAAAGGGCAGCACAACGGGCTGTCCCAAAGCACGTGGCATGAGCAGATGTCCCTTGGGGACAACACTTCTACCCTTCCCACCATCCCCACCGGTTTCCCAGGGCTGGGCAGTGACTGCCTGTGACCCCAGGATTGGTTTCATCAACAGATTGCACCATGAAGCAGCATCCTACAAAGACTGGACTCATCCCTTGATATTCTGAGGAGCACTGAATCATCTTCTCCATACTGGCTTCACCCTATAAAGTTTTAAGCAGAGATTACCCCCGCTCTTCACTCTGTAATGCACAATAAAGAAAAAGGATGTGTGAAACTTGTCTCCCTGCTCACCAGCTTTGCTGCCCTGGCTCTGCTCCCCCTGCCCGAGCTGCTCAGTGTGTAAGTGTATGTAAATCTGTGGCAGTACACACAACACCCCCATCTCCTGCTCTCCTCTGAGCAGACAGAGTAATTACAGTGCAGCAGTGCCAGCACGAGGCATTTCTGCTGATGAATGCACTCAATCTAAGCACAGTTTTATGTATCATTAAGTCCTTTAGCATTCAAAAAATAACTTTTTTGATGGCAGATAATACTGTAATCACTCATGATTGCCTATAAAATTACCTTCATTGAGCTGTGTAAAACAACTACAGGAGTAAAACAACTACAGGAGTGATTTTACTCACTTAACTTTTTTTTTTTTTTCTTATTTATTTTTTAATGCAAAGCTGTTTGGACTCAGATCCCTGTAACACAGACAATGTTAGAAATAAGTTCCTACTCCCTCATTTATATAGAAAGGAGCTTTTCAGAGGCTGTTGCTTAAGATGCTTTCAGCAATATCAGGATCTCCCAAGGGGTCCTTCCCACCCTGGGGATCCCTCTTTTATGATCTCTTCTGTTTTTCCTTCAAGCTACCATGCAACAGCTGCTATGTAAACAAGGAGCAAGAGAGTTTTGCAAATGAAAGTTGCATGTGCAAGTCCTCTCCCAGGGCAGCTCCTCCTTCACTCTGCTAGTGGAGAAAATGGGTGAGCAGTTCCTAATCTGCTTCAGAACAGAGCCCACAAAGCTGGCAACAAACCATATGTTCGAACTGATTGTGGTAACTCACACACTCCAGCTTGAAGAAGATTTGGGAGCAACCAGCCCTTGCACTGACAAAGCTCTGGGGAACAGGCAGTGAGGAGGACAAGCACCTTTTCAAGGCAAAAGTGACTACAAAGTGAACAATAAAAGCATCATTGAGTGAACAACTTGGTTGAAACATGCAGTTTTCTGACAGGGACAAAAGAAATCATATGGCACTGCCTCTTGCCCAAGCTGCTGAACAACCTCCTTGCAGGGGTTAAACAGCTCTGAGTGGAGCTGCTTCACCTTCTTGCAGATCATGTTGACTAACTCCTCTCGAGAGTCAGGAACCAACAAGGAGAGGAGAAACAAAGCAAGGACTGCTGGCTGTTGTAAATGTAGCTTGGATCTTCTTCCAGAGAGCCAGATTCCAGGAAACAGGTGACTGGCAATTGGAGGCAGGAACAGGTTGTTAATTTCTGTGAAACAGTCTAAAAGCAGCAGGGTGAAATGGCAAAACAGAAGTGTAAAATTCCTGGGTGAACAGCAAACAATTTCTTATTTCCTCCTTGGAAATAAGAAGAGTAAATGAAATTAGCTGTGGGAGGCCAACAGGAGATGCTGCTTCCCTACAACACACGGATAAACCATGGGTCTCCCTACTCCAGGATGCCGGGAGTGCCAGAATCAGATTGCTTCACACAAGAAATATTTGTGTGAGCACACAGCTATTAGTCACTCCAACATAACCCCTAGCTAAAGGAGCCCTAGCATTCCAGATGCCAGGAGACAGTGCTAAGGAAAACACCACTGTGTTTACCATGCTCTTAGCACTGCTCTGGTGTCAGGTGAACAGGAACTAGCTGGTCCTTCAGCCCCAGCCAGTCTGGCTGACCCTGTGATTTGTCACAGACAGAAGATGACAACTTTATGCCCTTCCTTTGGTAACTGCAGGGTTCCAGTATCTCGGGGGTGTGGTGGCACCCACCCAGTCACAGCTCTGTGGACACAGGGAGGTATATGAGCAATGGGAAAAGAAGCCTTCACAGATCCAGCAGATCCTTTCATCCTCCCTTAGCCACAGGCTCCAGCCCTGCCAGGCAGTGGAGGAGGAGCAGGAGTAGGATCAGCCCTCAGTTCCAGCACTCCAAGATTCAAGTCCCATTTGCAGTAGCATATGGGCAGCCCTATGGACATAACAGCAGGAAAGTGCTCATCTGGCAAGGAGACACCAGTGTCCCAAAGGGACATCAGGGCGTCACTTGGCCACAGGCCAGCAGCTGGCTGCCACACCAGGCCATGGGGAACAAGACCAGACCCATTTTACCTCACTTAGCCAGTCCCAGGCACATTGTTCTGGGCAGGGCATCACCAGCCACCATCTGCACACGCTGGAGCTCCCCCTCCTCTGCTCTGTGTCCTCCACTGGCCCATCTCTGCTGGCAGCTGGGGCAGAGCTGGACCTGCTGTGTTTTGGGATTTCCCATGCCTGAATCCTCCTCAGCAGACACCCAAGCCTTGAGGGTCTCTGACTCTGAGACTGATGCTGCCCTGACTGATGCTTCAACCCCACTTATTCGCCCTCACACACTTCCCCAGGAAACGGGAGAAGGAGAGTCTCCGGCAGCAGCTCCTGGGGGCGCAGGTGCTCCAGGCATAACTCTCCTACTTTGTTTTCTTCCCTTTCACAAACTGAACTGCAGAAGTTGAAAACTGTTTTTGCACGAGAGATTTTAAGCAGGACTTAAATTAGGGGGAAGAAGGCTGGAGAAGTAATTTTGTCTCCCACAAGAACTAGTTTTAATTTCTGTTTCTCCAAAGTCGCCCACCTTTCTTGTTTTCATGTTGAAAGACCTCAGTGCACATGGTTTTACAACCTGCCAGGGAACACCCTCATTTTGGCATTTGGATCTCTGCCATGGGCTGAGATCACTGCAGGAGAGTGGAGCCTCCACGGTGAGAAAGAAGGAAAGGGGAGATTGGGATCACAGGCATCATGTGCTGTGCCAGCTTTGACCTGATTACATCCTCCTGATTCATGGGAAGGGCACTCCTGCCAACCCACTTCTCTCTTGTGAGCCAACTGCAGTGCCCTTGGGAGTTTGCAATCTTGTATAACTCTCTGAGCCCCATAATCTGAAAAGGGGCAGGGAGGGGGAAGGAAAAAAAAGAAGTTAAAGGAAAAAAAAACTGCTGGGAAAACTGCTGTTCCGGCATGTGATTTCCTTGACGCAGATAACAGGCAGCTGAATATTCTCAGAACAAGAAGAAATGGAGTTCATGAGGACTGAGTACATTTGAGGCTTCAAAACTCTTCAGTAAAGAGCCCCAGGACACGGAGTATGAGCAGCACACCCCCGGACACTGTGGATGCACAGCACAGCAGCTCCTTCCAAGGGTGCCAGGTTCTGGCACAAGTGGTTCGAGTGCTTCCAGAGGAGCCCTGAGATCCTGAAGACTGAAAGAAATAAAGCCAGTGGCCTGAGCAATAATGCCAGGAAAATCGAGTCTGAGTGCATCTAGCTCCATCACATTTTCTAGCTCAGCATCTGCTCAGGGGTGGCTTGGGAACAGCTCATCCTGCTGGGAAGTGAGAAAACAGCCCAGATTCTTCCCAACAGCTTTTTCACAATCCTAGGGGCAGTATCTAAACTGTATAGCTTGAAATATTTTCCGACAGACTTTTTTAAGTCACGGAGGTTTTTTTTTAAAGGACAGACCCCTTGTGGGGCTGGCGATGAAGAAATTCTTTTGGAGTTTCCCCCAACACGGAGTGCAAGGCCGCAGAAAGCAGGGATGCTAGATAGCGCTGTTCGGAGCCGCGGCACTTTGCACAGCACAGGCACACCCGTGCTCGGCCAGTGACAAGCGAACTCCGCTGGGCACAGCCTGCGACATTTATTCTTTTTCCCACACAGCCGCTTGGCTCCAGGAAATGCACAAGAGTCGGGTACCTTTGGGACTCCCCTCCGTGCTGCCTTGATCCTCCGAGCCACGACTGTTCCCGGAGGGGCTGAAAAATTACGGCGAGATCAAAGCCTCCCCGGGCGAACGGAAAAACCCACAAACCTTATCAGATAGAGACCACCCAGCACAGGGAGGAGCGAGCTGTCACCCAGCAGCTTTTCCTGCTCCCGAACCTCCCCCTCGCCGCCCGCGCTGCGCTCGCACGGCAGCAAGCCGGTTAAATCCCTCGGAATCCCGGCCAGGTTTTGGCTCGCTCTCCCCGGGCGGGTGCCCTTGGCCGGCCGGGCCGGGCGGGGCGGAGCGGGGCGCGGTGGTTCGGGGTGCCGCGGCTGCCGCTGCCGCCGGTGCCGGTGCCGCAGCCGCGCCATGCGGGTGCCGCTGCCCGCCCTGCTCGGCGGCTCGGCCCTGCTGCTGCTGCTGCTGCGATGGCGGCGGCGCCGGGCGCTCTGGAGGAAGGTGGCGGAGGCGCAGGAGCGGCAGGAGCTCAGCCTGGTGCGGATGGAGGCGGCGGCGCGGCGCTTTCGCGAGCAGGTGAGCGCCGGCAGCCGCGGCCCCCGCTCCATCCCCCGGGGGGGGCTCCTCACCTGGGTCCCCTCCCCATCGCCTAGCCCGAGCCGCCCTCCCTGCGAGGGGCGGCTGCTCGCCCGCCTGTCAGGTGCTCTCCCGGCTCCTTGTACGGACCCACGGGGATTTAGTGTTGTCATTACTTTCCCTTTCTGAGTCAATGTGTGTGTGTACCCCTCAGCATCGTAGCGATCGCCGCTGTCGCAGGGATGGGGAGGAAACGCTGCGTGGGGCAGCGGGAGATAACCCCGCTGCCGTTATCCCGATAACAGTCACGGGCAGCGAGGAGGGGAAAATCCCTGTCTGGAAGCTCCCCGTGGCCGTGGCGGGAGGCTCAGGCTGCTTGAGGAGGCAGCAGGAAGAGGCGACGGGGGATGTGTTATCAGCAGAGGCCAAAGTGCAGCCGCAGCTGCAGGGGCAGGGCAGGGATGCGATGGTGCCCCGCGGCCCCGGCAGGCAGCCCGGCCTCGGGCTGGAGCAAAGTCGCTCAGGTTCAGAGTCCAGCTCGGACGCGTGAGGTTTGATACATTTTTCATGATGTTTGGTAAGTGGTGAAGAAACCTCTGCTGATCCAAAAATTGCCAGCCATGGGGCTCCCTCGTTTTTGCACTTCCATGTGCAAATATGTTATAGTGCCAGGAGAACTGGCTCTGGTTCTGGTTTCATTCCTTGATGGAACCATTTGTATAACCATGACGCCAGCTCCCACTGTAACTCAGCAAGAGCATTGCACTAAGCTGCTCCCCCAGGCCTGGCCGTGACCTGTCTGAGCAAGGCTGTGTGAATGGCTTTATTTTAATTAGTAGGTGTTTGGTGTGACTGGTCTGAACAGGCAGAAAGACTGAGAAAGCCAGGGCTAATATTAGCCCTGAGGGTTTCACACCGTGCCCACAGGTGTCAGGTAGAGCAGGATGTGGTCTTGAGGCAGATACCACCTTCAGTGACTAAATGGCAGATATTTTTGGGTGAGTTACGAGGGGACCAAGGAGAAAGGAGGAACCCATCAGCTGAAGTAGAAGTGTGACATTGCCTGTTCAACATTTCCCGTAGCATCCTTCCGTGAAGGTGGTCTCCGTCCTCTCTCTGCCTCTGCCAGAGCTCTCCAAGAAGCTCCGAGATGGCTCCCTGCCTCTGGACCACGTCTTCTATGCCTATGTGGGCAAGGTGAGGAGCAAGGGCAGCAGGACAGCATCTCACCCATGGTGGGGCTGGCTGTTTTTGGGAGGAGCACAATACAAGGTTCAAACCTGGCTCAAATGCTGCTGAGCTGTCACTGCTCACTAGTTAGTGGCTTTCTGTGAGTGGTTATAGAGCTGGGCATCTGGCTGCCATAACTCTCAGCTTGGTTTGGAGGAAAAAGGAGCAGCAAACAGCATCTGCAGAGCCCATGCCTTCCTGGGGGAGCCCACACCTTCCCTAGGGCAGGTATACCTCTAGGGAAGTGGCAGAGTGCTGCTGTGGTCTCCCCTCCATCTCCAAATGGGTTGTTAAACCTCAAAAAGTCAGTTTTCATGTTCATTCTCTACTTTTGCCTTAATGTTATGATCACTTCCTGGGTTCCCTCATAGGGACAATCATTTATGCCACCCCAGAAGCTCAAACAAGAGAACTTATCTGAGCTGAGTGCCTCCCTTTAGCACACACAAGCTGGTACTATGGCCCCACTGTGTCCATCTTGGAGTTTGGCTTGAAAAGTAGCAGGAAGGGCTGCCCTGATACCACTTGTGCAGATGGGGAGGAGGAAGAGGGGGAAGAGGCAGCTGTCCTTTGCAGAACAGAGGTCATTGTGCAGCACCATGGGCTGTGACTCACCTGTGGGCTTGTCCTCCTTTCCCCAAGGCCCTCCAAATTGCCACAGAAACCAACTGCATCACGGAGTTTCTGCAGGAAAGTGAGACCCAGCTCCGCAAAGCCAAGCTGATGGAGAAGCAAGGTCTGCTCTATGGTGTGCCTGTCAGCATCAAAGACTCCATCGACTGCCAGGTACCTCCAGCACAATTCCACTGTATCCTGAAATCCCTGTGGGTTCAAGTTTGGGCAGGGGGGATCTTTAACCTCAGAACCTGGCTTGACTTTGTCATAGCTGATGTGGAACGGGCTGCCTGGACAGGGGAGGGGTTTTGCTGCCTGTCTCCCATGTGAACCAGAGAAGTGTGGTCAGATTTGCCATCAACGCACCTTTAAATGTGTGTGTGATGGGTGAGTTGCTGGAGGTGCATTTATGCACTTAAACGTGTAGATAAAAGTATGGGGGCAGGGAGAATTGCAGTCCTCCAACTGGAAACCTCATTGTCCTCTGTTCCCAGGGTCATGATTCCACGTTGGGGTTCATAAAAAACCTCAATAAACCTGCAGCAGAGGACAGCGTTGTGGTGCAGGTGCTCAAGAGACAGGGGGCAATTCCATTTGTCAAAACCAATGTCCCCCAGTCCCTCATCAGGTAGGTGGGTGCTCCCTTCCCTCAGCATAGCAGTAGTGCTCTCTTCCTTCTCTCAGGGGAGGGTTTCTATCTGGTCTCATTCTCATTTCCCACTTCTTTTTATATAACAACACCTGGTGTACATTCTTTGTGTCTATAAATTTCACTTTAAAAAGTAAACACATTTACACTGAGGATAAAACTTATCTCTAGATCCACATGAAATCAAGAAGCAGAAGAGGAGGAGAGGAGAGAAACTGTTTTTATCTTTTTTAAAAGTAACCTCTCAGAGATGGCCCTATTAACTCTAAAATGCAAACACATATTCATGGAAGGGGAAGCTAGTTAAGCTAATGGCCTTAAATTATTCTGCCCCCAAACCTCCTGCTCTATCTGGCAAGACTACTCTTGGTGTCATTGATATGTGGTGTGCTCAGGTGTGCTCTGCTGGACAGCCACCCTTCTAGTGTCCCTGTGTCCTGCCAAGTGAGCTCTGACAAAGCTCCTATGTGGGTGACCATTGCCCAAGCCCTGTGAAATGCCTTCCTTAAGGTGATGTGGTAATGGCTGGCCACAGTTCAAAAAAGCCACACAAAGAGGTTGCCCCAGGGATTATCAGACTTTGCACCACTTTCTGGGGAAGTCCAGTGTCAGATATCTCTGCAGCTGGCATTTGGCCTGTGCTCAAACAGGGGCTCAGCCTTGGGTGATCTGTGGCACTGGCTACCTGAAGAGGAAGACTTTCCAGGAGGGTTGATGTATTTGTGCTGCCAGAGGTTCTCTCTGGGATGGGTTTAATGTCAGTGAAATAATCTGTCAGTGAATTCAGGTCCTGGGATCACCAGGAAAAGGCTCATGGTCTTCATGACCACAGTAAGCTATGTCAGTGTAACAACTACTGAATTACCTGATTGCCTTCTCAAGGTCTCTTAGTGGTGACTGGGCTCCACAGCAGCAGATACCTGAATTCCTCATTTGCAATATGTCTCTCTCTCTTCAGCTATGACTGCAAGAACTTAATCTTTGGTCAGACCCGCAACCCTCTGCTGTACACCAGAACCCCCGGCGGCTCCTCTGGTGGAGAGGGAGCACTTGTAGGAGGTGGTGGGTCCATCTTGGGCATTGGGACAGATGTAGGAGGGAGCCTGCGTTTTCCTGCTGCCTTCTGTGGGATCTGTGCAATCAAACCCACAGGGAAGAGACTCAGGTACTGTGAGAAATGCAGCAACGTCTCTGGGTGACACCCACTCTACCAACCACTGTGCTGGGATGCTCCTACTCCTGTGGGCAAGGGAAACTTGGGAAGAACTGGGAAGAGCTCATTTATCCCTCCTCCCTGGGCAATATCTGAAGCCAGTATGGAGGGAAGCATTGGTTGCCTCAGAATGGAGATGGGGAAGCTTCTTCATCTGCATGCCGAGGGGGTGGTTCTTCCTGACTGACATGGCCTAAATCACTCAGGCTTAGACTTTGTCTCTTGAGCTTTCTCTTGGCCCTTTGTTCAGCCAACATTCACATCTGCAATTTTAATTAATACTTGCTACTGCTTAAAGCCTTTCCTTTCAAAGAAAACTACTCAGCTGCTGTATTTTGTGTGTCTTTTCTTTACAGCAAAAGAGGAGTAATGGCTGGAGTCGTTGGGCAAAAGGCAGGTAGGAGTTGATGCCTGTCCCCCAACAGCAGGGCAGGGGTGAGGAGGACCCTCAGCTGGTTATGGGGCACTTTCTCCATCACATTTAGAGAGAAGCAGTTTCCCTTTCAGGGTTTTTTTTATTACATGAGTTGAGAGGAGCTGTTTATGTAGCATAAACCACAATACAACCTGTTACCACAGGGTGTGGCCTTGTCTGTCACTGCTTCGTGAGGGTGGGATTAGCAGCCAAAGGGAGTGTCTGATGTTGTCCTCATTGTGTGATTGACAAAGCTTTTGTGTTTTTTTTTTTTAAAGTCATGAAATGGAGATGTCAGGGTGCATATTAATGGATGGCAACTCAGTCCATAATGATGGACCTGTGGGTGAGAAGTCACTTGTGGGCATCCCCTGCCCAATTCTTAAAGAGGAACTATTGTCAACACTACATTAAGACAAAACAATGCCAAGAGGTCCTGGTTGTGCAGAACATGCCCTTGAAAGACCCTCAGCCACGAATGCTCTCTTGTGGTCTCTTCCAGTGGCTGCAGCAGTGGGACCACTGGCAAAAGACGTGGAGAGCCTGGCGCTGTGCCTGCGGGCTCTCCTGTGCGAGGACATGTTCAGCCTGGACAGCACAGTGCCACCCCTCCCCTTCAATGAAGAGGTACAGAGCCTCCAAGGGGCCAGAGATCTCTGGGGAGAGCTGCAGCCTGAAAACACCTGACCCACGGGTGGGCACCTGGGCAGAGCCAAGTGCTGCTTTCCAAACTCGCCCCGTGGCATGGGTGTGCTGCTGGCTCCCCTGGCACCCTTCCAGCCAGCATCTCCCTCTCCCTGCAGGTGTATTCCAGCACAAAGCCCCTCCGCATTGGCTACTACGAGACCGATTTCTTCACCATGCCCAGCCCGGCCATGAGACGTGCCGTCCGCGAGACCAAGCAGCTCTTGGAGGAGGCTGGCCACACGGTAGGGGCTGCTTGGACAGGAGGACAAGCCCATCCCATGTCTTTTGACTCAGAAGTTGTTGCTCAAAGGGAAAACATTGTTTTCAGGGAAGGATGGAGGTTTTCCTGTGGGCTTGTAAGGAAATCCTCGGCCCGCTTCAAGCCCTCAGTGGCTTCTCCCAAACAGTGCCTGTGCCACTGATACCCTCCTCCATTATCCCTCCAGCTGGTGCCCTTTGAACTCACAAATGTGGACTACGTGATCTTTAACTACTGCGTCAGGGGAATGTTTGCAGATGGAGGCAGCTCCTTTGTCAGGAAATTGTAAGTGTGGCCTGGAATGGTTTGGTGGGATTGGTGCCTATCTATAAAAATCCTCCCTAGGGTCTGGCTGGACTCGGGATACAGGTAGCAGATATAGTGGATGGAGGTAGTGGCTGGTAGGCACTGGCGGGGGCTTAACATTAAGTGATTCAGCTGTACCTTGGTTCTCTTTGGGATTGCTACCAGCCATGGAAGGAGTCTGGGGGCTGATATCCTGTAAATGCTGTGAGAATCAAGTGTTGTCCAGCAGAATACAGCAAACCTCTTTTTGTCACTTAGATACACTGTTCAGAGGGGTTGGCCTGGGAAAAGCTGGTCTGCTGTGATTGCTTCCTACCACTGCTCAGCTAAACCCCCCCCTCTCCCTTTCAGCAAAGGGGAGATGGAGAAAGGCGGCATGGGGCTGTTCTTCTGGCTGGCAAAGGCACCACACTGGCTGAAAACTCTCCTCTCCTGGATTTCCAAACCTTTCGTAAGGTCCATTTCTTTCTAGAGTAGACAGAGTTAAGCTGTATGTGAATAACTTGTCTCCCTTTGCAATAAGGCTTTCTCATAGAGAAGTCTCTGGGCATTGTTATCAGACACATCTCCAAACTGGAGTGATGCTATTTCTGTTCCTTTTCTCCCTTGGGGAAAACCCACAAGTCCAGCCTGAAGACTGAGGAATCAGCTTCTATTTGTGACTGAGCTGTCTCGGAGGACAGAGCTGGGATTCATTTTTTTTTCCACTTTCTCCTGCTTAGGTGCCTCGATTTTCAAGTATCATAAGAAGTATGAAAGAAAAGTGAGTAAATCTGAGCCTGAGCAAATGTGTGAGGATTTGTTTTGCAGCAGTGTTTGCTACATGATTGATACTGCTGCAGCTGCATGTGTCTGAGAGAATGCAAGGCAGAAAATGCAAGGGTGGGAGCAAACAGAGCAATTTGTGTCAACACCATAACCCTGCTGGGTTTGGAAAACTGTTTGGAAATTGAGAGTGGGAATGACAGCAGGGTCATAGGCTTTTGCTTAGGAAGAGGATGAAGCTGTGGGAATGAAATATGGTGTTGGCTTCAGGACTGGTCAATGCATCCATCATCCCAAGAGGTAGGGATGCCATAAGGCAGAAAGAAGGTGTGAAAAAAGCCTTTCATTGGGTTTTTTTCCTTTTACAGCACAGTGGATGAAGTCTGGAGCCTTCATCATGAAATCGAGGTAAAGTATTACAGTTTGGGGTTAAATGGTTTTTGTTTGATTTCTCTTTGGGAAGAGGCAGATTCAGAACTCACCAAGGATAGGAGATGTTCAGATCTCTGGTGATATAAGATGGGAACATGTCACTCCTCAACAAATCTCACTTGGATGTGCAAGTTTTCAGCACATTTAAGCACATAGGCAAGTTCATGATGCCAAATCACACCTGAATTTTTGACACCTGCATATAAAAATGTAGGTCATCAGACTTGCCTTTATTTCCTTTCTGGTTTTCCAAAAACAAAAGCCCATGTCTCAAGTCACCACGTGCCTGTGCACTCAGTCTTTGCCCACTTCCAGTTTACCAGGGAGAGGGTAAACTTTGCGAGCTGGGAGGAATATTGTCCAAGCAGCAAAGCATTGCTGGATTTTAGCAGGATCAGGTCTGATGTAGCCTATTTGCTGCTCCCAGAGAAGAGCCAAGAGCCCAGCTGAATGCCCAAGGACAGCCTCAGCCAGCAGCTGTGGGACAGTAATCCACCCCACTGACCACCAGCACATTTCCTCCTCAGGACTTTTGCCACCAGTTCATTTCCCAGTGGAAGAAGCTGAATCTGGATGTCATGCTGTGCCCCATGCTGGGCCCGGCTCTCGGCATCGGCTACCCTGCGAAGCTCTCAGGTAGGGCACTGACAGGGGACCTTTGCTGTGATGCTGTGCCAGTGTCCATGAGCATTCCTCCTGCTTCCCTCACATCCCCAGGGTGCTGGCCAGCAGCAGGAAGAGCTCAGCTCTTGGGACAGCTGCGGGCCAGCCCACGGGGTGCACCTGGAACAACCCCCCGGTGCAGTGGGAGCCAAAGGGCCGATTTCCATCCCTCAGCCCCTGAGCTCCCAGTACGAGTGCCCCATTAGCTGGAATCCTGCATACACAGAGGGCTGAAGGCTTTCCCTGTGCAGGCTGGCACTGCAAGCTCCCCCTCTCCCCCAGTGGCAGTCAGCTACACCATGCTCTACAATGCCTTGGACTTCCCTGCTGGTGTTGTCCCTGTCACGCTGGTGACGGATGAGGACGAGGAGCAGCTGAAGGGCTACAAGGGATACTATCAGGACTGGTGGGACCGGACCCTGGCGAAGGTGAGCGGTGCCAGGTTCTCCAGGGGCACGAGCTCCCCCTTCCCTTCCTCTGGACATCCCCAAGCCTCTCCCTGTCTCTGTGCCCCAGGCTTTTCGTGGCAGTGTGGGGATGCCCGTGGCCGTGCAGTGCGTGGCCTTGCCGTGGCAGGAGGAGCTGTGCCTGCGCTTCATGAAGGAGGTGGAGACCCTCAGCCTGAAGAAGAACAGTTTCTTCTGAGCCCCGGGTGCTCAGCCGGAGCAGGATCCCAGCTAACAGCAGCGTGGGCCGTCCTTTGGTGTGACCCACAGGACCCTTGTTCCCCTCAGTGAGGATGCAGTGGTGGCTGGGCTGGCTGCTGGATTTGGGAGCAAGGGGAAAGCCAGGCGAGCTCTGATGTGGTGGAGCTCTTCCAGTCATTGTCCTAACACAGTACTTTTTATTATCTGAGTTATGTCTGTTATTTCAAGTCTGTGTTTGTGTGTGGGGTTGGGGTGGATTTTAATCACCCCAGGGAAATACAAGTATGTCAGCTTTCTTTTACAAATGGGGAAACTGGGGCACAGGCACTGGTTCTGTCTGAGATGCTCAGACTACTACTTGGAGCACTGTAGGAACAGGGATTTTCCCCTCTGTTCTCACCTCCCTGAGCATGAAATCTGGCGTTTTCCCTAGCACAGACCAGCGGTCAGAAGGGAAAGCTGAGCCTCCATGCAGACTCTGGCAAGCAGGGATGGAGCTGGCCCACTTCCCACAGGCCTGCTGGCACCCTGCACAGCATGAAGGAGAAATCATGGAATTGCAGAACAGTTTGTGTTGGAAGGGCCCTTAGAGATACCTCCTTCCAATCCCCTTCCACAGGCAGGGACACCTTCCACTAGAACAGGTTGCTCAGAGCTCCACCCAACCAGGTCTTGAACACTGCCAGGAACGAGGCATCCACAGCTTCTCTGGACAACCTGTGCCAGGGCCTCACCACCCCCAAGGAAAAAATGTCTTCTATCTCACCTAAATTCACTCCCTTTCAGTTTGAAGCCTGTATTGAGCAGCGTGCCAAGGTCAGATGGACAGCAGACAGCCTGCCCTGCACATCTTCTCCTCCCATTTGGCCCATGCCAGGTTTTCCAGCAGGATTTTCCTGCCACTGGCAGCCCCTATCGCTGGGGTTGGCAGCACTGGCTGCTCCCAGCAGGTTTCCAAGGGTGTTCCAAAAGGAATACCACAATGCAAAAGTGTTTTCCCAATGCAGGAATGTCAAAAGCAGATTGTAAAAAAGCTCTGGCAGGATTATTGTTTGGGTTTTTACTGTAGTATAGTAGTTTAAACCATGCAAAATTGTTTGGGTTTTTACTGTAGTATAGTAGTTTAAACCATGCAAAAGCATGGAGTGTTTTGAAGGGCTTGGGATGGTGTTTATCACAGCCAAGGAGAAAGCAACCCCCAAGGACCCCCACAGTTCTTTATCAGCAAGCTTTAGGAGGGAGGGAGCTCCAGGCATCCCATGACTGAATGCAATGTAAAGCCAAGCCCAGAAGAGCCTGGGTGGGGTTAGAGGTGCTTTCTTCCCACACGAAAAATGCTGGATATGTTTGTTTTAAAATTCAAGCCTGGATGACTTGTCCCAGGAAAGGCAGTGCCACCTGCACTCCTGCTCTCGGAGCCAAGCACCACATCACTGCTGGTTTAACCACTCTCTCCCTGGCATGGAGGTGGGCAGGGTGCAGTAGTCCAAACCATGGAGCCACCAGTGAACCTGAACCTGTAATTATTCCTCACTGGAAGCCCTGAAGGAAGATCTCCAGCAAGCCATGCCCATGACCATGGGACAGTGCACCAGGTGAGGCTGGAGCTGCTGGGTGGCTTTGGGGACTTGAGGCTGCCACAAGGGCCAGCTGCAGGCTGCTCCCAGCCCAGCCTGGGCAGCAAGAGGTTGGTGTGAGTGGCAGCACTGAAGCACTGAAGGCTGGGATGGGGCAATGAAGACCGGTCAGTGGGGAGAGGTTGGTGATGTCCCCACTGAGTTGTTTCGCTCATTTTGCTGCCCGACATGTCCAAATAGGGAGGATCCTCCTCAGTTGTCCTGTCAGCAGTTTCTCTGCAAGGTCTCACGTCTTCCTCAAGCTTGCTCCCTGCTGCCACAGGAATAATCCCTCAGGACATGTCTGTAATAGGCAAGAAGGTAACACAATACAGCAGCAGAACCACTGGCTTCAGTTCCCAAATGAGACCCCTCCACCAGAGAGCAATGGTTACTCTGGACGCTCTCCCCTTACAAGCTGTGCTGACTGGAGCAGAGCCAGCATCTCTCCAGAAATAGGGGGGCTGCCTTGCCTCTTGGCAATGAGCTCTCAGAGGCATCCCCTGTCCCTTCCCTGTGGGCTTGCAGGTGCTTGAGAATCGAGAGAAGCTTAATTTTTTCAGCCTCTCCTTTTCGCACTAAGCCACAGAACAGTCCTGGGCAGGGGAGCACCCATGGCGAGGGGCAGCTGGTACAACTACATGGTCCAGCTCCTTTGCATTCTGCTGGCTGGAGGCTGGGTTAAAAACAGGAGAGCAGACTCTGGATCCATCAGAGGGGATTTTCCAAAAGTGCTTGTCCTCTGATTCAGATTGCCAAAAGGTTTTTCAAAGGGGCTTTTCTTGAAAGTGATACAGAGCAGTCACTCCTTGAAGGCACTTTCAGAGAGTTCCTTCCACACTGCATTCCCAATGTCACTGTTGCACCTTCATTCTCCTGATTCTCCTGAGCTCCCATCTCTCCACAGGGACACTTTGACTCCCTACATGAGGATCCCCAGGACAAGCAGAATTAAGTTTTCCCAGGCTCACAGGGCTGCAGGTGGTGCTGCCTGAGGGACAGGGATGATAGCTGAGCACTGCTTGCTAATGGGCTTAAGTGTTCATTAATTACTACACGTGGGTATAGCAGGGCCAGCCCAGAGCTGGGCATTGCTGGCATTCAGCTCTGTGTGAAGTCAGGTACAGCCACTGGCTGGGGGAGACACAGCCTTGGGGACACCCCTGCCTTGGGGACACCCCTGCCTTGGGGACACCCCCCAGGCTGAGTAAGCTGAGCACTCTGCTTTGCAGCCTGACCCACAGCTGCTCCAGCAGCCAGACCCTTTCAAAGTCCACGGTCTGCAAAGTCCATTCCTGGGCTTTATTAAAGCAACTCTGCTTCAGAGCTGATCCTGCACAGTAGGCAAGCGCAGAGTCTGCATTCATCAGCCCTCCGAGGAGTAGGTGGGAGAGCCAGGTGTCTGCAGCTGGGCTTAAGAGACAGAAGTCATGACCCAAGAGCGACTGTGGCAGGTCCTGGATCCATCCTGGGGAGACGTCCGTGCCCTCTCGGCTCTGCTCTGCAGCTCAGCTGCAGCTGTGGTGCTTCTGAAATGGCTGGGAAGGAGGCAGGTCCAGCAGAAGATGGATGAGGCAAGGAGGTCTCGGCATCTGGCCGTGGAGAGAATGGAGAAGGCAGCTCGCAGGCTTAAACAAGAGGTAAATTTGGGGTATGTACAAGGAAGGGATTATAATTCAGATAACCAAAGAAATGGGGGAGCTCTGATCAATCCCTCTGTGAATGGTGGCTGGGGCACGGGCATGTTTTGGAGCATCACCAACCCAAGGTTTTGTGAGGGTCATCACCTTCCATTGCCTCAAAAGGCCCTCCCACAAAAGACAGTGTAAGTTAAGTATTTCTCAATACAGACCCATCGAGGAAATCCTGAGGATGAAAGAAAAATTGGAGCTTGGAACCTTCTCAATCAGGTCACCACCCCAGACCTCCCACCCCATTCTCCTCATCCATCCCTACTGCCAAGCCTTTCCTCTCCCATCCTCTTTCCTCTGCCCCTCCTTAGGGATCTGTCTGCCCCATCATCCTCAAAGTACAAGGGGTTCCACATCCTTCCAACATCTGCACATCAGTAACCAAAAGCCATTTCCTTCTGCCCATGCCCAGGTAAAGAAGCACCTGGATTTTAGGAGGTCACGACTTAGAATTGTCTTAAACCTAGAAGAAATACTTCCTGCTATTCTTTTCTTGGAAGGGAGGTTGCAAACAGCCCACGTGGTTTTTTTTTTCCCTTGTTAATGATAAATTTTGTAAAACTTTAGCTGGTTGAACTGCTATTCAGTGAGTTAGAGTTAGAAGGGGAGTGAAGGCCTATAAGAGAGTAAACAGAGACAGGTCTAACCACTCTTACAGGTTCATGCAACTCTCCAGTCAAGGTGCAGCTTTCTGCCTGCTTTGGTTTTGGCTTTATGAACTAAGACTCAGAAAATTCCCCATCTGTAAATTCCCTACTCCAGCACACACAGTGCTCTGTGGGAGGTCTGCATGTCTACAGGGCATATATCCTAGAATTTTCCACTCAAGGTGATTGCTGGGCAGATGTTAGAATTGGGTATTTGCAGCCTTAACCAACCTTTTCTGTGTTTTTCTTCCCTCTGTACCCAATTCTCCACCCTTTGCAGAACCCAGACACCCAGACCTCGCAAATCCTCTCACTGACAATGGTGGAGCTGGCAGAGAAGCTGAAGGAGGGGTCCCCGTCCCCAGAAAATGTCCTCTACTCCTACATGGACAAGGTGAATGATACCTCCAGCATGGCAGAGATGCTGCAGGGCTCTCCTACAGTGGGGCTTTCAAATTAAAATCAGCTCATTTGCTGAGAGAAGCAGCAATGCTGGGGATTACAATTTTTGGTACTGTTATGTCTGAAGGGTGGCTTACAGGCAAATAAGCAGGACAGAATCCAGGGCAGAAAAGCATCTCAGAAATAAACATGTAAAGATTATAGGTAAGATCTCAGTAATGCTGGTTTTGAGAAGGTTGAAAATTCAGCTTGAAAACTCAATATGTAATGTCTCCTTCCATGCATTCATCTGTCTTGCTGCTCTTCTCTGTCCTGGAGAGGCTTTGGAGGTGAATCGGGAGGTGAACTGTGTGACAGACTTCATTCATGAATGTGAGGATCAGCTGCAGAAACTGAAGACGCAAAAAGAGAAGGGGCTGCTCTATGGCATTCCCATCAGCATCAAGGACCACATTAACTGCAAGGTACATCCCCAGTTCCTCTGCCTTTTGCCGTGGGTCTGGGAACAGGCCAGCATGTCCCATCCTCATCAGGACTGGCTAAGAGTTCCCTCAGACAAGGATGTTCTGGATCCAATATTGTGGGGCCAGCAAACCTGCCCTTCTTATGATTAAAATTTTGGTTTCTGCAGAAACTTGTAACCTGTGCTGATCTGGTTTTCCCTGGGATAGTCAGGTCCTGTTTTGCCTCTAAGAAAAGTTAGGTGGGAGCTTTGCCACAAGAGGCATGACAAATTAGGTCTGCTTTTGTCACAGCTCCAAACAGCATCTCTCCTTTGAGCTTTGTTTCCCATTCCCAAGGGCCACATCTCCTCTGGAGGGATGGTGAAATTTCTGGGCCAAGTGAAGGAAGACGATAGCATCATTGTCCAAGTTCTAAAGCACCAGGGGGGAATCCCCTTTGTGAAAACCAACATCCCACAGACCATGATAAAGTAATGCCATGTTTGCCTTCATGGAAACACCATGACACGTGCCTCTTGCTGTCCAAGCTAATCAAGCATGTTAATTGCCTCCTTACTTTGATCTAAAATGATTTCTCTCATATTTGATGCCTCTTCCTTCTTAAATTCAGCTGTCTCAACAAATCTACTTCATGCCAATTCTACCTTAATTCCACACCCATCCCTGCACGATGCTCTATGCCCTGCATTTATGGTTTGCAGAGGCAGAAGTACCTCACTCACCTGCTGATTTTCCTCTCCCCAGCTACGACTGCAGCAACCTCATTTTTGGGCAGACATTGAACCCTTTCAACCCCCAGAAGAGCCCCGGGGGCTCCTCGGGAGGGGAGGCAGCTCTGATCGCAGGGGGAGGCTCCATCCTGGGCATGGGCTCAGATGTGGCTGGCAGCATCCGCCTGCCCTCCAGCTTCTGCAGGCTCTGCGGCCTCAAACCCACAGGCAACAGGATCAGGTACATCCCAGCTCCTGTCCTCTTCTTCCACCCACTGTGGAGGCTGCAAGGTGTCCCCCACAGTGCATCAAACTGTATTAGTGCCCGTGGTTTCCTCCAGGGTTAAGTTAGCATTGAACTTTCTCTGTTCATAACACAAGATGACTTCAATCTGTATCACAACAGCTGAAAGCAAATACTACAGGATGATCTCCTTTTCAGATGTTTGCCAGCCCTTGATTTGCTTGTAAGAGTTTTCTGATTATCAGAGGTGGTTTGCCCATAGATAAGGAGTTAGTTGCACCAGGGAAAAGAGATTAATAAATACTGTCCCTAGCATCTTCCAGACCATGTAAGTCTTCTTCATAGCTTAGGAGGTGTCGAGTCTTTGCTGGAACTTTTTTCTTCCTAGATTTGGTTGAGGGCAAATGGGAAGATTGCAACTCAGCATGGTGACTTGCCCTACAGCCTGCTGCTAATCTGCTTCTCCTATTATGTTCCCAGCACACAGGGAGTCGTTGGTGCTCTCATAGGAATACAATCAGGTGAGTCCATGATGATGTTACTACGTCAAACCTTTGCCTCTTACATCTCCAATCACTGAAATGCTAGCAAGCGTGCTAGCTCTGCTCTGTGCCTCACAGCCAGCCAAAGCAGTGACCTATTAAAACAGCCTCGTGTCATGGCACTTTGCACCATTTGTTCTGTTCCATGTGTTGGCTGAACCTCAGCAGGATGGAATCAGTGCAATGATGGAATGGAATCAGGAGTGCAATACGTGGCAGGAGAGGTGTGAGATGTGTATGCCAAAGGCCTAGGCTGTCTCACTGGAGATGCTGCCAGGAGACTGACAGCTTCAGCTGCTGCCAGGCAGCATTGGTGGGAAGGCTGCAGCCCTCTCTCCTCAGGACTGCAGAAGCCTGGCCCAGGAGGTCATTAGGCTCGTCAGGCTGCCTCTGCTCTGAGACTGACAGATGATTCCTGCTGGACCTCCTTGCTCGTTACACTCATTCCCCACTTCTTCTCCCTGACCTGAAACTCCCCCATGCTGGAGCCCCACCAGTAGCTCTGTGCCAGCACCAGCCCACCTGGCTGCAGCGACAGGCCCTTTGTGCTCGCAGTGACGGGCATGCTGGGGGCCCATGGCGAGGGACGTGCACAGCCTGGCCCTGTGCATGATGGCTCTGCTCTGCCAGGAGATGTTCCAGCTGGACCCCACCATGCCCCCCATCCCCTTCAACGAGCAGGTAAGGCTCAGAGGCACTCCCATGTCTCCACACGCCCAGCAACAAAGAACAATCTCTGGAAATTCCTAACCCAGTTTCATGTCCAAGATAGCAAAGGACACAGGGAAGCACACACCTTGGTGGACAGAGCGCACCCAGCATGAGTGACCCCAAGAAGCAGCCACACAGCAGGATTGGCAGGCAGGAGGTGCTGTGGAAAAGACCATACCAAGGACCATTGCTGCAGAGCTGTGCTCTGGACAGCACTGCTTTTCACCAGCCCTGTTCCTCCCACCATTCCCCCAACCCAGGAGAGCTCAGCTGGTGCCTCCCTGAGCCCGGGGAGCAGCCCAGTCTTGCTCTTCTCCTGGGTGCAACCATGGCTCCTCTTCTCACAGGTTTACACCAGGTCAAAGCCTCTTGGCATCGGGTATTCCAGCCCTCGCCTAGCATGAAACGGGCTGTCCAGCACACGAGGAAGCTCCTCCAGGATGCAGGGCATGCGGTGGGTGTCCATGCCTGTGGTTTTCTGGAGCTCTTACCCTGCTCCTAACAAAGTCTGGATAAATTACTTTCCATCTCCACTATTGCTCCCTGTAAAAGAGAAAGGCAAATGCAACAGCTTGTTTTCTAAACTGCAGTGATCTTGCTTGTAGTTCTGGCCTAGCAGACGTGATAATTATGCTCAGATATCTGCACGTCGCCCCAAGCACTGTTGTTTCCATCGTGCTTGGTGTTCCCATAAATATCAAATTCAAAACAGTTTCAGTGATCCCTCAGCTGTTAAACACAGCTTGTAGATTTCTTAGTGGGTAAGTGGGAAGGAGGTTGGAGCAGTTGACCCTCCAGGGACTTATTTTAGCCTACATTTTTCTGTGGTTCCACCAGTGGAAATTTCTGTATGGTAGCTGCTCCAATGATGCAAAACAATTTGAAGAAGATTTAAAATTGGTGGTTTAAAGTTTCTAAGAATTCTTCTCGAAGAGTGTGGAGGAGTGGAGCCTCTGCCAGGTCCCAGTATGTATTAATGCCTTGCATAGGGCTAATGGGAAAGGACATCAGGCAGATGAAAATGAGGCCATGCTGTCCTAGAGCAGCCAAGGAAGGTGTAAGTTTCCCACCACTTCCCACTGACCTCTGGTGACCACTGGTGAGGCAGGGAGGCTCACAGAGGGCTCTCTGAGTCATTCACCTTTGCTGCCTCTTGGACAGGGATGGTTTTCTTGCAGCTTGTTCCCTTTGCCCCACCAAAGATTGGCTACATGGTGGATGAGCTGTTCACCACAGGGATTTTCTCCGATGGGGCCGCCCACCTGGTGGACTGCTTGTGAGTAAAACCCCATTGCTGTGTGGGCTGTGAAACCTGCAACTGTGAGGCCAGTGGCTGCATCCAGAGCATGCAGACTGAATAATGAGCAGCAGAGGAGCAGTTTCTGGCAGGGTGGCTCTAGCACGAGCAGCAGGCAGCTCACACACACAGCTAACATGCTGGGTGCCCACCCAGCCACTCTCTCACCTCAGCATGCCCAGGGCTGTGCATGACCCCACCACTGCAAAGCCCCCCAGAACTTTTATGGCCCTGATGACACAGGCAGTGAAGTACTGATTTATCTGTCACTTTTGCCATGAACATTTATACCTCAGCATTTATTGCTCAGTGTTTTCTGTTGAAATGGGCAGATTTTTTTCTTCTAGCAACTCCCCTCCAACCCTACTTTGGGAGCAGCGCTGTTCCTATTGCTCTGTGACTTGTCTACAGGTGACTTGTCCTGACTTTTTCCCTCTCTGCTCTTCCAGCAAAGGAGACATCGTGGATCCCAACCTGAAATCCCAGTACAATACTTACAGGCTTCCTGCTGTGGTGAAAAGGATCTTGGCTATCATGTTGAAACTCATAATAAGTGTGTGGATGTGTCTCACCTGTGTTATAGGAGATCTGCAAGGTGGGGAGGTTTCCTTGTGCAGGGAGGTAAGTTGTACCACCCAGGAATGCTTGGCTGCTTCATGTTAATTGCCTGATGGGCTTCATAATGAAATACATTTGATTCTTAAACCCAAGCTGAACTTATCAAGTGAGTTTGACAGCCTTTTATGGGAGTTTTGCATGGGGCGGTTGAAATATGATCCTTTCTCAGAAAACCTGTGAGCATATGGCCCTTCCAGCAATGAGCTCCAGGAGAATGGATATCACTAGCAAGGATCCAAACAGCCTTCCCACATCCAGAAAATTATTTCCAGGACTAATAGTGTGGTCTAGAGCCTTTTTTTGCATGAGTTGTAGTGATTAAATGTGTAAATTATTGTGGGAGTAAACCCTCTTCACTGGAACTGGCCTGTCCTTCAGAGCCACTTCTGCTAGGACAAGACAGATGCCCAAAATGCAGTCACAGGGTAGCCAGCTACTCCAGCTGCATTGTTGTTGACTAAACCCAAGTTTTTCTCTTTCCTCCAAAAGTACCCACGAATTGCTCAGGATCTCAGCACTCTCTGTGGAGTGGGGTAAGACACACTGGGATACCTCTGGAGAAGGGGGATGTGCTTGGCTGTGCCCACCCACTCATGCAGGTAGATGGCAGCTGGCTGTGCAAAGCCCTGCCACAGAGCTGTGTGGCACAGGCTGAGCCAGGTGGGTGTGTGCTGCCTCTGCACCACCTGGGCTCAGCACTGGCTTATCCAGGGCTTCTCAGCCAGATGGTGTTTAAGAGCTTAAGGATCCTCAGAGTGACAGGGCTAGGATGACTCCCTGGAGATCAGCACAGGGAGATAAGGGCTGTTTTCCCTGTCTGGGTGGTCCCCAGAGCATCACATGCCAAGTTAATGCAGAGGTCTCTGCTGGCACATGCAGTGTGGTGTGAGGTGCCTGCACCTCCAAAAGAGGCGCAGACAGACCAAACTGGTAGCAAATGAATGTAGAATACTGATTTTTATCCAGGTCTTCTGGCATGCTTTAACAAAAGCTCTTTTGATGCACCTGTAAGCATGTGTGCACCAGGGGATCAGCTGGGTGGTACCATTGCTTGTTCCCAGAAAGGTCATGCAGTTACCCTAAAAATGAGCTGTCTGTGCATTTTCTTAGTTGTTTTCTGTTGCCACAGTCACAAAGCTCATTAATTCTGCCACCTTTCCAGATCTGCCAAAAACCTCTGGGATCAGCATGGAGCAGTGGCAGTAATGTGGCTTTATTTTTTTTTACTATACTGAGTGGTCTCCAAAGTTTCTAAGCAATTGCTTTGCACTCTGTGATGGACTTGGGGTTGGAAATTATTCACTATAGTTTGCCCTGCACTGTCTAAGAAAAAACAGCATAGAACAAGCCACTAAAGATGAGGCTTCACTTTGTCTTTTCTGTCTCTTGTTGTGAATTCTGCATTTCAGGTATTAAGTGTTACTGTCCTGACCTAAGGCCATTCTTGAACTATCAAGCAGAGATATTAGAAGTCAAAAATTTTGTATATGAACTCTGTGACTTAGGTAGCTTCCTTATGAACTCATTTGAGATCAGGAACCTCAGACAGGAAGCTTTTTCCTGGACAACTGCATCCAGTGCTGCCACAAGCTGACCCGGTTCCTCTTTTAAACCAGCTGAGTTTTATGCTTCAATTTGGTTTTATTGACTGCCTCCTCTTATCTCTGCTCTGATGGTTGAAAACCATCTTGTTTCCTTTGCTCTTTACTCCCTTCTAGTTTATCCTTATTTTATTTTTGTCCTTGGGTTTAAATAGCACCTCTCCTCTCTGGTATTTTCCGCTGCCTCTGTCTATTTATAGAGAGTATCCTCTTTCAGATGGTGTTTTGCAACGCTGAAGAGGCTGTTTTGGTGTCCTCCCACAAGCCAGGATCTGTGTTCCCTGGGACACCCTCACAATCCTCCCCAAGGAGAAGCATCCCCCCAGCCTGCACCACCAGCCTCTGTCAGTGCCACTCTCTCCATGGATGTGCACTGTGGTCTGACAAATTATAGGGCAGAGGAAAAACTCCTAAAAAGCTGCCTTGTCACTGGTAGGAGTGCTTGAAAATGAAATGGGAATCGGGTTTTTTTTAAGGTAAAAACAGTTTCCTCTACCATTTCTGGAAAAAAAAGACCCACGGAGCCAAACCCAACAAATTAACATAGAAAAACCAAGACAAACCAACAAAACACACAAAAAAGAGCCACCACAAAACCAACCAAACAAACAAAAACCAAACCAAAAAAGGAAAAAAGAAAACATTTTAGAAGGTTTGATGGTTTCAGAGATATTTTGAATTGTTGCAGTTCAGTGAAACCATATTCACTTGTTTTCATCTACTGCAAACAAGAGCTGATTCAAAACTTTGGCTAGTGACCAGCTTTTCTCTCAGGGAAAAAAAAAATCAGGTTAGCTGCAGTGACTGTATTTCCTGGAAACACATCTCATTTGTTGAACTTTCAGCAGGAAGGATCTCAGACTGCAGGTGGAAATTGAGGTCAGACTAAATAATAGCCCCGAGGCCAGGCCTTTTGTGAGAGAGCTGGAAGGCTCTTGTACAGAACACTTGCTGTGAAAGGGTTGTGCAGGACGGGGGCTGGGCCATGGCACAGATGTGTCCCTGTAGCCAGAAAACGGCTGCAGAAACACTGTGGTTCCATCTGTGTCCATTTGCTAAGACAAAGTGGGGCATCTCTTTGGGGATGGATTCACTCATTGCCTGATGTTCAGCAAAGCTGGGGTAAACCAGACTACAAATCCGGGTCTCTCTTGGAGCTGCAGTACAATCCTGAAGCTGTGCCTCCTGTGTTGTGGAGGATGTCCTGGGGCTTGCCCAAATGTCTCTTGCTCTTTCCTTTCCTTACCTGTATCCTCAAGCAGAATGAAAGAAGGTTTTGTGGAAGTATTTTGGCATCAAGTCTTTTAATACTTATACCAGAATAACAAAAGCTTTTAGGAAATGTGACTTTTTAGTCATCCAAACAAACTGCTGTTGATCTCCATTCGATATAATTCTAAAGCAAAGCTGTTCATGGAAAGGATTGGGTTAATACTCAAACAAATCAGTTCTGAGCCACACACCTAGCATTAATGTCTAGGTCTGGGCAGCACATGGTATTCTGACAGGAAACCTAAAAATGGAAGAACGAGCTCCCTTGACCCTTTCAAAGCACAGTTCAGATTTTATCTTAAGTAATGTTTTTATTGTATCCAGGAAGGCTTTCTCCCTCCTCTTCCTCTGTGTCAGCATTGATCTGCCACTGCTGTCCAACAGACACATCTGTTATCTTCTGTGCCTTTCCTTCCAGGCTTACCGCACTGAGTTCATCACCAAGTGGAGGCAGCTAAGGCTGGATGTGATCCTTTGTCCCGTGCTGGGGACAGCCTTCAACCACGGCTACGCTTGGAAGCTCTTTGGTAATGTCCCCTGAGGAGCCTCTGCACACACCCACGGTCGTGTTTGTGGGCAGAGCTGCAGCAGGACACTTGAGTCCCGTGGACATTCTCCAAACCATGCACGGTGCTGGCTCTTCCCTCTGGGAGAAAGCAAAGGAGAGGCCTCTGGGTGGGTTTTCTCACACCTCCACCTCATCTGAGCTGAAGATGCTTGGATAATTCTGGGGCAGCACTAAGTGTTCCCTTTGTCCCAGTTGTTTATTGGTGAGTTTTCCCTGTTTTTCTGCTGCAGAAAGCCCCAGAGCTGCTCCTGCAGCAGAGAGTGGCAGCGAGGACAGCTGTGGTAGATTTTGGTACAAGACCAGGCTCTTTTGGATGCAGCTGTCTCACATTTCCCAAGACTCGGCAGACAGCAGGAAGGCTCAGTGTGTGTGACATGCAGAAAAAGGCCTTTTTTAGAGCTTCCAGCAAACAGTCAGGGTCCTCCATCCCTCTAGCACTGATCTTTTGGGATCCAAAATCCCCATGGTGATGTTACATAACTGGACATCAGGAATATCTTCCAAAGGTAGCTGGGATTTTCCCCCAGGGATAGATGCAGACTCTGAATTGGTCCCTCGCAGAGTACATCTAATCTCCACACGAGTGACAGGTGAAGGCACAGGTCACTCTGCTCTCTGTCACTCAAACCTCTCCATCAAAAGTCCCTTTGAAGCAGCATGTTTTCAGGGCCTCCTCTGGACCAGCAACTCCAGTCTGCAATTCCTGCAACTCAGGTTACCATCTGAAGGTCATTGCTGGCCCAGCACATTAAATTTTGCCATTTTGCATGCTCTGTTCCAGCTGCAAGCTCCTACACCAATCTGTACAATGTGTTGAACTTCCCTGCTGGGGTGGTGGCGGTCAGCACGGTCACGAGAGCCAACAAAGAAGAACTGAAGCACTACCGAGGGCACCACAGAGACCCCTGGGACAAGAGGCTGAGAGAGGTCAGCAGGAAAAGAGCTCAAGTCTTAGAACCAGCAGAGTGACACCTCTGGGACATGGTCCCAAGGCTTGTCTACATCTCCAGTGAGAGTGTGGACAAGCCAGAGCTTGTTTAGCAGCGCAGTTTGCACCCGCTGTTTCAGCACCCCGTGGTGCAGCAGGGCTGGTGTTTGTCAGCCCGGCAGCTGTGCCCTCGCTTGCCTTCCTCTGCCCTCCCTTCCTGCAGTGTCCCATGCCTGCCCCAGTGCCCTGACTCAGCAGTGGCCTGAACTTTTGCAGGCTGTGGAAGGAGCCGTGGGGCTGCCCGTGGCCGTGCAGTGCGTGGCTCTGCGTGGCAGGAGGAGCCGTGCCCGCGCTTCATGAAGGAGGTGGAGGCTCTTGCCCGTGGCATGAAGAGAAACGTGTGATTCCTGGGAGCCAGCCTCCAGTGTGATGGCTTTTCATTCCCTGCCCTTCACTCCAGCCCTCTTACCTGATATGAAGCAAAGGAGATAGTGAGTTGAAAACTCTGAAGTAATGTTTTAATAAAGTGGCACTAAATTCTGTTTAAAAATAGTCTGCAAAAATCTCATCTCAGTCTAAATTGTCCTTCATTGTTAAATTGAGTCAAAAAAAACAAAAGAAAAGAGTTAATGCTGCACCAAAGGGATTCAATAACAACAGTTTAATATTATTTGTTATAGCATGTGAGACCAAAGAGCTTTTTATTGCAATATTTTACTTCCAGCAGTGGGCAGGAGCAGATGTTTGTGGGAGAGTATAACCTGGTAAGTGCAGGATTCCCTCTCTGGCTGTGCCATTGTTTGGCCAAGAGACTTTTTGACAAAGACTTGCAGTCAGCCCATGGGTTTAAATAGCTGCCAAGAGAGCTCTCCTTCACAAACTTGTCCCCTTGCTGAACTCATTTGCTGTCAAGATCTCCACACCATCCAGCACTTTAGCTGTGCAGAGTGTACTGCGAAGCTTAATGTTCTCTGTTTAACCAAAAGCTGAGAGAAATGTTAATATCTGTCATCACTCCTGTTCCTCATTATTTCTTCCAGTTAAGAAATGGGAAAAGATGGGGATTTATTGCCTACAAACACTTCAGGGAAAATGAGAAAACATTTCTGTGGCTACACTTAGGCCACTCCACTGTTTGGTGCTTCCAGCAGCACCGTGACAATCGTGTGCTGTTTCTTGACCCATCCTTCACTCTCAAGGTGGAAGAAGAGGCTGGAGGACAAAGGGGGAAAGATGAAGGAGATGCTTTGAATAAACAAGTGTGTGTTGAAATAAGGCACGATCATTAGCAATGCTCATTAGGGTGACTCCTTCCCCAAGCCTGCCGGAACAGAGAAGGAGTGACACTGCCCTTGGTGTTCATCTGCCTCCCCGGGGCTGTGCAGGGATGCTGCAGTCATCCAGCTGCCTCCCGTGGCCAGCAGCGGGTCTGAGTCACACGGGGAGCAGACAGTCACGAAGCCTGAGTCACCAGCCTCTGATCCGTGCGGAGCCGGGAGAAGCTCCGTGGCACACCCTGCTCCGAGGAGATGCCCTGCCTCTGCAGGATTGCTGCTGGGGGCACCAGCCACCGAGCCCCGGTCTGGGGGCAGCCTGTGGAATGACCGTGACCCTCTTAGGCCAGGAGCAAAGGGTCTTTAGCTGTCCTCTCAAAGGGAAGACGGGAGCTCTCCATTAAATAAGAAATCTGGCCAGGTAGCATCCCTGGCTAGACCTGAGCACGCACAGACCTTGTTTTGCAAGGAAAGATCTGTGTCCTTCACTCCTGTATCTCTCCATATCTTTGCAAGGCTGAACCAAGTGAAAAAGTCCTGTTTCTACAAGGAATTTCTCCAGGCATACTTGTGCTATGCATTCCAGCTGCTCCTTGTGGATGGCTCTAGAAGGGGTTTGCTGCTCCTCCCACTCTCCTCTCTCCTGCCTCCAGCCAGTCACTAGATCTCAGGATCCTGCAGCACTCACTCCCAGACCCAGCAGCCAAAGGGAATTTCTCCCTATGATCCAGCAGATGCTGAAGTAGAGAGCATGGATGCTCAGATAACACTCTCCTGGCACTGAAGTGGATGAGGTAGAGAAAACATCCAGAAGAATGTTGAAAGCATGTAAGGGAAATAAGATACATATTTGGACCTGTCTTAGTGGTCTGTTCAGTAATTTACAGGTCAGGTAAATGCCTCAGCTGGGCAGACAGCAAAGCACCTTCCTGGGTAAAATGTAGGGCCCTTCTCCAGCCAGGCTGTTCATGACATCAGTTGCCATTGCTGCATAAATGTAGGGGAAGGTGGGGAGGGTGATGCTGAGAGCAGTCTGGTGACGTCAGGTGCTGAAACACTAGCAAAGAAAGGCCTTTAGCAGGGCATAACTTCAAGTTTTCGGGAGAGTTCTTCCTCCAGGCCTCCTCCAAGCTGGAAAAAGAATGTCAGCCCCTTCCACACCCACCAGCACAGTGCTGCTGCTGCAGCTCCTTCAGCAGGAGCTTTGGCTCGGGCTGGGCAGCCCTTGCCACCCTGCACCATGTGTTTGCAGAGTGCTTGTCCAGCTGCCTAGCACTGACCAAAGTCCAGCCTTTGGTCTGTCCCAGAGAATTATGTACAAATGCTGCTTTGGCCAAAAGGGCTTTGTTTTTACTAGTTTCTTTCATCTTCACAATACCCTGGTTGTGGTCTTTGATCCTTTTTTCTCCTCCCTCTTGATTTTAATAATTTAAATCTGCCCTCCTTAATCCACCTTTCATTCTGTGGCCAGATAAATAACCAAGCAAGGCTGAGAGATTGAGGCATCAGAAAATCCAGGGGTTTTATTTGGTTTTACTTTATTTTGCAGGACTTTTTCTTTAGTTTGCAGTTCACATTGTTGCATAATCACAACACCAGAAGCAAATAAAACACCCTTGAAGGACTTACACCAACAGAACATGAGTGATTAGAAGGGGTCAGTTGTCCCCTTACAGTATCCAAAGTACACAGAGCTCTCTATGTAGCAGGCAGTGGCAGAGAAAATTAGGGACACAAACATTCCGAGGATCCCAAATATTCACTTCAAAGAAGTTTCAAGGAAGGTGGTAGTTGAAGAAGCTTAAAGCAAATGTTCAAAAAGCAGGTGAAACAAAACACCTGAACGTAACAATGCTCACCCTTGAAACACACAAAAAAAGCAAGAATTGGGATTGGTAAATCTTTCACTCTAAAACAGCTGTTTACTGCACAAATCCTCACCCCTCCAAGCAGGGTCTCAATCTGCTTGCTCTTTGTTTTGTTTTCTTTCCTGTTACAGTTCACCAGCTTCCCACATTCCCTGCTTGCCCATGGGAGACCAGTGAAAGCCCAGGTTCCTGCTGTAAGATTTGTGCCCAGTCAGGGAGCAGCTGGGAACATCCCAGTCCCTCACCATCAGGGCACTAAAGTCACAGCTGTCACTCAGTGGGGACAGACCTGTGCAAGACACCAGACATGATGGAAGAAATAGGAATGCTCCTGGACTTCTGGTGAACTACTAACAGCTCTCTGCAGCACCTTTCTGATCATGTCTCTGCCTTGCTGGACAAGTTCTAAGTAAGATTCATACAGCTTGGCTATGGAAAATCTGAAGAAAAATAGTGCAATACCCATAAAAATGGGGAAAATGTAGGGATGGTCAGAAGAGAAAGCAGCCCCTGCTGTCAGAGGTCTGAGGGTTGCCATGGGACTTCTCTCTTCCCATCCTATCACAGTGTATTCAGGAAAAGCCAGCAGGGTCCTGGCTGAGCAACGTGAAAAAGGGTTATTAGGGACAGACCCTCCCCTCTCAACTGATGTCCTTGGTGTTTGGAAAGTTGCAGCTTAGGTAGGAGAAAGCTGCTAGCTGTTATGTTCTGTGAGTGCTGGTGGAGTTGGACTGGAACTGAGGAAAGTGTTGTGATTCCAAAGGATATTCCAGGCTGAAATGAGTCAGAAACTGGAGCGTTCCCAGAAAACATTTATTCAGCCCTCTGAACCAACTTGAACAAATTCCCCAGAGGGGCCCAGCCCATTTCACTATGATTTCGGTATTTTGTAAAATGTCTTTAAAATTCTTTCAGAGCAGTATAGTTAATGTGCCTCATTTTGCAAATAGTTTTAAAAAGAGCATCAGAGTGTTTTGGTTACAAATACATGAACACAAGACACAGCCGTCAGGATTTATTCTTTGTCATTTCAATCAAAAGGGGGTCAAAGCTGACAAAAATATTTCTTAGCAATTTAGGGAAAAACCAGTTCAGTTATAAGAATTTCGGAAAAGGCCCAGCCTGCTTGAGAGCTGAACCTGCTGACAGTGAATCAGTGCAGTTTGGCTCTTGCAAGCAAAGATGATGCAGGTCTTGCTGGGAACAGGAGGGGACTCTCTGACTTGGTTTAACTGCCTTTTTCAGGGATGGTCAAAGTGAAGGGCATGTTGTGGATGCCACAATGAAATCCCAGACCAGCTCTTACAGCTGGTCCCAGACACAGCTCTTCTCCTTGTGAAAAGGGTCATGGCTTTCATCTGAACTCCACTAGTGGGTTTGATCTTGGTCTTGGATCAATTCAAGTGACAAAATCAACATGGAGAAGTGCATATTGACCTGCGAGTCAGGCTGGTCTGTCTCCTCTGCTGTGGACTTGAGATTTGACTTGGGGCATCCCTCTTTAGATTCCCTCCTTTAGATTCCCTCAGATTTGTGGCCTTGTGGTGGCAGGAGGAGCCACACCTCAGACTCATGAAGGATGTGGAAATGCTGGCACATTGATAGGAGAAGGGTTTTCCCCAGCAGCATCCGGCCATCTGAAAATGCAGCTGTGCCTGCTGAAAAATGTGCCCTTTGAAATGCCAAGTCAGTCCAGACACAGCTGTGTCTGTCTGTGTTAACCATTTACCAAGTGTCTAAGGGGCAGGGTTGGGGCACAGATCCCAGAGCACAGACGGATGTGGGAAGCAGATGCCCTGACACTTGCCAGCACAGGAAGAAAACCCTCCCACATCTACTCAGCCCATCACAGAGGTTGTGGTGCTGTCACACAGGCAAAGAATTCACCTCTGGCATGGATTCCTGGAGGCTGGATGAGAATGGGGACAGGGCTGGGCACTGCTACATGCTGGCTCTGCTCACATGCATCACTCTGCACCTTCTGGAAGCTCCTGGTGCAGCTAGCACCATGGAGCAGGAGCAGGATGAGCTGCAGGCATGTCCCCAAGCTGCAGCTCTTTTCACACCAGCAGTGCCAGAGCTGGGGGGGCATCCCCCATGGAAGGGTGCCCCTGGAATGGACACAGGAAAAGGCCAGCTTTATTTGTTACCACATTGCTGCCAGCTCCAGAACTTTTCTCCTTGAGGACACCAAAGCCAGATTTGTTCAGAGTCCATAAATTTCTCTAGTTAAGAACTGAGATAAGAACATTCCCAGCTGACAAAAATTGTGACAGAAAACAGCAGTAAACTCTTACAACTGCTAAAACCAGACATGATAATGGAAAACTGAGCACTAGAGGTCCACTTAGCCCGGAAGGGAGAGGGCTCTTCAGCCTCCATTCCATATCCAGTTCCACACTCTGCTGGAAGCTTGCAAAGCTTTGTGATGCACAATCCAGAGCTGCCCAAACACTTTTCCCAAGGAGGGGACCCATAGGGAGGATCCACCATCCAAAAGCAACAGAGGAGATTGCAGACAGACCATGGCTGATGTTGGCTGGGCTGTTGCCTTCAGCTCAGAGTGTTGTTCTTGGTGCTTGTAGTAAGAGGCATCTGTGCTGGAAAGTTGTCACACACCAGCCTTTCCAATATCTGGTGGAAACAGTTTGCTTCTGGCCTGCAAGCCTGTGGGATTTTCCACTCCTAAGACAATAACAACGTGCTTTGTCACAGGGTGGAACAGCCTCTCCTTCTGAGGACACCACAGCAGTGTCAAAACAGCCTCTGGTCACCGTGGCAGCAGCAGAAGGGACTTGGGAAGCCCAGGGTACCCCACAGCTAAGCAGTCCCTCAGCATACCACTCCCCAGCCCTGTGCAGGGAAGCCTTGCTATTTCAAGCTGGTTTTCCTCTTCTCCCATTGTCCTCTCAGGCTACACAGGAAATAGGAGAGCAGCAATTTCCTTGCTGCATTTGTTCAGTTGATCCTACAGTCCTCCCCAGCAGAGAACTTCCCACAGTCCAGAAAGCCCCTATAAACTCAACACCCCAATGAACACAAGGTTCATTGGCCACACTTTACCTTCTCCATTTCGTGGTTAATCATTTTCACTGCACACTCCACCTACAGTAGCTTTGCAGGGGCCAGCTTTTGACCGAACTATCTGAACTGTTTGCTGACCCAGGATAGTGATGCTGGGGGGAGGGATGGGCCTGGGGAGTCAGGGAAAGTCTCCTGCACCTGCCTTGCTTTTCTTCCTCACTGCATCCTCGGAGAGCAGAAGTACACATGATGATCCAGCAGCAGCTGAGACAGCTCCTGCCAGAGGGGAAGGTGGACACTTCTGCTGCCCTCACCCTGCTCGGCGGCTCCGTAGCAGCCTTGGTGGTCTGGAAATGGCTGGGCAAAAAGATGATCCAGAAGAAAATGGAAGAGGCTCGGAGGACCCGGGATGAGGGTATGAAGAAAATGGCAAAGGCTGTCCAGCAGTTCAGGGAGCAGGTAAGCCATCCTCCTCGGGGGGCTGAGTCCCACTGGGGTGTCTGCTGATGCTGTCCTTCAGCTCCTCCTTCCAGCTCATGGCCCCATAGCTTTTGTAAGGAGGAGATGTGCCAGCAGCCCTCAACAAGAGGAAAGGCTGCCTTGGGAGAAAGGGAGGTCACTGCCCTCCTCAAGCTGGATGAGTGTGGTGGGAGTCTACAGCTTGGGGAATGTGAATACTCACTGAAAAGAGGTTTTTGAACAACACAGGTGATGATGCACTGGATCTTCATTGATCCAAACCCCAAATGCACTGGATCTTCATTGATCCAAATTCTTTCATGATCTGGAAATGTCTCTTGCCAATTATGGATAGAAGAAAGAAAGCTTTTTCCTCTGCTTAACTTTAAGTTTGCACATCTGTTCACACCCCTCTACCCTTGGCTCTAAAACTTGGCTTCTGGACGGCTCCAGGGGTGTCTCCAAAAGCAGCATTCTCAGTCAGTGGCACCTCCCATCAGGCTGCCCAGAACGTGCCTGGTCTAACTTTACACTAATGAAACACAGGGTTTTCAGTGTCCCCTGGGAGCAACCAGGACATGACATGGGGGTGAACGAGCCAGGCATCCACCCAGCATAGCCCTGAGTTCTAGTGCAACATCATTTCTAACCACCTTTCCTTTCTGCTCCATTCACTTCTCAATACACACTGGGTAAGCCAGCTCATGTTTATGCAGGTAACACACCTGGAGATAAATCATACCAGCTACAAGTGATACATATATCTACAACTTTTTTTCTTAAATATAGATCTATATAAATATAACCTCTAAAAACCTGATGGCACTGAAAACTGCCAGTCTTCTTTACCTGAGTAAAGACACCTGTGAGTTCCTGCTGACTTTCTTTTTTTGGTCAAACAGTTTGACGGTCTTGAGCTGTTAAATGTTTGCTCTCAGCCCTGGCTGTCCTGCACTGCCTGTACCTGTTCTGAGGGATGAAAGGACAGCCTG
Organism: Anomalospiza imberbis; assembly: GCF_031753505.1. Taxonomy (NCBI): domain Eukaryota; kingdom Metazoa; phylum Chordata; class Aves; order Passeriformes; family Viduidae; genus Anomalospiza; species Anomalospiza imberbis. Next base: position 22,735,131 of record NC_089689.1, on the reverse strand, counting down.
AGACTTGTGTGCAAGGACTTTGGTACCTTCTGTCCCGGGCAGTGTTTGTTCAGCTGAGGTTATGTCTTGGTCAGTGGCTAGGTCCCACTGTGCCAGGAGGAAGGCACTGCCATGTCCTCTGCTGCAGTGGATGGATGAAGCCCTTCGACACCTGGGTTCCTGTGTTTGCATCCTGTTTGTGATATCCAAACTCAGGATAAAACACTCGGCAGCTCAAGGTCTGAACCCCCACATGCAGGATCTGCCTTTCCAGCAAACTCTGCTGATAATGTTGACAAAATTTAACAGCCTTTTCCCCTGAGCCAAAGGGTAACTTTGGGGAGGCCTTTGAGCCTATTAGGGGAACTTCTAGGGTAATGTACTGCAAGAATTTGCCTCAGGTTTACAGTATGCCTCCCTGCTTGGGGTGAGCAAAAGGGGTTTCCTCCGTGGTACTCTGCAGCCCTGTGTTAATCTGCCCTTTTGCTGTGGTCACTGCCCTTTGCCCTGCCCTTGTACTGCCCCTGTGCCCACAGACCATTGGCCCCCGACCCCATACTTAACCCTGGACATTGCACTGTTTTCTCATCTTCTGTCCCCGGACTCCTTCAGCGTGGCTCTACGATAAACCTTGCTGGAACTCTTACAGAGACCCTTTCTGTCCTTCTTTGCTGACCTAGCTGTGGTGTGAGTGTGGATTGAGTGACTGTCTGTGCCTGCCCGAGCAGCTTTCTCAGAAGATGCTTTCGGGAGGTAGCAGCAAACACCATCCATTTCCCACGCTGCTACATAGCTGGAGTTGCTGCCCTGGATCCCCCTCATCTCCCCTCTGCAGGTCCCCAGTGTCCAGACAGATGCCATTCTGTCCCTGCCCCTGCTGGAACTCACTAGAAGACTCCAGGAAGGGTCTCTGTCCCCCAGGACTGTCCTCTACACCTACTTAGAGAAGGTGAGTGCCCATCCACAGTGAGATGGACAAAGCAAATCTTTTACATTCTCCATGCCATGGTGTGTGTGCTGGTGGCTGAAAAGGCTCGTTGGAGCTGGATTATGACCAGCCTTTAATATAGCAGATATTAAGAGAGAGACATGCTCTGTCTCCTGGGTCAGATCCTTTGAGATGGCTTGAGCTGGGGTGCTCTGGGGAGGGGGTTATTCAGGCTGTATTTTGTAGACCAAGGAAGCTGCTGAATGCAGCTGTGTAATGATGCTGTTCTTACCCATCACCTGTTCCTCCACACGCCCAACAAAGGCCCTGGAAGTGACCCAGCAGACAAACTGCTTGCGACACTTTATCCCAGAGTGTGAGGAGCAGCTCCAGGAAATAGAAGGGCACAAGGAGAAAGGGCTGCTCTACGGCATCCCCGTCAGCATCAAGGACCACATCGGCCACAAGGTTCTTCCCTTCGTGTTTGTGGATGTCCCAGCGTGGGCTGGGATGGGTGGTGAAGTGCTGGGAGATGGAGAATGGGGAAGGGGCCCAATCCCTTCCTGCTTGCACCACAGGAAACCTGGCTGTCTCTGAGGCAGCTGCAACCCGGTGGGCACTCACTCACTCACTCACTCACTCACTCACTCACTCCCCACACACCCAGTGGGATGTGGGAGAGAGAATAGAAAGGGTAAAAGTGAGAAAACTTGTGGGTTGAGCTAAAGACAGTTTATTAGGTAAGCTCTGCACACAAGGAAAGCAAACCAAGTAACTCGCTCACCACATCCCATGGGCAGGCAGGTGTTCAGCCACCCCCAGGAGAGCAGGGCTCCATCCTGTGTGATGGTAACTGGGAAGGGCAAATGCCATCACCCCAAAGATGTCCCCTTCCTTCCTCTCCCCCCAGCTTTATATGCTGAGTATGACTCCATATGGCATGGAATGTCCCTCTGGTCACCTGGGGTCAGCTGTCCTGACTGTCCCCTCGCAGCTGTGCCCCCTCAGCCTGCCCACTGGTGAGGCAGTGTGAGCTCTGTGCAAGCCCTGCTCAATGATAACAATAACATCCCTATGTTATCAACACTGTTTACAGCACAAAATCCAAAACACAGCCCTGTAGTAGCTACTGTGAAGAAAATAAACTCTACCCCAGCCAAAAGCAGCACAAACCTCCATGAGCAGAGAAAAACCAGGGATGAATAGTTACAGACAAAAATGAGTTCTCCGCTGATATGTGACACAATACAAACTGCACTAAAGTTGAGGGTTTTAAGCCCAAAGCAAGCCCCAGATACCAAGGCTAACTGAAAAAGCCTCATATATTTTGTTTACCTGGGGTTATTCCTTCCCTGAACATCCACTGGTGGATTCACTTGGACAGCAGGATGCTGGGTTGGATCCTGAGCTAGTGCACCTATGGAGTGTGGATCTGCATTTGGGTCAGGGGAGAAAAAGAGCAAGGAAAAGAGCAAGGAGAGCTTCAGGAGAAGCTTTAACCCAGTGAGTGCTGGGCAGCCCTCTGCCAAGGATGGAAGGAGAGGGAATCCTTCAAGCAAGGGCTCTCAGGGGAGTGGGTTGGTACCAAACACACAACCCCTGAGGGAATGCCAGATGATCCTTCCAAAACACATGGGGAACTGCACTGACTGTGTCCCTTGTCACTTCTCTTCTCTGCAGGGGCACTTGGCAACCTGTGGGCTCGTGCAGTGCCTGGGCACTCTGATGGATGAGGACAGTGTCCTGGTCAAGGTCCTGAAAAGACAAGGGGCCATCCCATTTGCAATGACCAATGTGCCACAATCCCTCTTCAGGTGACATACCTCATTAAAAATCTGGTTGTGCTTCTGAAGGAAAATCCCAGCCTGTAGGTTCCTGGACAGGCTCCTCCCTGGCTTCCGAGACGTGTCCTGGAGAGTCCCTTTTCCATTATCTGGCAACAATCTCAACTGAAAAAGCTGTCAGATAAGATGAAGAGGGGTAAAAATCTACAGTGAGTTAAGACAAATGGAGTGCACTTGTGCATGGGAGGGAGAGCAGGGGCTCGTGGCAATGAGCTGTGTCCTGAGGGATTTACAGGATGAAAGGATGGGGGTGGCTGTGCCACACAGGCTCTCTGCAAAGGGAAACAAACAATCCCAAGGCATTTAGCTGTTCCTCACAGCCTCTTTCCTGGCTTTCTTCTCCCCAGCTACGACTGCAGCAACCCCATCTTTGGCCAGACCTTGAATCCCTTCAACGCCCAGAAGAGCCCCGGGGGCTCCTCGGGAGGGGAGGCAGCTCTGATCGCAGGAGGAGGGTCCATCCTGGGCATGGGCTCCGACATGGGTGGCAGCATCCGCCTGCCCTCCAGCTTCTGCGGGCTCTGCGGCCTCAAACCCACGGCTGAGAGGCTCAGGTGGGTGCTGGGGCTGCCCTTCCAGCCCTGCTCGTGGTCAGGCTGGGCTGAAGGGGAAAAGTGCTGGGCGAGTACTTGGAGGGAAGAGAGAGGGTGGCTCTTTAAGGGTGGCTCGCTTTGCTCAAAAACTCTCCCAGGAGGCAGCATGGTTAGATTTTGTGGGAAAGGGGCATGTTTTCATTGTAAATCTAGCCTGGAGTTAAAAGTAAAAGTGAGTTAAAGTGGTTAAATAATGCCAAAATGGAACAGTTTTGGTTAAACCAAAACTAAGATCTGTTGGGGTTTATGTTTGTTTGTTTTATTTTGGCAAAAAAAAAATGTTTTGAACGACTCAATTCAAATGTTTGAAATAATTTCCTTCTGTTTCTGGTCCTGAGCTGGAGACCCCATGTGCTTTTCAAACATATTGTGAATATTTCCCCATTACTGAAATGACAATATACTTCTTTTCCCATAGCCTGTCTGGAGTGACTGGCCCTGTCAATGGCATCCTGGCAGGTACATGAGTTTTAAATTCCTTTTCCCTATATCCTGTGAAGAGCCTGATGTTCTCCTGTAGGCCAGAAGAAAACCTCAAACAAAGGCCTGTCTGGAGTCCATCTGAAACTTCCCTCATTGCCTGCTCACCCTGCCATGGCTGTGCAGAGGGGTGGGCTGGTGTTTTGGCACATCCATCTGCTCAGTGTGACTGTTTGCTCTTGTCCCATCCAGTCCCTTGTGCCCTGGGGCCCATGGCAAGGGATGTGGACAGCCTGGCCCTGTGCATGAAGGCTCTGCTCTGCCAGGACATGTTCCAGCTGGACCCCACTGTGCCCCCCATCCCCTTCAATGAGGAGGTGAGGCCTTCACTCAGCAAGCCCTGGTTACTTCCAGAGTGCCACATGCCCTCCTGAAGGGTCCAGTTATCTTTACAGTACTGGTTTTCAGCAAAATAGCTCTCTTTGAGGGCACAATTCATAATTCTCATTTTTAAAAAGTAGGCAAATCAGTAGTTATCCTGTCTGTCTCCTCAGCTGGAATGCAGCTTATTGAATTGAGAGGATCCAGGAAAGAGCAGGGAAGAAGGTGACACTGGGAGCAAATAGCTGGAGATCTTTAGGGGAAGATGAGACAGGATCAGAAACTGCTGCAGCAAATCTCTTAACTGAGGGTGTTCCCTTTCTCTCTGCAGCAGACCAGCTTCAGGAGGTTCTTCCACCTCCACACTTTTTAGCAGTGGTTGAATCCACTTGTCTGGAATGGCTGTCCTCCTCCTAAAGGAGGGCCAGGAGAAAAAGGCAGGGGTAGACATTTGGAAAGGGTAACTATAAACAGCAAACCAGAATATTAGTCACTCCTTAGCATTTGGAGCTCTTGCCCCCTTCTGCAGTGGGTGTCAGCGTGGGAGCAGACCTACCCCCAGCAGGGTGGGTGTCACGAAAGAACGCTGTCAAAAGCATTGGAAAAAGCAGGTTTTAATACAAATTTGCAAAAGGGTGACAAAGTTCAATGATAGGGTTCACTCTGTTACTTATTCTGAAGATGGAGCATACAAAGGAAAATCAGATAAGTATCACTTTGGAATGATTTGCCTGGAGACTGGGGATGCAAAGGACAAGGGTGCAAAGGGCAGGGAGGACCCTCCCATTGAGTCACAAGGTTCAGAAAGGACCCTCTTGCTTTCTTGATGTAGTGTAGGTGTGGCTGCATCCAGTCTTAGTCCCAGACCTGGTCAATGGTGTATGTCCAAAGGATTTTCCCAGCAATCCCACTAGGAATAGGAATGCTGAACTGGTGTCTCTTTGCTCCAGGTGTACTCCACCTCCACTCCCCTGCGGGTCGGGTACTACGACACTGACGGCTACTTCCCGCTGCCCCCCTGCATGAGGAGGGCAGTGAAGGAAACCAGGCGTGCTCTGCAGGCAGCTGGGCACCAGGTGAGCACCACCACCCCCTGCTCTTCTCCCCAGGGTGTCCCCAGCCTCGCTCCTCGCTGAGGAAATCACCCTTCAGACACCAGACACAGCTCCCAAGCACATCTGTGGGAAAAATGACCTGGCTGAGGTATGGGATTATGTTACTCCAGCCACATAACACCAGGCAGAGACCCCTCTGCCTAAGGGAGCAGTGCATCTCATGGGCAATCAGCAGGAATAATCTCATGGGGAGGTGCCTGGATGGAAAACAGTCGAACCAGGGCTTCTCTTGGCACATGGAGCCCAGGGAGGTGCTTCTCTGCCTTTGAGGATTATCCACATTTGGGTCTTGGAAACTATTCCCATACCCAGGCTGTCACATAATCTTGTGTTTTGGTGCAGCTGGTGCACTTCTCTCCTCCTCGGATCCCCTATGTCATGACTGAACTGTTTTTGAAGACGTTTTTTGCTGATGGAGGCCGTACCTGGTTGGATGTGTTGTAAGTAGGAGCCCTCTGGCAGCAGTGCTGCCAACACCTCCATCCCCATGCCATGAGCATGGCACAGGCACAACTCAGGTCTCTGAGAAAGGGCAAACAGTTCTCTGGCATGACCCCATCCTCTTGTCATCTCTCAGCACAGGAAATATTGTAGATCCAGGCTTGAAACCACAGGTGAATTTCTGCAAGATCCCAAGGTTGGTGAAGAAGCTGCTGGCTCTGCTTCTTAAACCTCTGGTGAGTCCCTGTCCCTCAGGACAGGAACGGGGGCTTCCTGGGGTGACACAAGTTACTGCAGCCCCGTGCCATGTCCCTAAGGAACCTCGTGCCTTTCCAGTTCCCCCGCCTGGCTGAGTACCTGAGCGCCATGGCTGGAATGAGGTAAGATGGAATTGTCCCCAGGCATGTCCGTGGAAATGGGTCATACCTTCTCCTCTAGGTGTCCATGGACTGGATTCACAACAGGCTGTGATCTGCTCTCTGCAGGGGCTGTCCTTCATTCCTGGACATGGCTCCACTGCCCCTAGTGATATCCTGACAGGAATGGGGCACTTGAATGGATAAGGTCATTACAGGAAGCCTGTGGAAGAGATGAGTATTAAATCCAGGCCCATCAGGGAAACCTTCTCTCCAGCACTTCCAGACATTTGCTGCTTAATTGCTTGGCCAGATGCCAAAGGAAACTTTAGGAAGATTGTGAAAGCTGAATTGTTTTAAGCAATTGCTAAAATCACCAGGGCTTATCAACCCAGAGGACTATTTAAGCAATTCCTCCTCCTCTAAAAGCTTAAAGATGTTGCTATGATTTCCACTTGCAGGTCAGTGGAGGAGATGTGGAATCATCATCATAAAATACAGGTTTGTTTTGAGGACTTTCCTCTTTGGCATCATGCTACAAGTTGAGGTTTTGTGGCAAGCACCAGGTCAGAGTCATCAGTTTGGAAAGGGATTGTGCAGGGGAGGGGTTGCTGGGGAGGAGACAGGATGGAGGGAAAGGCACAAAGAAGGATAGGAATGGGGTGGATGGGCTTTTGAGGCAGCCCAGACAGAACTTCATTGGTTGCCTGCAGTGCTCATGCCCAGGCACAGTGAAGGATGTCCTGGGAGTGGGGATGGCCGAAGTGGGACCTTTCAAATTCCTGGCCACATGCAGTGGACACAAACACACGCTCCTCTGCCTCATCCCTTGAGCATCACTGCCTGCTGCTGCCTCCTCAGTTGTGCCTGGAGAGGCTGAGAGGCTCCAGGCATGGACATGGCTCCACGACATGTCCCTCTCCTCCCCCAGATGTACCGCTCCCAGTTCATCAGCCAGTGGAAGGAACTCCAGCTGGACGTTGTGCTGTGCCCTGTCCTGGGGCCCGCCTTCACCACGGGATACCCTGGGAATCTCCTCAGTAAGTGAGTCTGGGGCCTTCCCAGGAGGGCAAAGAAACACAGTGGCCAAGACTGGAGGGAAAAACCCACTGCCATGGAGCTTCACTGCCTGCCCAAGCATTTCACAGGAATTAGGAAGGAAAAGCAACCACACAGAGCTCTCTGAGCAGGTGGAGACAGACACAGTTCTCAGGGGCTTCAGTGAATATGGGATGTGTAAGTTTGAAGGCAGGAGGCTGTGACTGCCTGCATCCTCTTCTGCTTCCCTCAGCTGCCATCTCCTCCACAATGCTGTACAACGTCTTGAACTTCCCTGCTGGGGTTGTCCCCGTCAGCACCGTGACAGAGGCTGATGAGGAAGAGCTAAAGCTTTACAAAGGATGCTGTGATGACCCCTGGGACCGGACACTGAAACAGGTATGGCAAGTGGAGCAGAGACTGCTGATGTGTGTTCAGGTAACAGTTTTGATGATATCAGGGGCTCCTAAATATCCTCCATCGGTATGGGCACAGCACAAAAAAATTCCTATCTTCTTTATACACCCCTTGCTAATTCCCAAACCCACCTTGAACACACCCCTTGCTGTTCTCCCAAGCCCTCAACAGGTAAATCACTAAGTTTTGGGAGGACTGAAGGATCTCCCACAGGCTGGGTAGGCTGAAGCCAGCAAAGAGTCATGCGGCAAAGCTTCTGGGAGCAGGTCCTTGCAACAGCCACAGCCCACAGCAGTGCACTGCACTCTCCTCCTGCTCCATGTTGCCTTCAACCAGGCCCAGGCTGTCAGTGGAGCACACATCAGGAATGCTGAAGGAAAAGGGATCTGCCTACAAGAGAGCTCAAAGCAGAGCTGGGTGGGGTGTGTGTAGAGGAAGGCGTCTCAAACATGTTACCCAAGATTTGGCAAGCATTTCTGTCAGACAAGAGCAAGAGCCTTCCCTCTGCCCAGCACACCAACAAGGCTCAAACTCCAACCTCCCACTCTGTGGGATGGGCCACAGGCCTCAACCAAGCTCCCAGATTCTGCTGGGGGTCCAAGTCCCTGGTGATCCCTCACTGCTGTGCCCCTGCTGCAGGCTGTGTCAGGAGCTGTGGGGCTGCCCGTGGCCGTACAGTGCGTGGCCTTGCCGTGGCAGGAGGAGCTGTGCCTGCGCTTCATGAAGGAGGTGGAGACCCTCAGCCGTGACAAGAGGGTGGCATAGTCATCATGGTCCCCAAGGAGAAGGGACAGTGCTGCACGACTGCCACCAGCAGTGCAGAGACTGCACTGAGGAGGGGAGGAGGAAGGAAACGCCACCTCCTGACCTCCTCCTTGCCAATAAACACAGATCCCGTAAGGAACCCCGATGCCCTGCAGGACTGGCTTAAGATAGGTTCAAACAGTGGTAAATCGAGGAACCGCACTTCCAGCAAGGATGGATGGCCATGGATGTGGGTTCACCCCTATTTCCATCAGTGCTGCCTCCTGCAGAGGCAGGGCGGTGCTGAGAGGAAAGGATTACAGAATTTTAATGGTATTTTCTTGCTGGCAGTGGAGTAACTTCATAAGGATGGAACTATGGGCTGCCCCATGAGGAATACAGCCATGTCCATCACTTCCCACCACTGTAATTTGCTCACAAAAATAAAAATGTAACTATTATGCAACTCCTATTATAAATTCCAGTAATCCTTCACTGATGGTGATGATTCTAGAAACAAAGTTACTACTTAAAATCATACAAACACCTGCCCACTGGACATTAAATGGCATCTAGCATGGGAACATTCACACTTATCCACAGCCTTCCTAGCTGTGAGGGATAGCAACAGTCACTGGCCTCTCCACAGCACCAGATCTCCAGCATCCCAAGCACACTTGGAACCCCACAGGAGGGGCACTCTTAGGAGCCTCTGGTTTCAGGACCTCAGGCTGCTCTCTCTGAAGGCAGGAGATAAGCATAGATAGATGCAACTCATTTATGCAGATGGTGAGATCTGGCACAGAAAGGCTGAGAACCCCAGATGGTGTCTGTTAACCCAAACCTGCTCATGCAGGATCAAAGCAGTCAGACAGGAGGAAGAGAGCAGGGCCATTTATCCCATCCCACACAGATGGATAAATTGCTCCCTCTGATAAGACCTCTCTCTCTTTCCTAGATTAAACACCTCAGACTCAAACAGATAAGTGTTCAGGAAACACCACAGCATGTCTTTCTTATTTATTCCCTGTCTGCAGTAAGAAAGCAGGCTTTCTTTGGGACATTTTAGAAAGAAAAATAAATATAAAGCAGTTCTGCTTTCCCTTAAATATTGGGCTATTTCCTGACAGCAGACAGACAGATTCTGTTGCCCCTTCTACACCCGACGTAATTTGCAGAAATACATCGGCCCAAAGTTGGCTGTGAGGTGAGGCAGGACAAGCTCCCCGAGCCGGCAGTCCGAGAAGAAGGAAAACGTGTCCTGGAAGAGCGTCCGGAAGTGGCTCAAGTCCTCCACGTGCACACTGATGTTGAACTGGGCTTCTGCAATGTCCAGCGCCCTCTCCACCACACACTCGTTCTGCAGCGGGGACAGGGAGCACGTGGAATACACCACAGCTCCTCCCGGCTTCGCCGCGAGGATCCCAGCCCTGCAGCAAGGTGAGCACACACAAGGTCACGAGGAGGACTCTGAGGGAGGGACACTGAGGGGCATTCCCACCCACCGAAACTAGGAAGCCAACAGGGGACTCATAGGAAGTGACAGACAAACCCCACTGAACTCCACAGGCCCGGCAGTCTGTGTCACTGCAACATGAGGAGTGTTTTGGGCCAGGGCAAAGAGTCAAACAGTACTTATATTGATAAAGAATTTAACGTGGGAGATGCTACTGGAGAGCAGCTGGAAGGTGTAATCCTGCAGTCACATCCAAAGCAACAGGAAATAAGTACAGGGGAAGAGACTGCAGTTCAAGTGCCACCATGGGACCCTCTAATCTGCCTTATTGCCACAGCACACAGTGACAAGCTGTGGCCCTTCCCAGCACCACGTGTCCTGCCGTGTGCTGGGATAGGTGGGCACTCAGGAGTCCTCCAGGGCTGACTGCCAGGACCCAGGAGATCACCACCCAGAACAACTGTACCCATCCTGTTCCTTAGCCCTTCTCCTCATATCCTACTGCTACTGCTGGGGACAGAAGGACAAGTGATCTGACCAAGAACATCTGCACTTTCTTACACTTACTGTGATTTCATGTGTTCCAACTACTGCCAGAAAACAACACATGGTTTCCACATTTCCCAGTTGGGGACAGAGTAAGAAGAAGTTTCAGGGAACACAACACAACTGAGCTCACTCACATCAGCAGCTGCAGCTGCAGCATGGGCAACATCTGACGCTCTTTGGTTCGCCTCTTTTGGAAGATGTTGTTGTCCTCCTCCATGGCAGAGTGTCTGTCTGTCGTGCAGGGCACATCCACCAGCACCTGCAGCAGCAGAGGTTCCATGTCAGCCCCATGCACAGGTCAAGCTCAGCAAATCCCCTCCTGCAGCCAGCCCCATGCCCACCTCCTCCACCCCTGCCAACAGCTCTCAGTGCCTGAACACAGATGTGCATCACACTGAACTGTAATCATCTGGCTGCTTTGGCATTTTGGGAATGTGCAATGATGGTGGAAAACATCCTGCACTAACTCATGTCCTCATTTAATGTCCCTGCTCTGTGTGTGTCCCTGGCAATGTTCCTGCACCACACACAGGCACTGCTGCTGCAGCCTCCTAGAGTACCCAACCCAGCCCCTGGAATACCAAACCCAGCCCCTGTGGCTGGACATGGCTGAGAAGCCAGAATTATCTAATCTTCACATTTAACCCCTTCCAGGTGATGGACAAGAACAGGATTTCTAAAGGGATTTACACAGGCAACTGAAGTTACAACTCTAGATGCACAAATGCACCAGATCCTGCAGGAAGGGACAGCAGGAGGAAATATTACTCCTTATGTCTTGGTCTTCTCTCTTTCTCTGCATTTATGATTACATAAAACTACACAGTTATATGGAAAGATAAGCTGCTGTCTTCCTCAAAAAGAGGAGAGAAGTGAGTTCGATGGGTTTATCTTCACTGGTTCCCAAACACATACCTTATGGAAAGTGCCTCCTTTCACCTGGTCCCAGTCCCTTCCATCGTAGGATGTGACACTCACAGTATCCCTGACTTCTTTGGGGACATAGCTATGGAGAATGCGGTACAGCCTCTTTGTCCGGGAAACAGAGACGTCGTTGGCTGCCAGATGCCCTGACAGGACAGAACAGGCACACTGGGAATGTCACTTTTGCAGAAATACACCTGATTCCCAGCTCTTACACACAGAAATTATTAATGATCAGACATGAATGGGTGCAGTACACTGCTCCAGCCCTGTTTTACACAAAGGAACAGGGAACACCCCATCCCCACTCACCACAAAACCCAGTCTGCAGCAGAGCCAGAGTCTTCCCACCCGGAGCCGCACAGAGGTCAAGGACAAAGTCATCTGGCTGCACGTTGAGAGCCAGGACAGGCAGGAGAGATGCTGCATCCATGAGGTAATAGTCGAGGAGCCCCAGAGCATCCGGCCTGGAAATCAGCAGTTTGCATAACAAAAGCCAATGTTGGGGGGGAAAAGAAAGTAAAAGAGCAGTTGGAAGTGAGGATGCGACACATGAGCCATGCCCCTGAGGCTGGCAAAGACCAGCGCGCCTCACCGTGCCTCACCGTGCAGGACGAAAGCGTGTGATGTCACCCCTGGGGAAGGTGTAACACTTGATTTTGGAGGCGGTGCAAAGTGGTGGGGACATCTCTGCCTGTGTCACCATTTCTGCCTGCATCCCAGTCCTGCTCTCACCAGAGCCCTCCTGGCACCCTGTGGCCGCTTCCCCCACAGCTGCGCCCCGCTGCCATTGCTGTGCCTTTTGGGGGGCCTCGGAAATGAAATCGGTGGCGTGGAGCAGCTCCAGCTCTTGGGGAACGTGGTCAGCAGCAGCGAAGTTGTTGAGGAGGGCCCCGTACTTCTGCTCGCAGAGCAGGCCAGCACGGACCGAGGGCCACAGGGCCCCCAGGTGCAGGCCATAGCTCGTGTCGAAGTGGTGCAGCGCCAGCCGCGTGGACGGGATGCGTGGGGCCGTGGCAGCCTTGTGGGGAAAATAACAGAAGTGTTAAAAGACAAAACACCACGATACCCCCATACCCAGCCCCCCACCCAGCCTTCGTGTTCTTCTGGGAGAATCCAGCATTGATTCCGTGCTGCCAGAAGCCCATGAGGCCTTGCTGGAGTGTGAGTGTGACAGGACCAGAGGGAATGGCATGAAGCTGTGACAGGGGGGCTTCTGTTGTATAACAGGAAAGCACTTTTCACCCACGGGGTGGTTGGGCACTGAAGGAGGCTCCCCAGGGAAGGGGTCCCAGCACCGAGCCTGTCTGAGTTCAAGATTCATTTGGACAATGCTCTCAGGCAAGGGTGGGACTGCTGGGAGTGTCCTGTGCAGGGCCAGGAGCTGCATCCCGATGCATCCCTTCCAACTCAGCACATGCAGTGATTCCAGGACTCTGTGAAAGGCCGGATGTGGCTGGGGACCCGGGGTGGGCACGGCTGCACGCAGAGCGGCGGCAGGAGGGTGCAGCGAGAGGTGAAATGGGGGGATCAGAGAGAAGGGGATTTGCACCGGGTTAGTGGGGTCAAGAGCGAGGTGCAAGCAGCGCCGAGGGGCGCCGTGCTCCGGTCCCGCCCCGCTCCAGCTCACCCACTTCTCCTTGTGCCGGTGCCGGTGCCGGCGCGGCCCGGCTCCCGGTGCCGCTCCCGGTGCCGCTCCCGGTGCCCGGCGCAGCAGCGCGGCCGCCGCCCGCCCGCGCCCGCCCAGCGCCGCCATCGCCGCTCGCCTTCCGGGGCGGGACCGGGAACTGCGCGGGGCGCGGCTGGAAAGGGACCGCGCCAAAGGACCGTGAGCTACTTCATGGATAATGAACAACCAGATTTATAAGGTGGTGGCTTTCATTCCGCTTTGAAGAATAGCCGTGAGATACCCTAGTTTTCCTCCTACCAAACACTGTCTCTCGCGAAAGGAGCAGGCAGAGCACGGACAGGACAGTCCCAGGGTGAGCAGAACGGGCTGGTAATTCACACTGAAAGGCTTTAGCTCCCCCCAGGTGACCCTGACCGGGGCTTGAGCAGGTGAATCACCCCCATGCACCTCCACAGCCACGTGGTTGGTTTCGTGGGCAAGAAGGCAGAGCTGGCTGCTGCCAGGAGGCTCTTCCAGCCGCTGGCAGAAGCACGAGACAGTGAGGGACAGGTGACAGCTTTCCCCTGAGCGTGGGGACGAGCTCTTCTCTCCAAGAAAAGGTTCTCCCTTTAGTCTAATTTAGTCAGAACATACTGCGTGAACAACACTGGTCTTCAGGGGCTTAGGAATAATCTTTGTGGCTCCAACAGACAAATTCTTCCCTCTGGGATTGGGCTGCAGCAGCTGTCCGTCATGGCAGCACAAAAATTACACTCCCACAAGTGAGGAAAACTCTCCTGCCCTTAACTGGGCTCTGATACCCACTGATTTCATCTTCACCCAGTACAAGTCAGAAGCACAAGAACTAGGAAATAAACACAGAGCACTTCCACAGGAACTCTCAATGTTTAATATGGAAAATTACAGAACATCAACACGTTGGGTTTTTTTTTTTTTTTTTGCACAGCTGCACACCTTCCAGGAGCACAGAGGCAGTGACAGGCTGCCAGGAAGCCGTTTCATTCATGCTCAGCAGGGAGGATGGACTGCAGGAAGCAGAACTGTGACCCAGGAACCGCTGGCACCGGCTGTGGAAGCCGATGGACAACCATGCCCCCTTCACTTAAGCTTACTGAAAAGCTTGTGAGCAACCTGGAAAGAAAGAGAGCCCTCAGTAACTCATGGCTTAGGGATGGAAATCAGCAAGGTGTTGCCTACTGGTTTTCTGGGCCAACAATGCACACCTCCACAGCTGCAAAAAGTCATTCAAGAAAGCTATTGAGGTGCCTTACAAAGCTTCAGCTCAGGTTCAAAAGGCTTAACTTTAAAAATGGCAAGTACAAGACAGAAATAGCTAAGTGGCATTTGCAGGGTACAAACACTGGGTTTGAGTTATTTAATTGTTTAGCAACGTACTGAATCCCAGCTAGATCTGTTGCAACAAAGAGGAACCAAACATTACAGAAAAAAGCAGGACCGAACAGGTAGCACAGCTCCCACTGAACCTGGCAGCCCTGCCAGCAGCGTGGCTGACGGCAGCTCTGCTCAGAGCCGCAGCAGGGCCGCTGCACTTACACAGTGGTCCCTGGCGTGCAGGAAGTCGAAGAGCTCCTCTGTGCACTGCTCCTCTGTCTCGGGGCGGGAGGACACCCGCTCGCTACACAGCTCCAGCCGCTCCCTGGCCTTCACGCATTTCTCTATCTGCTCGCACTGCTCCCGCAGCGTGGTCAGGGGGTCCTGCGGACACGGGGCCGCGGTGAGCACCGGGACAGCGCCGCTCGCCGCTTCCCCCCGAGCCCCAGCGCTTCAAGAGGGAGCCCCGCATGCACACCGCAGCCCGGCCTCCCCACGGAGCTCTGGAGCGCGGGCACGGCGCGGCCCCGCCCGAGCCCCCCGAGCCTGCTCGTCGGCGCTGACGGCCCCGGGCAGCCGCAGGTCCCCGCCGCGGCTCCCCGTCTTACCACGAGCTCTTCCTCTTCCTCCTGCGGAAAGAAAAGAGAGCACAGCGTTACCGCCCGCCTGCCCGCCCGGGGGTGCCGTGCGGGCCCCGCGCCGCCCCGCGCCCACCTCGGGCTCCCCGCGCTGCCCCATCGCGCTCCCGCCGCACAGAAGGACTCGCCAGGGTCACCCGCCGGAACCGCCTCTGCCCGCGCCGGAAGCGGAAGCGCTCTCTCCGCAGGGCGGTGCTTCGGCCCGGGGCGCGGCCCTTCCAAACATGGCAGCTGGCAGCGGCCGCGCGTGTGGCCGCGCCAAGACGGCCGTTGCTGCGCTCCCGCCTTTCCTCTCCCTTCTTCCGGTGTGTCTCGGCCTCGGAGCCGGCTCGGCCGGGCTGCTACCGCCGGGTGTCCGCCCCGCTGCTCGGCACGACCTCCCCAACATGGCCGCCCGCTGTAGCCGCCTTCCAAGATGGCGGCGCGGTGCGGACGGCCCGTGCCCGAGGCGGTGATGGCGGCCGAGCGGCCGCGCAGCCTGTTCGCGCTGAGCGCGGCCGCCGTGAGCCGCAGCATGGCCGCCCTGGAACGGGACGTCTGGGGTAAGGCGCGGGCGGCGCAGGGCGGCGGGGCGCGGGGCCCGAGCCTGCCCGCACCCTGCCGCCCTCTCCCTCTGGCTCTCCGCAGCGCTGCCCGGGCACCTCCTGCGGGGGCTCCTGCCGCTCCTCACCATCTTCCATCTCGAGCGGGCCGAGGACGCCGCGCGGAGAGCAGGTGACACCGGCGGGGACGGCGAGGAACCCGTGGGGACACCCCCGGGCGGGAGGGACGGGCCCCTCAAACTGATGGGGTGAGAGACTGGAGGGATGGCCCCAAACCCGGCGGGAGGAGCCCACAGCGCAGGGACCCTCAGCTGGAGAGAGGAGCCCCGACCCAGAGGGGTCCCAGGGACACCGCGCTGCATCCCACACCCGGACGGGCTCGGGCTGTGCCCCCGGCATCCGTCCCATCGAGCTCCGCAGCAGGACACTGCTAGAGGGGTGAAAGCGCCCTGTTGATGATTCTTCCCTCCAGGCCTCTCGACACAGCCCATCTGGCGCAAGCTGTGGGACGATGTGATGAAAACCAGGCCGCCCAACTCGGAGGTGAGGAAACGCTCTGCTGGGAGAAGGGGCTCGACACAGGAGCCCTGTTTCTGCTCTCTTCCATGAGGTTTTTCTGGCTGCCTCCAATCAATTCCTGGCACCTGTTTATAAGTGTTCGTAGAGCTCCGGACCAAGGCATGACCCTGGTAATACAAACATTTTGGGAAATAGGATTTATAAAGGAAGAATAGTGCACAGCCACACCCTTCATCTCCCAACACTGAGTTTGGCAAAAGAGCAAATCTTTGTCTTCAGAGATTCTCACTGAAACAGAGGATAAAAACAGTATCTTCTATCATGTTTACACTTACACTGGCGCAAAAAAAAATTATGGTGATGTCTTAGAAAGCATGAGAAAAATAGAGAAGACAGTGAGTTTGGAGAATGGTTTTATGTAGAAAAACTGAACCAGCTTCATTGCTTCATCATGGTAGAAGAATCATTAACAGACAACTTAATGACAGCCAGTAAATAGATGCTAGAAGAAAATTGCTGGTGATGTGGTTTTTAATAGGCAAAAAAAAAAAATGGCCCAGCTCCAAACCATGGAGTGTTTAAATTAGGCCAGAAGGAGGATGAAGAGAGCAATGGGATTCACTCAGGTTTTCAAGGAACACACTGAGGAAGGATGCTGAGAACTGGAGAGGTGGTCTCAGTGGAGCTAGCAGGAGGGGATTTTTGGACACCAGGTTAGCAGACAGCAATCATTTAACTTAAAAAGAACAAGAAAAATGGATGCTGACTTTTTATTCCTACACCCTGTTGTTCAATTGCAGAGCATAAAATGCTGGAGGAAGAAGTTCCTTGAAACATTCTTCTCCAACGTCCTCCATGGTGTCTTGGACGTTTCCTCTGACTGGCGCCTCCACGACCGCCACTTTTCGCCGCTGCTGCACAGCTCCCCACACGTTTCCCAGCTCACCCTCTGCAACATGCTCCAGGGGGCCGTGGAACTTGCTGCCGAGCACAACCACCAAGTGCTTGAAAACCTGGCTGGCTCCCTGCGGGTCCTGAAGTTCCAGCACCTCCTGTCCTGTGACCAGTCCATCAGGCACTCGCTGGCTTTGCTCCTTCACCGGCTGATCCACCACGGCTCTGTCAGCCAGGTGTCCATGTGCTCCTGGCCTGTTCCCGACACAGTCCTTCTCGTTCTCATTCTGACTATGAGCGCTGGGTTTTGGCGCTCGGGAAATGCCCTCACCTATCACGGCAGCCCGTGTGATTTTTGCAGAGAGGAGAACAAAGCCCAAAGCCAAGAGTCAACACAGGAGGGAGCAGAGAGGGACTGTAATGCTGAGCAGGAGGGGAGCAGTGGTGAGAACCAGAAGAGATCCTCAAAAGAGGCTGATGCTTACATGACCTCTGTCCTCTCTGGCCCCAGAAGTCCTCCCCCGCAAAGCCCAGCCTCTGAAGAGACAAGCAGCGAGGTGCCCTGTGGCCACACCAGCATTCAGGGGGGTTCTTCCCCTCGTTCCAGCTCAGAGCAGCTGTCTTGTCACCTCATTCCTCGAAAGACACACAGATGGCAGAAACCTGCAGTGGGAAGGAAACGTCGCTGCCTCAGACGGAACAAGGGACACTATACTGACCCAGAAGATCTCTATGATTTTGTTTTTACTGTTGCTAGAGAGGATAATTCAAGGTTACTGGACAAAACCAGGACCACAGAGGGAGAGACCACTGAGAACTGGACTAGTTCCTCCCCAGAATCTCCATGCACTGGTCATGCTGGCTGTAAGAAAAGAGGAGGACCTGCTGGAATCCTTTCTCTGAAAGCTGCTCACCGCTTCCGAAGTGTCTCCACACTGGAATTGTTCTCCATTCCTTTGACTGGGGAGACATGTCGGACTCTGAGTAACCTGCTGAGCTCCTGGGTGTCTTTAGAAAACCTGGTTCTGTCCTACAATGGTCAGTGAATAGGACACTTTCTTCTAACCCTGCTCTAATGGTCTGGCTTGGGTTTACCATGTGTTAATTTTCATGGGAAGGGGCACTGTAGGAGTGTTGGTGCCCCATCTTGAGAAAGGTGTTTGGTGAGATGTTTAATGAGTGTGAGGACTTACGGGAGTGAATGGGATCCCTTTGTCCCAGAACAGCCCCTGGCTTTGTGCTTAAACAGCCTTCAGAGAGGGCAGAGGGAAGAGCCAGATCTGCATCTGCCATGCAGAGAGCGTAGCTTCAGGATGCGTGGATAAAGCTGTCTGTGAGTTTAGCCTTTGACTCGGGCTGCCGTTGCTGCAGCTCCAGCTCTGCATGTCTGCCTACACACACAGCTGACACTTTTCTGTACAAATGCTGTTCCAGGCCTGAATGCCAACATCTCCTGCATCCTCTCCGGGCTCCGGGCCCTGTCCCGCCACCCAGAGTGCCGCTTCCGCGTGCTCCGCGTGAGCGACATGTTCTCCCACATGCCTTGCATGGAGCTCGTCCACTGCATCCTGAGCGCCCTTCCCCAGCTCCACACGCTCTCGGTCAGCTTTGACCTCAAAAACCAGCTGGAGGGCAGCAGGCCAGAGGCGAGTCCAAGCTGCAGCAAGGCAGAAATTCCAGGTAGGAATCATCATTCTGAGTGATGGCCAGGACTTAGCAGGCAGGTAGAGCTGTAAAGGCTTGGTCCAGGCTTCACTCAACACTATTATGGTGGTTTGTTGTTAGGCAATTACAGCTTTACCTTTCTGATTTAGTTGTTTTTGCAGTTTGTCCTTTCCAATCTAAGGTGTTCTGTGGAGCTGGAATCTCAGAGAAAATTTTTTATTGCTGTATCCCAGCGTGCTGCAACATCAGCTTTGTACAGGGCCAGTCACAACCTGCTACCTGTGACTGTCCCTGGGGATTCTATCCCACCAGATCTGTAAATTGACTGTGAGCTTCCACTTTGTCTGTCCCATTGACTGTGAGGCTGTAACCCTTAGACACACCCTTAAGCAGAGGGAAAGCATCCTTTGATCATCACAGTACCACAGGAGATGGCAAAAGACTGCTGAAACCTTTGGATTACAGCCTGGGAGCATCAGCAGTGGGTGCTCAGCTCATAGGTCTCCCATCACCCTTATTAGCCCTTGAATTGCCAGAAAAGCAGTGAGCAAAGCCTGAGCGAGTTTGGAGTGGGGTCAAGAAAGACCTGTGCCCTGGGAAGACACTGACTGGCTCGTGCCTTAAAGGGTGACTTTTTCTCAAGCATTGATGAGCACAGTAGGAATTGGTGGCCCTGTGGTCTGGCAGGAAGCCTGGAGTGAGCTGTAAGTGATTGACATACCCCAGGTCTGAGTTGCCAGAGCTCCTCAGGACAGGGCATGGTGCATAGGCAGTTTCTACCAACCTAAAGGATGGTGGTGTTGGGCATAGAGGCTTCCTGCTTGCTGTAGCTACACTGAAGACAGGCACTTCAGAGCAAACTCTTTCATTGTTTCTCTTCCCTTAGAAAGCTGCCTGGAGGTGCTGGAGATCCGATTCCCCAGGGAACCTTTGCACACTGCGTTCCTACTGCCGGTGCTCAAGGCATCCAAGTCCCTCCAGCAGCTGTCCCTTGACAGTGCCACACTGCCCTGCCCCCAGGAACTTGGACTCCTTTTGGAGGTGCTCAAAGGTACTCTGCAAACCCATAGGCAGCATCACTGGGGCGCACACACTGTAGCTTCCATGCTGTGGTCTTCCATCCTCTAGCATGAAGCCAGCTTAGGTGGGTCCATCTCTTCAGCATGGACATCCTTGGAGTCTCCCGAGAAAAGGAAATGGGTGACAACCACCCCACATGCTGTGTTGTGTAGATGATCCTGCACACCACAACAGTTCCTTTTTAATTATCCACAATCCAGCACAAATTACCCACAGTCTAAGGCAGTTCCTGTGTGTTAGCTGGTAGCTGGGTCAGGGTGTTTTTACCCCAAGGATGTGCAGTGCTTTACCTGAGAACTTGTTTTGCTTTTAGAGTGTACTTCAAATTTGAAGAAACTGAGCTTTCATGATGTAAACCTGGCCGAGCACCAGAAAGAAGTTCTGCTTTTGCTTCAGGATCCTGGCCTGCAAGGTACAGCCAGCTCCTGGGTACTATTGTTTGGAAAGGTGCTGTGGGTGGCTGCTTTTGGCTCGCTGGCATTTAAGAGGGGATCTTTGAATGTGTAACGTTAAGCCATATGTCACAGATATTTGAAGCAGATCTGCAGATGTTGTCAGAGTGGGAACATGCCTGTCTTTGTGCCAGTGGAGCAGAGGAGCTGCTGGCAAATCCTGCAGGGAAGTGTCTACAGTCTCAGCTATAAAACAAAGATTTTTAACCTGCAGAGCACATCAGCCTTTAACTGGGTGAGCTGGCAGAGCCTCTTACCTGGGTGTGATCTCTGCTCTCTTCCTGACACAGCAGAAGTGCTGTTATATGCAATCCACTGCTGGGGGAGCTTTGTTCTTGCATGTGGATTAGGGGCTGGAGCTGTCTGCAGAATGTAATTATGGAATAATGAAGCACACGGAGTACTCATATGTACTGTAAATCCATTTCTTCATAGAAATCACGTTTTCCTTCTGCCGGCTGTTTGAAAGCTCTACTGCTGAGTTTTTGTCAGAAATAATCAACACAGTGAAAAGAAATTCATCACTCAAGAGCCTCAAACTGCCCGGGAACCGCCTTGGTGTGTATGCTGTGTGTGGCTGTGGGACCTTAGAGCAGCTCTCTGGAGAGAACCCTGGGGCTGGAGTCAGCACCACTGAGAGCTGCTGACCGCAGTGCTGAACTTACCCTGTGCAAGAACAGTGGGATTTGGTTCACAAAATTAGGAGCACTGGATCCATTTTTAAAGGCAGAACTTCAGTTGCATTCAGCAGTGTACCAAGGTACTGTGCAAGAATTATGGCTGCTTTTCTCTGCAGCAAATGCAAGTTCCAGCACATCTCCATGTTTGACTGAACACTGATCTGCTTCAGACTTTAACAGGAACAGATCCAGAATCAGATGCATTGCCTCTGATTCAGAGGCACAGATTTGCCCAAGTTTGGGCAGTTTGTGTCTCAACAGCTGTTGGCAGCCACTGGAGGAATGAGAACAAGTAAAGGAGGATTTGTTTCAAGGAAGTGGAACTGAATTTACAGAAGTGATAGGCTTTTTGAATCACAGACCAAGTAGAAATGTTTGAGAAATTAATTGCAGATAAATCCCAAACATTGTTTTCTGTTATTTTAACAAAGTAAAAGAGGAAAGCTTGGGATAACCTGAATATTTGTGATTTCTAAAACAAAGCTGCATATGGACTTCTCAAACAAAACCGTGATTTTTCAAGGAAAACAAACTACCCTATCTGCAAATGTTTTCACTGCCTCCAACACAGTGCTCAGGGGGATGAACTCACTTGATGTCACTGAGGGGGACACATTGAGGGTCCAGAGGCAGGCTCTTTGTGTTGCATTCACATTCTTACAGACTCCTTTTCTGGACTATTATCCCACTGCTATGGCAATTTAAATTTTAAGACTGTTTCCAATTTGCATCTAATAGTGCATTTCTCCCTTTCAGGGAATCACAGGCTGGTTGCCCTTGCAGACATTTTCTCTGAAGATTCCTCCTCTTCCCTCTGCCAACTGGATGTCAGGTATTCTGCTGCTCTAAACACTGAATTCCTTGTTTTGGGAGGGAGAGAGCTGAACTGGGCTCTTACAGCAGGAGAACCTGAGCATGGCTTTGTTCCTTGAGGGAATGTTTGCCCAAGAAAAGCTCAGAGAATGCTACAAGGGGCACATACACCCTCAGGGACCTCCAGGATCTTGGAGACATTTCATCTTTAGAAGGAGTCAAACTCCATCTTAAAAGCAGCTTTGGTTTGCTGCTCCCTTGGGAGCTTCCTGCAGGCCCTCCCTGAGCTATAGGTTGGGACTAACATCCCTACATACTTTTATTCTTGGGTATCAGTGTGAACAGCTCTGTTCCCACTGCCCCTTCATAGCAAAGGAATGCTGTCACTGTTCCTGGCACATTCTGAGAATGCCTCTGCATTCCTTTCCTCAGCATTGGTGTTCAGTGGGAACTGCTGCTCTCTTCTTGACCCTGAATGGCCTTACACATAGGCAGCAACCTTCATGAAGCACATGGGGGTGGCATTTCTGCAGTACTAACAACTGCTTTGCTTGATTCTGCCCCCCCTTCTTTACATCTTCATGCCTCAGGTTGTTCAGAGTACATAGGGCTTGACAATTTATTCAGCCATGGCCACACTCCTCCTGCAGGCTTGATGCTTGATTGTTACTGGGCCTCTGACAAGACTTAAATCTAGCATGCAACTTGATATTTATTTACACATCTCTGCATGGGAATTGACCTTTTAATCTTGTAGAAATAACAGGATCTGACACATGCCCTTCAGATTTTCTCAGCAGGAAGAGATAAATGATCGCTTACTGCTGAGTCTTGCACTGGAACCTGTAGAAGGGGCCAGGTCCCTTGGTCCAGACAGCTACAACACTTTAAGCTACAACATTTTAAGGCCAAAGCTAGGTCTACTTAAGTCAGTAGTAAGAGGTATGGATAATCAGTTTAACTTGGCAGTTGCTACCACTTCGGTTTAAAAAGGTTTCCAGCCTTTCATACTCATTTTGGTTTTCATGAGAAACACTTAGATTTTGTACTGTTGAAAAAAGGTGCACCTGGCCTTGAAACATCCTCAGGTACCTGCACTGGCAGTTACTAGAAGGAACAGTAATTTAAATTGCTTCAATTATAGCCTAGACTCTTTTTTTTTTTTTTTTCTTTTTCTTCTTTCCCTGGAAAGCTCCAATTGCATCAAACCTGATGGGCTCCTGGAGTTCACAAAGAAGCTGGAAGGCCACATCCAGCAGAGAGGGGGACAGCTTCCATTCACACACCTCCGCCTCTTCCAGAATTGGCTGGACCAGGATGCAGAGACAGCGCAAGAGGCGCTGCGGCGTCTCAAAGCCGTGTGCAGTGTAGTCAACGACGCATGGGACTCCTCCCAGGCCTTCGCTGACTACATCAGTGTCATGTGAGGGACACAGGAGCGGGAGGAAACCCATCACCTTCTGATTGCACAGCACAGGTGGGGGGTTCTTCCCCAGTTCAAGCAGTACAGAGTTGTTCTTTTCACTCTGCTGTTCATTTGAAGAAAGAGTGTGACAGTGCCGTGACACACCAGACCACAGGGGCCAACTGCTGTATTTCCAGGTGATCTAACGCTGCCATCTTTTCGAGTATTATAAATGGGACATGCATCAAATGAGCTTGTGAGCAAACAGTTGTTTACATCACTGGGTGTTGTGACAAATTTCATGTTGTTTCAGCTAGTGTCTCACCAATAACCATGTCCAGTGTGGGAGAGACTCAATGGCCACTGGGTTGTGGGTCTTGGCAACCAGGTCTAGGTGATCTTGTTTCTGAGGAGAGGTATTAAACAGTATCACCTGACATCCTTTCCAACTTCATCATTCTGTGCTCTGTGAAGTAAGAACTCCTTCCTCCACTAAAGGGAGTAGAAAACAAGCTAACAAAGCCCCCCCTTTTTGCATTTGGAAAGTTGTACTTTACACCAAAAAATTCTTTACATACCAAGTAGCTTGCTGTTTATTTGCAATCACACTTCCCTTTTCCAGTGTCTGCAGTCTTTTTATACAGGTTTTGAATAGTTTGTTATTTTGTAACATTTTTATAATAAAATTATAATTAAGACCCATAATGTACCAAAGTGAATTTTATTACTGTCATGTAATGTGATCTCATTAAAACACTGCTAGATCAGGGAATCCTGCCCATAACAAAGCAAGTGGTTTTAGAAATGGAGTTACTGGAATAGAGCCTGATTTCCAACTGCTTGCATGATCTTTCAGGCCAGATGTTCAACATATGAGCTAAAATTTTTTTTCCCCTGTACAAAATCCTCGTTCCCAAGTAATCAGCAAGGTTCACATTTCACAGCAAAAATGGATCCTGCAAGTTTTGATCAGCAACTGTAAGCCAGAGCTGTCACAAGAAAAAAACCTGACTGCACATCAAGTGCTATAAAACTCCTGGCTCAACTTAAACCTCAAGACAAAATCTGGCCGAGTAGAAGGCACAAACACCAAAGGCAGGAGAACCAGTGCTGAATCTGATCAAGCATGCAAGGTCCCGTTATTCCCAGTTCCCAAGGGGCTGTTTTTCAGGCACACAATACAAAGAAAAAGCCACGGACTCCTTGCTGCAGCAGACTGAGCACTTCCAAGGGCCTTGCAGCCACTCCAGAGCCACGCTGTTCTGCTATCCCACAGCCACACAACAGTCCAGCATGCACAGCTGCCCACGGCCCCTTTCCTTGAAAGGGATCCAAGTGGGGCAGGCTGCCACAGAGCCTGCCCTAGCCCCCACAGGGGACAGTAACCTGTTAGGGAATCCCTCGCTGCTCCTCGTGGGAGTGATGATGGAAAGTGAAGGTGACAGCAGCGTCCCACGCTGCCTTCAGCACAGAGTCCTGCAGCCCCCGCCTGTCCGCGCAGTGGTGCCACTGGGACAGGTCCGAGGTGCAGTCGGAGCCGTCGGGAGGGGGCCGCACCTGGTGCCCGTTCACACAGCGGCGACACTTGATCCTGCCACAAGATCAGTGCAAGATCAGTGCAAGGCTCCTCTGCTGGTTCTGCCCATGGGCTGTTCAAAGCTGCAGCCCAGTAACATTTGGATTAACCGCCCTGGATTTTCAGTTTCTGAATTACTACTGCATTTCATTTAAACCTTCTGGTGTGTGTGACAGGTAAGGAATGACTCAGACATTTTGAAAACCTGGGGGCTCTGTTTCAAATGGCAGTCCCTCTTCATGTTTAACCATTTGGGAATGGCCCAGCGAGACCCAGAGGAAATTCAGGAGGAGTTTCTCTTGAAAGGTGTGGGATCTTGCTTAAGGCAGATCTCAAGTGACTGCTGCTAACACATTAGTATTGCATCAGGATTCCCAAGTTCAAAGAGCACACCACGCTCCAAAACACTCCATCCTGGCTCCCACCACAGCCACCAGGCTGTGCTCGGGTTGTTTTGGAGATGCCCCACTGAGCTGTCACTTAAGGAGACAAAGAACAGCAGCAGCCAGGCCAGCAAGGGCTGTTGCCATGCAGAATGGATACCTACACTGAGCTAAGCCTTGATACAGCTTAAAATTAATCTTCTTCACTTCTTGCCTGAATTAAGAGTCTTAATTTTCACAGTGACGCATTTTTCCTGCATTCCCTGTTCTCTTTCTGGTGGCTATAATACCACAGGTCTCTGGGCTGGGAGAGAAGGGCAGACAATGGAGAAGAGTGTTCTTTTAGCTGCCAGAACAGCACTTGGGCTGGCTTCATGAATTCTTAGCCAACGGAGAAGCCCTAATATGGAAGCAGTTCAGCATTTGTTCACCAGGAAGAGAGCAGTAAGGAAT
Source organism: Anomalospiza imberbis (assembly GCF_031753505.1). Lineage (NCBI taxonomy): Eukaryota > Metazoa > Chordata > Aves > Passeriformes > Viduidae > Anomalospiza > Anomalospiza imberbis. Next base: position 22,709,884 of record NC_089689.1, on the reverse strand, counting down.
GACCAAGTTAGGCTCCACCTTAAACAGCTCTGATCAGTTTCTCTCTTTTCATTAGCTGCAGTGTTTCAGTCTCCAAAACAGGCAGCTACAAGATAGTCTGCTCACTTGTCCAGCCAGCAAAGCTTTTCTAGATAACAAAAAGGGAGGACAGCAAGGAAGTGCTCATGTCTAGGTGGTTAACAGCTTCAGAAGCAGAAACACTTGAGGCTCAATCTCTGGACTTCATCCTGCTACCTGGGAGACCCCTGAATTACACAACTAAACTTTTGCTATCCCAGCCACGAGTCATTCAGAATACTCACTTGTCATGGGTGTCACTGGTGGTGGTCTCATTCAACGTGAAGAGCTCCTTCAGCTCCCCAAGGGAGAAATGCCTTTCTACATCCTGCTCTTCATCCACCACACAGCTGCTCAGGGCTTTCTTGTGGGTCTGGCGCTGGAATATCTTCTCCTCTATGGTCCCCGTCTACAGGCAAGTCAGAGATGAAGCGCAGATGGAACACTGGTGTTAAAGGAGCTCTACATGGGAAAAGTGTCACAGATAAATGGCACTAAACTGCTGGGACCACTCAGTGCCTCACCAGTACAGGTGACAGGCAAGTTTTAGTAGCTGCACTCCAACTACATGTCTTTTGTTGCAGATCTAACCCAACTCTGCTTCTCTTTCCCTGTGGAGTGGATCCAGTGGAGATACAGATAAGGAAGAGATGGAAATGCCATTCATGGCTAAAGTCACACACTGCACCAGGATGTGCTGACAGGAAGGAAGGGAAAGGAGCTGAGCAGCTACAGCTGCTCCCTGACAAAAAATCCCAACTACAATCTCCCCAAGAAGCAGAAACAAGGTCTAGCCCTGGGTGACACGAGTATCAGCACTATTTTCTGCTTCACCCACACACAGATCAATCACATCCTGCCTGGAGGGAAATGTCTGCTTCCAGAACAGATGTGCAGAAAGCCCAGCATGCTGTATTTCTAAGGCAAAAATCTAAGAGCAAAATGTCTATTTTGCAAACAAATTTAACACCAAGGAGGGGGGTGATTAGTCATGATTTGCAGACTGATTTCCTATTTCTAAAAGCAAAGGAGCTCCCTGCTTCCAAGTGCAGCAAGGTCAGAGAAGAACTCCATTAAGAAAAGATGGGCAAAGAATGTCTGATTTCTCAAAGTAAAAATAATAATTGACCAAGGAACCTAAGCTTACACAAAAAAAAAAAACCCAACCAAAACCAAAAAAAAAAAAAAAAAAAAAAAAAAAAACACACACATACAGAAAAACCACCCAACCACCCAACAACTTCCCCCCAACACCCAACCAAAACAAAAAGCCCCACAGTCTGAACTAATGAGAGGTGAACAGAGCAGAGGAGACACTTCTAAGCAGTAATCACAGCTGGCACTGCTGGACAAAGTGTTAGAGTAGCCTGAAAAGAGCAATCTCCTTCATGGTTTTCCTCTACAGAGCAGCTATCCCATCTGCTCACTGGCAGCTCCATCCCAAATGCTGCTGGTAATTCCAGGAACGTACTTGCTGTTTCTAAAGCACACGTACATCCTAAAACAGGCTGCAGCCTGACTGAAAAACAGCAACTCCTGCATCAGACACCCCATAAAATTAAAGAAGTCAAATGCCTAAATGACTTCAAAGGAGCATCTTATCTGCAAAGCCACAGTTGTTTCTATTTCTCAGAAGCCAGCCACTGCTAGAAACCAAGGGCTGCAGTAATGACCCTCCAGCTAGAACCTTCATGGTTTTCCATGGCAACACATCTAAGGGTAGGAAGCAATTAAGTTCCAATCAATTCTGGTCACCAACACAGAAGAGTTCTTTCCCTTCTGGCCCCAATCACAGCAGCTGCAGTCTGGGCTGGCACCCAGAGCTTCATGCTGAGGAGGGGAGAGTTTTCCTCACCGAAAGCAGTCGGTAGATGTAGCACATCTTCTTCTGGCCATCCCGCCACACGCGAGCCATGGCCTGCTCGTCATTGGCCGGGTTCCAGTCAGGGTCGAACATCACCAGCCTGTTGGCCCCAATCAGGTTCAAACCACAGCCACCTGCTTTGCTGCTTAACATGAAGATGAACTCAGGGCTCTGGAAAAAGGCAGGCTTGGATTAGACTGCAGAAGCAGCCATGTTTTTACTGCCAGCACTCAGAGCTGGCAGGAGAGCTGCTCACGTCTGGCAGGCTCTACTCACCGAGGGGCTGTTGAACCGCTCCACAATCTTCGCTCTCTTTTTAATGGACATGGTGCCATCCAGCCGGACATACAGATACCTAGAACATACAGCATTTACTACAACCAGACTGCTCCCATCTTTAGAGCATCCTACTTAAAACTGAGAAAAATCTGTCACCATCAGCCTTGTAACAACAGAATGGGCTTTAGAAATGTTAGCAGAGGGCCACAGATTTTCTGCTGAGTGACCTCAGCAGACAAAGCACAAGCTACATTGGTTCCAATTCAGGAACACCTGAGCTAAAAGACAGATCACAAGTTCCTGCTGAGAGAAAGTGTAGGAACAGCCAGTTCTTTTACAGCACAGGCAACAAGTACAGTCTAGCAGGATTAAAGCAGTGAAACCCAAAGACAAACCTTCTGCTCCGGCAGAGCTTTTCAAATAGATCCAGTGTCTGAGTGTAGTTAGACACTAAAACCACCTTGTCATTACTGGTGCTTTTGGTAACAGCAAGGATGTAATCCAAAACCAGCATCTTTCCTGGACAAAAATGAAAGAAAGAAAAAGCTAGAGCAGAATTCCCAAATTGCAGACCCTGGAGGGGCACTTGGTAAGACGCTAAATACAGTCTCGTGGTTGCTTGTGTTAGGCAGCACATCTGTACTGCTGAGTTCCACCATACCTGAGAGCTGGGGCTCCACGGATTTGGTGCTGTAGCCAGAAGGGAACAAACCCAGGGCTCCCATAAATCCCTCTTCCTCTTCTACACACTTATCATAGATAAGAGCAGGATCTGAAGAATAAACAGAGCCCAGAGACTGTTTAGAGTGCACAAGGGAGACCCAAAAAAGCTCCACCAACAGTGCAAAACCCAAACCCACGTGAACAACTCACGATTACAGAGCTTCTTCAAGGATGTGATGGAAGAGAGAGATGAAACACTGATTTTGCCCTCCTTCAGCTCCTCCACTGGCTTGGCTTGCTTCAGGAAGTTCTTGTACAGCTCAGTCTGCAGAGGTGTCAGTCTGAAACACAACAGGAGCTCTGCAGTCCCAGCCTGAAGTCAAACAAATGCAAACAAACCCTGCTCCATCTACACACAGTGTTCCTTTCAGCTCAGTTTTTCTGAGCTGTCTGCTACAGCACAGACAGCCTAGAACTGCCCCCAAGGCTGCTGGTAGAGTATTGCTATCTTCCAGAGCTGAAGTGAAGCTTGCAGAGACTGCATAGCCCAGGGCTCTGCTCTACACAGCTGCCCAGAGCTCACCAGCTGGTTGGCAGAACCACCAGTTGTGGGTTGTGGCTTCAGGAGGAAAAGCAACATACTGCCAATGGCTACAACATCATTCCTAGAGGGAAGCAGTCACCACAAGAATTGAAGGGCTTATTGCAATTTTTCAGTCCTTCCTGCTGCTTCCACTACTTCCCAAACACAGCAGATGGTTTTTGGTACCTGCAGCAGACCACCTGTTCAATCTTCACTGGCAGGTATTTGGACAGGATGTCTGAAGTTCTCCGAATTAAACACCTGCAGAGAGAGAACTTAAGATGAGATGCTTGGATGACTCTTGGATCACTTTTACTGATAAAAATCTGTTTTATCACTATGATTCCTCATGTGGTCAACAGACAGTCCCTTTGATATTTTCTCTCCAAAGGTCTGTGACAGTCCAACACATAGCAGAGGCCAGACACCCACAATCCACATTGTGTACAGAGCCCCATATATAACCCATTGTCTTTGCAAGGCTTCCAGTGTGGTTCATGAGATGTAGAGGGATCAGACATGATGCCACCTACACAGAGAGAGCTCAGTCACAAGAGAAACTCTGCTCTCCCTCAAATTACCAGCAGTATTTGCAATTTGAACTACAACAGACCAGCAGCATGGACAGCAAACAAGCACAGTGATCAACCACCACAAACTGTGGGCATAATCCAAAGTACAGGCAGGAAACTCCCCATTTAGTAACTCAGTAGCCATCCTCACCCAAGATGGGCTCATGGCCTGGCCCAAGATTCCAGCAAAGGACATATCCTTTGGCCTCTGGAAATGCCCCATGGAGCAGTTTTGCCACACTTCAGAAAAGGTGGAATAGACTAGAAAAAGTGCTGAGCTAAGCAACCAGAGTTAAGAGGTGCAGGAACCCAGTTCTGCCAGGAAACATCAAAAATATGTTACAAAACCTATAGAAAAAAGACAGCAGGGATATATGACAACCCCAAAGTCAGTCAAAGGCTGGTAAATAAAAGAATAATCTGGTCTCTGAACCTATAAGCAGCAGGATGAAAAGTAATAGGCTTAAACTGCAGTAAGAAAGATTTATGTTACACATTAAGAGCCTTTTCTAACTGCAAAGACAGTGCTGCCCTGGAAAAGGTGTCCTAGGAAAATTGCAAAGTCTTCAGTGCTGGGTGGGGGTTAAGAGATGGTTTAGGTCTTCAGTTCTAACACCTTCTACCTTAGGACAGCAAGACTGATTAGATGCCTCCTCCAGGGCCCTTCCAGCCTTACCTCTATAATTCCATTTGTTTTTGCATCACTGTCCCATTTGCAATTCCAAATTCAACAGATTCATCTGTTACTATTTTTTTGCTTTGTCTTCCCTATTTGTGTATCATGACTGTTGCACAACAAAGAAAGGACAAAGACTTCAACAGAGCCAGGCACAGGCATTCCCGAACACACTTTTACATCCATTTTTCATCAACTATAAAAAGAAATAAATGCACCTCAAGAAGGAATAAGCTTTTCTCCTCCCAACCTTTCCTTTTTCTCAGGTTT